>NC_140990.1:48262090-48769151 GCF_052327205.1 Somniosus microcephalus
AACTCTCCAACCCCCCTCACCCCAACTTCTCTTTCACCCCTACTCTTCAACTCCCCTCACACCAAATCCTCTTTCACCCCTACTCTCGAAGCCCCTCACCCCAACTCCTCTTTCACCCCTACTCTCCAACCCCCCTCACCCCAACTCCTTTCACCCCTACTCTCCAACCCCCTCACCCCAACTCCTCTTTCACCCCTACTCTCCAACCCCCCTCACCCCAACTCCTCTTTCACCCCTACTCTCCAACCTCCCTCACCCCAACTCCTCTTTCACCCCTACTCTCCAACACCCCTCAGCCCAACTCCTCTTTCTACCCAACTCTCCAAACCCCCTCACCCCAACACCTCTTTCACCCCTACTCTCCAACCCCTCACCCAATCTCCTCTTTCACCGCTACTCTCCAACCCCTCACCCCAACTCCTCTTTCAACCCTTCTCTCCAACCCCTCCCTCAAACTCCTCTTTCACCCCCTCTCCAAACCCGTCACCCCAACTCCTCTTTCACCCCTACTCTCCAACCCCCCTCACCCCAACTCCTCTTGCACCCCTACTCTCCAACTCCCCTCACCCCAACTCCTCTTTCACCCCTACTGTCCAACCCCTCACCCAAACGCCTCTTTCACCCCAACTCTCCAACCCCCGCACCCCAACTCCACTTTCACCCCAACTACCCAACCCCCCTCACCCCAACTCCACTTTCACCCCAACTCTCGAACACCCCTCACCCCTCACCCCAACTCCACTTTCACCCCAACTCTCGAACACCCCTCACCACAACTCATTTCACCCCTACTCACCAACCCGCTCACCCCAACTCCACTTTCACCCCTACTCTCCAACCCCCTCACCCCAACTCCTCTTTCATCCCTACTCTCCAAACCCCCCTCACCCCAACTCCTTTCACCCCTACTCTCCAACCCCCCCTCACCCCAACTCCTCTTTCACCCCTACTCTCCAACCCCCTCACCCCAACTCCTCTTTCACCCTACTCCCAACCCCCCTCAACTCCTCTTTCACCCCTACTCTCCAACCCCCTCACCCAACTCCTCTTTCACCCCTACTCTCCAACCCCCTTCAACCCAGCTCCCCTTTCCCCCCTACTCTCCATCCCCGTCACCCCAACTCCTCTTTCACCCCTACTCTCCAACCACCCTCACCCCAACTCCTCTTTCACCCTTACTCTCCAACCCCCTTCACCCCAACTCCTCTTTCACCACTACTCTCCAACCCCCTCTCCCAACTCCTCTTTCACTCCTACTCTCCCACCCCCTCACACCAACTCCTCTTTCACCCCTACCCTCCAACCCCCTTCACCCCAACTCATCTTTCACCCCTACTCTCCATCCCCCTCACCCCAACTCCTCTTTCACCCCTACTCTCGAACCCCCCTCACCCCAACTCCTCTTTCACTCCTACTCTCCAACCCCCTCACCCCAACTCCTCTTTCACCCCTACTCTCCAACCCCATCACCCCAACTCCTCTTTCACCCCTACTCTCCAACCCCATCACCCCAACTCCTCTTTCACCCCTACTCTCCAACCCCCCTCACCCCAACTCCTCTTTCACCCCTACTCTCCAATCCCCTCACCCCAACTCCTCTTCACCCCTACTCTCCAGCCCCCTCACCCCAACTCCTTTTTCACCCCTACTTTCCAACCCCCCTCACCCCAACTCCTCTTTCACCCCTACTCTCCAACCCCCCTCACCCCAACTCCTCTTTCACCCCTACTCTCCAACCCCCTCACCCCAACTCCTCTTTCAACCCTACTCTCCAACCTCCTCACCCCAACTCCTCTTTCACCCCTACTCTCCAACCCCCCTCACCCCAACTCCTCTATCACCCCTACTCTCCAACCACCCTCACCCCAACTCCTCTTTCACCCCTACTCTC
Source organism: Somniosus microcephalus (assembly GCF_052327205.1). NCBI lineage: Eukaryota > Metazoa > Chordata > Chondrichthyes > Squaliformes > Somniosidae > Somniosus > Somniosus microcephalus. Next base: position 48,263,982 of record NC_140990.1, read on the forward strand.
CAACCCCCCTCACTCCATCTCCTCTTTCACCCCGACTCTCCAAACCCCCCTCACCCCAACTCCTCTTTCACCCCTACTCTCCAACTCCCCTCACCCCAAATCCTCTTTCACCCCTACTCTCCAAGCCCCTCACCCCAACTCCTCTTTCACCCTACTCTCCAATCCCCCTCACCCCAACACCTTTCACCCCTACTCTCCAACCCCCTCACCCCAACTCCTCTTTTACCCCTACTCTCCAACCCCCCTCACCCCAACTTCTCTTTCACCCCTACTCTCCAAACCCCCTCACAAAACTCCTCTTTCACCCCTACTCTCCAATCCCCCTCACCCCAAATCCTCTTTCACCCCTACTCTCCAACCCCCCTCACCCCAACTCCACTTTCACCCCTACTCTCCAACACCCCTCACCCCAACTCCTCTTTCACCCCATCTCTCCAACCCCCCTCACCCCAACACCTCTTTCACCCCTACTCTCCAACCCCTCACCCAAACTCCTCTTTCACCCCTACTCTCCAACCCCCTCACCCCAACTCCTCTTTCACCCCTACTCTCCAACCCCCCTCACCCCAACTCCTCTTTCACCCCTACTCTCCAACCTCCCTCACCCCAACTCCTCTTTCACCCCTACTCTCCAACACCCCTCAGCCCAACTCCTCTTTCTTCCCAACTCTCCAACCCCCCTCACCCCAACACCTCTTTCACCCCTACTCTCCAACCCCTCACCCAATCTCCTCTTTCACCGCTACTCTCCAACCCCTCACCCCAACTCCTCTTTCAACCCTTCTCTCCAACCCCTCCCTCAAACTCCTCTTTCACCCCCTCTCCAACCCCGTCACCCCAACTCCTCTTTCACCCCTACTCTCCAACCCCCCTCACCCCAACTCCTCTTGCACCCCTACTCTCCAACTCCCCTCACCCCAACTCCTCTTTCACCCCTACTGTCCAACCCCTCACCCAAACGCCTCTTTCACCCCAACTCTCCAACCCCCGCACCCCAACTCCACTTTCACCCCAACTACCCAACCCCCCTCACCCCAACTCCACTTTCACCCCAACTCTCGAACACCCCTCACCACAACTCATTTCACCCCTACTCACCAACCCGCTCACCCCAACTCCTCTTTCACCCTTACTCTCCAACACCCTCACCCCAACTCCTTTCACCCCTACTCTCCAACCCCCCTCACCCCAACTCCTCTTTCACCCCAACTCTCCAACCCCCTCACCCCAACTCCTCTTTCACCCCTACTCTCCAACCCCCCTCACCCCAACTCCTCTTTCACCCCTACTCCCCAACCCCCCTCACCCCAACTCCTCTTTCACCCCTACTCTCCAACCCCCCTCACCCCAACTCCTCTTTCACCCCTACTCTCCAACCCCCTTCAACCCAGCTCCTCTTTCCCCCCTACTCTCCATCCCCGTCACCCCAACTCCTCTTGCACCCCTACTCACCAACCACCCTCACCCCAACTCCTCTTTCACCCTTACTCTCCAACCCCCTTCACCCCAACTCCTCTTTCACCACTACTCTCCAACCCCCTCTCCCCAACTCCTCTTTCACTCCTACTCTCCCACCCCCTCACACCAACTCCTCTTTCACCCCTACCCTCCAACCCCCTTCACCCCAACTCATCTTTCACCCCTACTCTCCATCCCCCTCACCCCAACTCCTCTTTCACCCCTACTCTCGAACCCCCCTCACCCCAACTCCTCTTTCACTCCTACTCTCCAACCACCCTCACCCCATCTCCCCTTTCACCCCTACTCTCCAACCCCCTTCACCCCAACTCATCTTTCACCCCTACTCTCCAACCCCCTCACCCCAACTCCTCTTTCACCCCTACTCTCCAACCCCATCACCCCAACTCCTCTTTCACCCCTACTCTCCAACCCCATCACCCCAACTCCTCTTTCACCCCTACTCTCCAACCCCCCTCACCCCAACTCCTCTTTCACCCCTACTCTCCAATCCCCTCACCCCAACTCCTCTTTCACCCCTACTCTCCAGCCCCCTCACCCCAACTCCTTTTTCACCCCTACTTTCCAACCCCCCTCACCCCAACTCCTCTTTCACCCCTACTCTCCAACCCCCCTCACCCCAACTCCTCTTTCACCCCTACTCTCCAACCCCCTCACCCCAACTCCTCTTTCAACCCTACTCTCCAACCTCCTCACCCCAACTCCTCTTTCACCCCTACTCTCCAACCCCCCTCACCCCAACTCCTCTATCACCCCTACTCTCCAACCACCCTCACCCCAACTCCTCTTTCACCCCTACTCTCCAACCCCCCTCACTCCATCTCCTCTTTCACCCCGACTCTCCAACCCCCCTCACCCCAACTCCTCTTTCACCCCTACTCTCCAACTCCCCTCACCCCAAATCCTCTTTCACCCCTACTCTCCAAGCCCCTCACCCCAACTCCTCTTTCACCCCTACTCTCCAATCCCCTCACCCCAACTCCTTTCACCCCTACTCTCCAACCCCCTCACCCCAACTCCTCTTTTACCCCTACTCTCCAACCCCCCTCACCCCAACTTCTCTTTCACCCCTACTCTCCAAACCCCCTCACAAAACTCCTCTTTCACCCCTACTCGCCAATCCCCCTCACCCCAAATCCTCTTTCACCCCTACTCTCCAACCCCCCTCACCCCAACTCCACTTTCACCCCTACTCTCCAACACCCCTCACCCCAACTCCTCTTTCACCCCATCTCTCCAACCCCCCTCACCCCAACACCTCTTTCACCCCTACTCTCCAACCCCTCACCCAAACTCCTCTTTCACCCCTACTCTCCAACCCCCTCACCCCAACTCCTCTTTCAACCCTGCTCTCCAACCCCTCACTCAAACTCCTCTTTCACCCCCTCTCCAACCCCCTCACCCCAACTCCTCTTTCACCCCTACTCTCCAACCCCCCTCACCCCAACTCCTCTTTCACCCCTACTGTCCAACCCCTCACCCAAACGCCTCTTTCACCCCGACTCTCCAACCCCCTCACTCCAACTCCACTTTCACCCCAACTACCCAAACCCCCTCACCCCAACTCCTCTTTCACCCCTACTCACCAACCCCCTCACCCCAACTCCACTTTCACCCCTACTCTCGAACACCCCTCACCACAACTCATTTCACCCCTACTCTCCAACCCGCTCACCCAAACTCCTCTTTCACCCCTACTCTCCAACCCCCCTCACGCCAACTCATCTTTCACCCCTACTCTCCAACCCCCCTCACCCCAACTCCTTTCACCCATACTCTCCAACCCCCTCACCCCAACTCCTCTTTCACCCCTACTCTCCAACCCCCCTCACCCCAACTCCTCTTTCACCCCTACTCTCCAACCCCCTCACCCCAACTCCTCTTTCACCCCTACTCTCCAACCCCCCTCACCGCAACTCCTCTTTCACCCGTACTCTCCAACCCCCCTCACCCCAACTCCTCATTCACCGCTACTCTCCAACACCCCTCACCCCAACTCCTCTTTCACCACTACTCTCCAACACCCCTCACCCCAACTCCTCTTTCACCCCTACTCTCCAACCCCCCTCACCCCAACTCCTCTTTCACCACTACTCCCCAACCCCCCTCACCCCAACTCCTCTTTCACCCCTACTATCCAACCCCGTCACCCCAACTCCTCTTTCACCCCTACTCTCCAACCACCCTCACCCCAACTCCTCTTTCACCCCTATTCTCCAACCCCCTTCACCCCAACTCCTCTTTCACCCCTACTCTCCAACCCACTCACCCCAACTCCTATTTCAACCCTCCTCTCCAACCCCCCTCACCCCAACTCCTCTTTCACTCCTACTCTCCAACCACCCTCACCCCAACTCCTCTTTCACCCCCACTGTCCAACCCCCTCAAACCAACTCCTCTTTCACCCCTACTCTCCAACCCCCCGCACCCCAACTCCTCTTTCACCCCTACTCCCCAACCCCCTTCACCCCAACTCCTCTTTCACCCCTACTCTCCAACCCCCCTCACCCCAACTCCTCTTTCGCCCCTACTCTCCACCCCGCACCCCAACTCCTCTTTCACCCCTACTCTCCAAACCCCTGACCCCAACTCCTCTTTCAACCCTACTCTCCAACCCCCCTCACCCCAACTCCTCTTTCACCCCTACTCTCCAACCCCCCTCACCCCAACTCCTCTTTCACCCCTACTCCCCAACCCCCCTCACCCCAACTCCTTTTTCACCCCTACTCTCCAACCCCCCTCACCCCAACTCCTTTTTCACCCCTACTCTCCAACCCCCCTCACCCCAACTCCTCTTTCACCCCTACTCTCCAACCGCCCTCACCCCAACTCCTTTTTCACCCCTACTCTCCAACCCCCTTCAACCCAACTCCTCTTTCACCCCTACTCTCCAACCCCCTCACCCCAACTCCTCTTTCACCCCTACTCTTCAACCCCCCTCACCCCAACTCCTTTCACCCCTACTCTCCAACCCCCTCACCCCAACTCCTCTTTCACCCCTACTCTCCAACACCCCTCACCCCAACTTCTCTTTCACCCCTACTCTCCAACCCCCCTCACAAAACTCCTCTTTCACCCCTACTCTCCAACCCCCCGCACCCCAACTCCTCTTTCACTCCTACTCTCCAACCACCCTCACCCCAACTCCTCTTTCACCCCCACTCTCCAACCCCCCTCAAACCAACTCCTCTTTCACCCCTACTCTCCAACCCCCCGCACCCCAACTCCTCTTTCACCCCTACTCCCCAACCCCCTTCACCCCAACTCCTCTTTCACCCCTACTCTCCAACCCCCCTCACCCCAACTCCTCTTTCGCCCCTACTCTCCACCCCGCACCCCAACTCCTCTTTCACCCCTACTCTCCAAACCCCTGACCCCAACTCCTCTTTCAACCCTACTCTCCAACCCCCCTCACCCCAACTCCTCTTTCACCCCTACTCTCCAACCCCCCTCACCCCAACTCCTCTTTCACCCCTACTCCCCAACCCCCCTCACCCCAACTCCTTTTTCACCCCTACTCTCCAACCCCCCTCACCCCAACTCCTTTTTCACCCCTACTCTCCAACCCCCCTCACCCCAACTCCTCTTTCACCCCTACTCTCCAACCGCCCTCACCCCAACTCCTTTTTCACCCCTACTCTCCAACCCCCTTCAGCCCAACTCCTCTTTCACCCCTACTCTCCAACCCCCTCACCCCAACTCCTCTTTCACCCCTACTCTTCAACCCCCCTCACCCCAACTCCTTTCACCCCTACTCTCCAACCCCCTCACCCCAACTCCTCTTTCACCCCTACTCTCCAACACCCCTCACCCCAACTTCTCTTTCACCCCTACTCTCCAACCCCCCTCACAAAACTCCTCTTTCAGCCCTACTCTCCAACCCCCCACACCCCAACTCCTCTTTCACCCCTAATCTCCAACCCCCCTCACCCCAACTCCTCTTTCACCCCTACTCTCCAACACCCCTCACCCCAACTCCTCTTTCTTCCCAACTCTCCAACCCCCCTCACCCCAGCACCTCTTTCACCCCTACTCTCCAACCCCTCACCCAAACTCCTCTTTCACCCCTACTCTCCAACCCCCTCACCCCAACTCCTCTTTCAACCCTACTCTCCAACCCCTCTCTCAAACTCCTCTTTCACCCCCTCTCCAACCCCGTCACCCCAACTCCTCTTTCACCCCTACTCTCCAACCCCCTTCACCCCAACTCCTCTTTCACCCCTACTCTCCAACTCCCCTCACCCCAACTCCTCTTTCACCCCTACTGTCCAACCCCTCACCCAAACGCCTCTTTCACCCCAACTCTCCAACCCCCTCACCCCAACTCCACTTTCACCCCAACTCCCCAACCCCCCTCACCCCAACTCCTCTTTCACCCCTACTCACCAACCCCCTCACCCCAACTCCACTTTCACCCCTACTCTCGAACACCCCTCACCACAACTCATTTCACCCCTACTCACCAACCCGCTCACCCCAACTCCTCTTTCACCCCTACTCTCCAACACCCTCACCCCAACTCCTCTTTCACCCCTACTCTCCAACCCCCCTCACCCCAACTCCTTTCACCCCTACTCTCCAACCCCCCTCACCCCAACTCCTCTTTCACCCCAACTCTCCAACCCCCTCACCCCAACTCCTCTTTCACCCCTACTCTCCAACCCCCCTCACCCCAACTCCTCTTTCACCCCTACTCTCCAACCCCCCTCACCCCAACTCCTCTTTCACCCCTACTCTCCAACCCCCTCACCCCAACTCCTCTTTCACCCCTACTCTCCAACCCCCCTCACCCCAACTCCTCTTTCACCCGTACTCTCCAACACCCCTCACCCCAACTCCTCTTTCACTGCTACTCTCCAACCCCCCTCACCCCAACTCCTCTTTCACCCCTACTCTCCAACCCCTCACCCAAACTCCTCTTTCACCCCTACTCTCCAACCCCCTCACCCCAACTCCTCTTTCAACCCTACTCTCCAACCCCTCTCTCAAACTCCTCTTTCACCCCCTCTCCAACCCCGTCACCCCAACTCCTCTTTCACCCCTACTCTCCAACCCCCTTCACCCCAACTCCTCTTTCACCCCTACTCTCCAACTCCCCTCACCCCAACTCCTCTTTCACCCCTACTGTCCAACCCCTCACCCAAACGCCTCTTTCACCCCAACTCTCCAACCCCCTCACCCCAACTCCACTTTCACCCCAACTCCCCAACCCCCCTCACCCCAACTCCTCTTTCACCCCTACTCACCAACCCCCTCACCCCAACTCCACTTTCACCCCTACTCTCGAACACCCCTCACCACAACTCATTTCACCCCTACTCACCAACCCGCTCACCCCAACTCCTCTTTCACCCTACTCTCCAACACCCTCACCCCAACTCCTCTTTCACCCCTACTCTCCAACCCCCCTCACCCCAACTCCTTTCACCCCTACTCTCCAACCCCCCTCACCCCAACTCCTCTTTCACCCCAACTCTCCAACCCCCTCACCCCAACTCCTCTTTCACCCCTACTCTCCAACCCCCCTCACCCCAACTCCTCTTTCACCCCTACTCTCCAACCCCCCTCACCCCAACTCCTCTTTCACCCCTACTCTCCAACCCCCTCACCCCAACTCCTCTTTCACCCCTACTCTCCAACCCCCCTCACCCCAACTCCTCTTTCACCCGTACTCTCCAACACCCCTCACCCCAACTCCTCTTTCACTGCTACTCTCCAACCCCCCTCACCCCAACTCCTCTTTCACCCCTACTCTCCAACCCCCCTCACCCCAACTCCTCTTTCACCACTACTCACCAAACCCCCTCACCCCAACTCCCCTTTCACCCCTACTCCCCAACCCCCCTCACCCCAACTCCTCTTTCACCCCTACTCTCCAACCCCCCTCACCCCAACTCCTCTTTCACCCCTACTCTCCAACCCCCTTCAACCCAGCTCCTCTTTCACCCCTACTCTCCATCCCCGTCACCCCAACTCCTCTTTCACCCCTACTCTCCAACCACCCTCACCCCAACTCCTGTTTCACCCTTACTCTCCAACCCCATTCACCCCAACTCCTCTTTCAGCCCTACTCTCCAACCCCCTCACCCCAACTCCTCTTTCACTCCTAATCTCCAACCCCCTCACACCAACTCCTCTTTCACCCCTACTCTCCAACCCCCTTCACCCCAACTCATCTTTCACCCCTTCTCTCCATCCCCCTCACCCGAACTCCTCTTTCACCCCTACTCGCCAACCCCCCTCACCCCAACTCCTCTTTCACTCCTACTCTCCAACCACCCTCACCCCAACTCCCCTTTCACCCCTACTCTCCAACCCCCTTCACCCCAACTCATCTTTCACCCCTACTCTCCAACCCCCTCACCCCAACTCCTCTTTCACCCCTACTCTCCAACCCCATCACCCCAACTCCTCTTTCACCCCTACTCTCCAACCCCCTCACCCCAACTCATCTTTCACCCCTACTCTCCAACCGCCCTCACCCCAACTCCTCTTTCACCCCTGCACTCCAATCCCCTCACCCCAACTCCTCTTTCACCCCTACTCTCCAAACCCCCTCACCCCAACTCCTCTTTCACCCCTACTCTCCAATCCCCTCACCCTAACTCCTCTTTCACCCCTACTCTCCAACCCCCCTCACCCCAACTCCTCTTTCCCCCTACTCTCCAACCCCCTCACCCCAACTCCTCTTTCACCCCTACTCTCCAACCCACTCACCCCAACTCCTCTTTCACCCCTACTCTCCAAACTCCTCACCCCAACTCCTCTTTCACCCCTACTCTCCAACCCCCCTCACCCCAACTCCTCTTTCACCATTACTCTCCAACCACCCTCACCCCAACTCCTCTTTCACCCCTACTCTCCAACCCCCCTCACTCCATCTCCTCTTTCACCCCTACTCTCCAACCCCCTCACCCCAACTCGTCTTTCACCCCGACTCTCCAACCCCCCTCACCCCAACTCCTCTATCACCCCTACTCTCCAACTCCCCTCACCTCAAATCCTCTTTCACCCCTACTCTCCAAGCCCCTCACCCCAACTCTTCTTTCACCCCTACTCTCCAACCCCCCTCACCCCAACTCCTTTCACCACTACTCTCCAACCCCCTCACCCTAACTCCTCTTTCACCCCTACTCTCCAACCCCCCTCACCCCAACTTCTCTTTCACGCCTACTCTCCAACCCCCTCACCCCAACTCCTCTTTCACCCCTACTCTCCAACCCGCTCACCCCAACTCCTCTTTCACCCCTTCTCTCCAACCCCCCTCACCCCAACTCCTCTTTCACCCCTACTCTCCAACCCCCTCACCCCAACTCCTCTTTCACCCCTACTCTCCAACCCCCCTCACCCCAACTCCTCTTTCACCCCTACTCTCCAACCCCCCTCACCCCAACTCCTCTTTCACCCGTACTCTCCAACCCCCCTCACCCCAACTCCTCTTTCACCGCTACTCTCCAACCCCCCTCACCCCAACTCCTCTTTCACCCCTACTCTCCAACCCCCCTCACCCCAACTCCTCTTTCACCACTACTCTCCAACCCCCCTCACCCCAACTCCTCTTTCACCCCTACTCCCCAACCCCCCTCACCCCAACTCCTCTTTCACCCCTGCTCTCCAACCCCCTCACCCCAACTCCTCTTTCACCCCTACTCTCCAACCCCCTTCAACCCAGCTCCTCTTTCACCCCTACTCTCCATCCCCGTCACCCCAACTCCTCTTTCACCCCTACTCTCCAACCACCCTCACCCCAACTCCTCTTTCACCCTTACTCTCCAACCCCCTTCACCCCAACTCCTCTTTCACCACTACTCTCCAACCCCCTCTCCCCAACTCCTCTTTCACTCCTACTCTCCCACCCCCTCACACCAACTCCTCTTTCACCCCTACTCTCCAACCCCCTTCACCCCAACTCATCTTTCACCCCTACTCTCCATCCCCATCACCCCAACTCCTCTTTCACCCCTACTCTCGAACCCCCCTCACCCCAACTCCTCTTTCACACCTACTCTCCAACCACCCTCACCCCATCTCCCCTTTCACCCCTACTCTCCAACCCCCTTCACCCCAACTCATCTTTCACCCCTACTCTCCAACCCCCTCACCCCAACTCCTCTTTCACCCCGACTCTCCAACCCCATCACCCCAACTCCTCTTTCACCCCTACTCTCCAACCCCCTCACCCCAACTCCTCTTTCACCCCTACTCTCCAACCGCCCTCACCCCAACTCCTCTTTCACCCCTACGCTCCAATCCCCTCACCCCAACTCCTCTTTCACCCCTACTCTCCAACCCCCCTCACCCCAACTCCTCTTTCACCCCTACTCTCCAATCCCCTCACCCCAACTCCTCTTTCACCCCTACTCTCCAACCCCCTCACCCCAACTCCTTTTTCACCCCTACTTTCCAACCCCCCTCACCCCAACTCCTCTTTCAACCCTACTCTCCAACCCCCCTCACCCCAACTCCTCTTTCACCCCTACTCTCCAACCACCTCACCCCAACTCCTCTTTCACCCCTACTCTCCAACCTCCTCACCCCAACTCCTCTTTCACCCCTACTCTCCAACCCCCCTCACCCCAACTCCTCTTTCACCCCTACTCTCCAACCACCCTCACCCCAACTCCTCTTTCACCCCTACTCTCCAACCCCCCTCACTCCATCTCCTCTTTCACCCCCACTCTCCAACCCCCTCTCCCCAACTCCTCTTTCACTCCTACTCTCCCACCCCCTCACACCAACTCCTCTTTCACCCCTACTCTCCAACCCCCTTCACCCCAACTCATCTTTCACCCCTACTCTCCATCCCCATCACCCCAACTCCTCTTTCACCCCTACTCTCGAACCCCCCTCACCCCAACTCCTCTTTCACACCTACTCTCCAACCACCCTCACCCCATCTCCCCTTTCACCCCTACTCTCCAACCCCCTTCACCCCAACTCATCTTTCACCCCTACTCTCCAACCCCCTCACCCCAACTCCTCTTTCACCCCGACTCTCCAACCCCATCACCCCAACTCCTCTTTCACCCCTACTCTCCAACCCCCTCACCCCAACTCCTCTTTCACCCCTACTCTCCAACCGCCCTCACCCCAACTCCTCTTTCACCCCTACGCTCCAATCCCCTCACCCCAACTCCTCTTTCACCCCTACTCTCCAACCCCCCTCACCCCAACTCCTCTTTCACCCCTACTCTCCAATCCCCTCACCCCAACTCCTCTTTCACCCCTACTCTCCAACCCCCTCACCCCAACTCCTTTTTCACCCCTACTTTCCAACCCCCCTCACCCCAACTCCTCTTTCAACCCTACTCTCCAACCCCCCTCACCCCAACTCCTCTTTCACCCCTACTCTCCAACCCCCTCACCCCAACTCCTCTTTCACCCCTACTCTCCAACCTCCTCACCCCAACTCCTCTTTCACCCCTACTCTCCAACCCCCCTCACCCCAACTCCTCTTTCACCCCTACTCTCCAACCACCCTCACCCCAACTCCTCTTTCACCCCTACTCTCCAACCCCCCTCACTCCATCTCCTCTTTCACCCCTACTCTCCAACCCCCTCACCCCAACCCGTCTTTCACCCCGACTCTCCAACCCCCCTCACCCCAACTCCTCTTTCACCCCTACTCTCCAACTCCCCTCACCCCAAATCCTCTTTCACCCCTACTCTCCAAGCCCCTCACCCCAACTCCTCTTTCACCCCTACTCTCCAATCCCCCTCACCCCAACTCCTTTCACCCCTACTCTCCAACCCCCTCACCCCAACTCCTCTTTTACCCCTACTCTCCAACACCCCTCACCCCAACTTCTCTTTCACCCCTACTCTCCAAACCCCCTCACAAAACTCCTCTTTCACCCCTACTCTCCAATCCCCCTCACCCCAACTCCTCTTTCACCCCTACTCTCCAACCCCCCTCACCCCAACTTCTCTTTCACCCCTACTCTCCAAAACCCCTCACCCCAACTCCTCTTTCACCCCATCTCTCCAACCCCCCTCACCCCAACACCTCTTTCACCCCTACTCTCCAACCCCTCACCCAAACTCCTCTTTCACCCCTACTCTCCAACCCCCTCACCCCAACTCCTCTTTCAACCCTACTCTCCAACCCCTCACTCAAACTCCTCTTTCACCCCCTCTCCAACCCCTTCACCCCAACTCCTCTTTCACCCCTACTCTCCAACCCCCCTCACCCCAACTCCTCTTTTACCCCTACTCTCCAACTCCCCGCACCCCAACTCCTCTTTCACCCCTACTGTCCAACCCCTCACCCAAACGCCTCTTTCACCCCGACTCTCCAACCCCCTCACTCCAACTCCACTTTCACCCCAACTACCCAACACCCCTCACCCCAACTCCTCTTTCACCCCTACTCACCAACCCCCTCACCCCAACTCCACTTTCACCCCTACTCTCGAACACCCCTCACCACAACTCATTTCACCCCTACTCTCCAACCCGCTCACCCCAACTCCTCTTTCACCCCTACTCTCCAACCCCCCTCAGCCCAACTCCTTTCACCCATACTCTCCAACCCCCTCACCCCAACTCCTCTTTCACCCCTACTCTCCAACCCCCCTCACCCCAACTCCTCTTTCACCCCTACTCTCCAACACCCTCACCCCAACTCCTCTTTCACCCCTACTCTCCAACCCCCCTCACCGCAACTCCTCTTTCACCCGTACTCTCCAACCCCACTCACCCCAACTCCTCTTTCACCGCTACTCTCCAACCCCCCTCACCCCAACTCCTCTTTCACCCCTACTCTCCAACCCCCCTCACCCCAACTCCTCTTTCACCCCTACTCTCCAACCCCCCTCACCCCAACTCCTCTTTCACCCCTACTCCCCAACCCCCCTCACCCCAACTCCTCTTTCACCCCTACTCTCCAACACCCCTCACCCCAACTCCTCTTTCACCCCTACTCTCCAAGCCCCTTCAACCCAACTCCTGTTTCACCCCTACTATCCAACCCCGTCACCCCAACTCCTCTTTCACCCCTACTCTCCAACCACCCTCACCCCAACTCCTCTTTCACCCCTACTCTCCAACTCCCCTCACCCCAACTCCTCTTTCACCCCTACTGTCCAACCCCTCACCCAAACGCCTCTTTCACCCCGACTCTCCAACCCCCTCACTCCAACTCCACTTTCACCCCAACTACCCAACCCCCCTCACCCCAACTCCTCTTTCACCCCTACTCACCAACCCCCTCACCCCAACTCCACTTTCACCCCTACTCTCGAACACCCCTCACCACAACTCATTTCACCCCTACTCTCCAACCCGCTCACCCAAACTCCTCTTTCACCCCTACTCTCCAACCCCCCTCACGCCAACTCCTCTTTCACCCCTACTCTCCAACCCCCCTCACCCCAACTCATTTCACCCATACTCTCCAACCCCCTCACCCCAACTCCTCTTTCACCCCTACTCTCCAACCCCCCTCACCCCAACTCCTCTTTCACCCCTACTCTCCAACCCCCTCACCCCAACTCCTCTTTCACCCCTACTCTCCAACCCCCCTCACCGCAACTCCTCTTTCACCTGTACTCTCCAACCCCCCTCACCCCAACTCCTCTTTCACCGCTACTCTCCAACCCCCCTCATCCCAACTCCTCTTTCACCCCTACTCTCCAACCCCCCTCACCCCAACTCCTCTTTCACCCCTACTCTCCAACCCCCCTCACCCCAACTCCTCTTTCACCCCTACTCCCCAACCCCCCTCACCCCAACTCCTCTTTCACCCCTACTCTCCAACACTCCTCACCCCAACTCCTCTTTCACCCCTACTCTCCAAGCCCCTTCAACCCAACTCCTGTTTCACCCCTACTATCCAACCCCGTCACCCCAACTCCTCTTTCACCCCTACTCTCCAACCACCCTCACCCCAACTCCTCTTTCACCCCTATTCTCCAACCCCCTTCACCCCAACTCCTCTTTCACCCCTACTCTCCAACCCCCTCACCCCAACTCCTATTTCACCCCTACTCTCCAACCCCCCTCACCCCAACTCCTCTTTCACTCCTACTCTCCAACCACCCTCACCCCAACTCCTCTTTCACCCCCACTCTCCAACCCCCCTCAAACCAATTCCTCTTTCACCCCTACTCTCCAACCCCCTGCACCCCAACTCCTCTTTCACCCCTACTCTCCAACCCCCCTCACCCCAACTCCTCTTTCACCCATACTCTCCAACCCCCCTCACCCTAACTCCTCTTTCACCCCTACTCTCCAACCCCCTCACCCCAACTCCTCTTTCACCCCTACTCTCCAACCCCCTCACCCCAACTCCTATTTCTCCCCTTCTCTCCAACCCCCCTCACCCCAACTCCTCTTTCACCCCTACTCTCCAACCCCCTCACCCCATATCCTCTTTCACCCCTACGCTCCAACCCCCTCACCCCAACTCCTCTTTCACCCCTACTCTCCAGCCCCCTCACCCCAACTCCTCTTTCACCCCTATTCTCCAACTCCCTCACCCCAACGCCTTTCACCCCTACTCTGCAACCCCTCACCCCAACTCCTCTTTCACCCCTACTCCCCAACCCCCTTCACCCCAACTCCTCTTTCACCCCTACTCTCCAACCCCCCTCACCCCAACTCCTCTTTCGCCCCTACTCTCCACCCCGCACCCCAACTCCTCTTTCACCCCTACTCTCCAAACCCCTGACCCCAACTCCTCTTTCACCCCTACTCTCCAACCCCCCTCACCCCAACTCCTCTTTCACCCCTACTCTCCAACCCCCCTCACCGCAACTCCTCTTTCACCCCTACTCCCCAACCCCCCTCACCCCAACTCCTTTTTCACCCCTACTCTCCAACCCCCCTCACCCCAACTCCTTTTTCACCCCTACTCTCCAACCCCCCTCACCCCAACTCCTCTTTCACCCCTACTCTCCAACCGCCCTCACCCCAACTCTTTTTTCACCCCTACTCTCCAACCCACTTCAACCCAACTCTTCTTTCACCCCTACTCTCCAACCCCCTCACCCCAACTCCTCTTTCACCCCTACTCTTCAACCCCCCTCACCCCAACTCCTTTCACCCCTACTCTCCAACCCCCTCACCCCAACTCCTCTTTCACCCCTACTCTCCAACACCCCTCACCCCAACTTCTCTTTCACCCCTACTCTCCAACCCCCCTCACAAAACTCCTCTTTCACCCCTACTCTCCAACCCCCCGCACCCCAACTCCTCTTTCACCCCTAATCTCCAAACCCCCTCACCCCAACTCCTCTTTCACCCCTACTCTCCAACACCCCTCACCCCAACTCCTCTTTCTTCCCAACTCTCCAACCCCCCTCACCCCAACACCTCTTTCACCCCTACTCTCCAACCCCTCACCCAAACTCCTCTTTCACCCCTACTCTCCAACCCCCTCACCCCAACTCCTCTTTCAACCCTACTCTCCAACCCCTCACTCAAACTCCTCTTTAACCCCCTCTCCAACCCCGTCACCCCAACTCCTCTTTCACCCCTACTCTCCAACCCCCCTCACCCCAACTCCTCTTTCACCCCTACTCTCCAACTCCCCTCACCCCAACTCCTCTTTCACCCCTACTGTCCAACCCCTCACCCAAACGCCTCTTTCACCCCAACTCTCCAACCCCCTCACCCCAACTCCACTTTCACCCCAACTACCCAACCCCCCTCACCCCAACTCCTCTTTCACCCCGACTCACCAACCCCCTCACCCCAACTCCACTTTCACCCTTACTCTCGAACACCCCTCACCACAACTCATTTCACCCCTACTCACCAACCCGCTCACCCCAACTCCTCTTTCACCCCTACTCTCCAACACCCCCACCCCAACTCCTCTTTCACCCCTACTCTCCAACCCCCCTCACCCCAACTCCTTTCACCCCTACTCTCCAAACCCCCTCACCCCAACTCCTCTTTCACCCCAACTCTCCAACCCCCTCACCCCAACTCCTCTTTCACCCCTACTCTCCAACCCCCCTCACCCCAACTCCTCTTTCACCCCTACTCTCCAACCCCCCTCACCCCAACTCCTCTTTCACCCCTACTCTCCAACCCCCCTCACCCCAACTCCTCTTTCACCCGTACTCTCCAACACCCCTCACCCCAACTCCTCTTTCACCTCTACTCTCCAACCCCCCTCACCCCAACTCCTCTTTCACCCCTACTCTCCAACCCCCGTCACCCCAACTCCTCTTTCACCACTACTCTCCAACCCTCCTCACCCCAACTCCTCTTTCACCCCTACTCCCCAACCCCCCTCACCCCAACTCCTCTTTCACCCCTGCTCTCCAACCCCCCTCACCCCAACTCCTCTTTCACCCCTACTCTCCAACCCCCTTCAACCCAGCTCCTCTTTCAACACTACTCTCCATCCCCGTCACCCCAACTCCTCTTTCACCCCTACTCTCCAACCACCCTCACCCCAACTCCTCTTTCACCCTTACTCTCCAACCCCCTTCACCCCAACTCCTCTTTCACCACTACTCTCCAACCCCCTCTCCCCAACTCCTCTTTCACTCCTACTCTCACACCCCCTCACACCAACTCCTCTTTCACCCCTACTCTCCAACCCCCTTCACCCCAACTCATCTTTCACCCCTACTCTCCATCCCCCTCACCCCAACTCCTCTTTCACCCCTACTCTCGAACCCCCCTCACCCCCAACTCCTCTTTCACACCTACTCTCCAACCACCCTCACCCCATCTCCCCTTTCACCCCTACTCTCCAACCCCCTTCGCCCCAACTCATCTTTCACCCCTACTCTCCAACCCCCTCACCCCAACTCCTCTTTCACCCCGACTCTCCAACCCCATCACCCCAACTCCTCTTTCACCCCTACTCTCCAACCCCCTCACCCCCAACTCCTCTTTCACCCCTACTCTCCAACCGCCCTCACCCCAACTCCTCTTTCACCCCTACGATCCAATCCCCTCACCCCAACTCCTCTTCACCCCTACTCTCCAACCCCCCTCACCCAACTCCTCATTCACCCCTACTCTCCAATCCCCTCACCCCAACTCCTCTTCACCCCTACTCTCCAACCCCCACACCCCAACTCCTTTTCACCCCTACTTTCCAACCCCCCTCACCCCAACTCCTCTTTCAACCCCTACTCTCCAACCCCCCTCACCCCAACTCCTCTTTCACCCCTACTCTCCAACCCCCTCACCCACCCAACTCCTCTTTCACCCCTACTCTCCAACCTCCTCACCCCAACTCCTCTTTCACCCCTACTCTCCAACCCCCCTCACCCCAACTCCTCTTTCACCCCTACTCTCCAACCACCCTCACCCCAACTCCTCTTTCACCCCTACTCTCCAACCACCCTCACTCCATCTCCTCTTTCACCCCTACTCTCCAACCCCCTCACCCCAACTCGTCTTTCACCCCGACTCTCCAACCCCCCTCACCCCAACTCCTCTTTCACCCCTACTCTCCAACTCCCCTCACCCCAAATCCTCTTTCACCCCTACTCTCCAAGCCCCTCACCCCAACTCCTCTTTCACCCCTACTCTCCAATCCCCTCACCCCAACTCCTTTCAGCCCTACTCTCCAACCCCCTCACCCCAACTCCTCTTTTACCCCTACTCTCCAACCCCCCTCACCCCAACATCTCTTTCACCCCTACTCTCCAAACCCCCTCACAAAACTCCTCTTTCACCCCTACTCTCCAATCCCCCTCACCCCAACTCCTCTTTCACCCCTACTCTCCAACCCCCCTCACCCCAACTCCTCTTTCACCCCTACTCTCCAAAACCCCTCACCCCAACTCCTCTTTCACCCCATCTCTCCATCCCCCCTCACCCAACACCTCTTTCACCCCTACTCTCCAACCCCTCACCCAAACTCCTCTTTCACCCCTACTCTCCAACCCCCTCACCCCAACTCCTCTTTCAACCCTACTCTCCAACCCCTCACTCAAACTCCTCTTTCACCCCCTCTCCAACCCCCTCACCCCAACTCCTCTTTCACCCCTACTCTCCAACCCCCCTCACCCCAACTCCTCTTTCACCCCTACTCTCCAACTCCCCGCACCCCAACTCCTCTTTCACCCCTACTGTCCAACCCCTCACCCAAACGCCTCTTTCACCCCGACTCTCCAACCCCCTCACTCCAACTCCACTTTCACCCCAACTACCCAACCCCCCTCACCCCAACTCCTCTTTCACCCCTACTCACCAACCCCCTCACCCCAACTCCACTTTCACCCCTACTCTCCAACACCCTCACCCCAACTCCTCTTTCACCCCTACTCTCCAACCCCCCTCACCGCAACTCCTCTTTCACCCGTACTCTCCAACCCCCCTCACCCCAACTCCTCTTTCACCGCTACTCTCCAACCCCCCTCACCCCAACTCCTCTTTCACCCCTACTCTCCAACCCCCCTCACCCCAACTCCTCTTTCACCCCTACTCTCCAACCCCCCTCACCCCAACTCCTCTTTCACCCCTACTCCCCAACCCCCCTCACCCCAACTCCTCTTTCACCCCTGCTCTCCAACACCCCTCACCCCAACTCCTCTTTCACCCCTACTCTCCAAGCCCCTTCAACCCAACTCCTGTTTCACCCCTACTATCCAACCCCGTCACCCCAACTCCTCTTTCACCCCTACTCTCCAACCACCCTCACCCCAACTCCTCTTTCACTCCTACTCTCCAACCACCCTCACCACAACTCCTCTTTCACCCCCACTCTCCAACCCCCCTCAAACCAACTCCTCTTTCACCCCTACTCTCCAACCCCCCTCACCCCAACTCCTCTTTCACCCATACTCTCCAACCCCCCTCACCCTAACTCCTCTTTCACCCCTACTCTCCAACCCTCTCACCCCAACTCCTCTTTCACCCCTACTCTCCAACCCCCTCACCCCAACTCCTATTTCTCCCCTTCTCTCCAACCCCCCTCACCCCAACTCCTCTTTCACCCCATATCCTCTTTCACCCCTACGCTCCAACCCCCTCACCCCAACTCCTCTTTCACCCCTACTCTCCAGCCCCCTCACCCCAACTCCTCTTTCACCCCTATTCTCCAACTCCCTCACCCCAACGCCTTTCACCCCTACTCTGCAACCCCTCACCCCAACTACACTTTCACCCCTACTCCCCAACCCCCTTCACCCCAACTCCTCTTTCACCCCTACTCTCCAACCCCCCTCACCCCAACTCCTCTTTCGCCCCTACTCTCCACCCCGCACCCCAACTCCTCTTTCACCCCTACTCTCCAAACCCCTGACCCCAACTCCTCTTTCACCCCTACTCTCCAACCCCCCTCACCCCAACTCCTCTTTCACCCCTACTCTCCAACCCCCCTCACCGCAACTCCTCTTTCACCCCTACTCCCCAACCCCCCTCACCCCAACTCCTTTTTCACCCCTACTCTCCAGCCCCCCTCACCCCAACTCCTTTTTCACCCCTACTCTCCAACCCCCCTCACCCCAACTCCTCTTTCACCCCTACTCTCCAACCGCCCTCACCCCAACTCCTTTTTCACCCCTACTCTCCAACCCCCTTCAACCCAACTCTTCTTTCACCCCTACTCTCCAACCCCCTCACCCCAACTCCTCTTTCACCCCTACTCTTCAACCCCCCTCACCCCAACTCCTTTCACCCCTACTCTCCAACCCCCTCACCCCAACTCCTCTTTCACCCCTACTCTCCAACACCCCTCACCCCAACTTCTCTTTCACCCCTACTCTCCAACCCCCTCACCCCAACTCCTCTTTCAACCCTACTCTCCAACCCCTCACTCAAACTCCTCTTTCACCCCTACTCTCCAACCCCCTCACCCCAACTCCTCTTTCAACCCTACTCTCCAACCCCTCACTCAAACTCCTCTTTAACCCCCTCTCCAACCCCGTCACCCCAACTCCTCTTTCACCCCTACTCTCCAACCCCCCTCACCCCAACTCCTCTTTCACCCCTACTCTCCAACTCCCCTCACCCCAACTCCTCTTTCACCCCTACTGTCCAACCCCTCACCCAAACGCCTCTTTCACCCCAACTCTCCAACCCCCTCACCCCAACTCCACTTTCACACCAACTACCCAACCCCCCTCACCCCAACTCCTCTTTCACCCCTACTCACCAACCCCCTCACCCCAACTCCACTTTCACCCCTACTCTCGAACACCCCTCACCACAACTCATTTCACCCCTACTCACCAACCCGCTCACCCCAACTCCTCTTTCACCCCTACTCTCCAACACCCTCACCCCAACTCCTCTTTCACCCCTACTCTCCAACCCCCCTCACCCCAACTCCTTTCACCCCTACTCTCCAAACCCCCTCACCCCAACTCCTATTTCACCCCAACTCTCCAACCCCCTCACCCCAACTCCTCTTTCACCCCTACTCTCCAACCCCCCTCACCCCAACTCCTCTTTCACCCCTACTCTCCAACCCCCCTCACCCCAACTCCTCTTTCACCCCTACTCTCCAACCCCCCTCACCCCAACTCCTCTTTCACCCCTACTCTCCAACCCCCCTCACCCCAACTCCTCTTTCACCCGTACTCTCCAACACCCCTCACCCCAACTCCTCTTTCACCGCTACTCTCCAACCCCCCTCACCCCAACTCCTCTTTCACCCCTACTCTCCAACCCCCCTCACCCCAACTCCTCTTTCACCACTACTCTCCAACCCTCCTCACCCCAACTCCTCTTTCACCCCTACTCCCCAACCCCCCTCACCCCAACTCCTCTTTCACCCCTGCTCTCCAACCCCCCTCACCCCAACTCCTCTTTCACCCCTGCTCTCCAACCCCCTTCAACCCAGCTCCTCTTTCACCACTACTCTCCATCCCCGTCACCCCAACTCCTCTTTCACCCCTACTCTCCAACCACCCTCACCCCAACTCCTCTTTCACCCTTACTCTCCAACCCCCTTCACCCCAACTCCTCTTTCACCACTACTCTCCAACCCCCTCTCCCCAACTCCTCTTTCACTCCTACTCTCCAACCCCCTTCGCCCCAACTCATCTTTCACCCCGACTCTCCATCCCCCTCACACCAACTCCTCTTTCACCCCTACTCTCCAACCCCCTTCGCCCCAACTCATCTTTCACCCCTACTCTCCATCCCCCTCACCCCAACTCCTCTTTCACCCCTACTCTCGAACCCCCCTCACCCCAACTCCTCTTTCACACCTACTCTCCAACCACCCTCACCCCATCTCCCCTTTCACCCCTACTCTCCAACCCCCTTCACCCCAACTCATCTTTCACCCCTACTCTCCAACCCCCTCACCCCAACTCCTCTTTCACCCCGACTCTCCAACCCCATCACCCCAACTCCTCTTTCACCCCTACTCTCCAACCCCCTCACCCCAACTCCTCTTTCACCCCTACTCTCCAACCGCCCTCACCCCAACTCCTCTTTCACCCCTACGCTCCAATCCCCTCACCCCAACTCCTCTTTCACCCCTACTCTCCAACCCCCCTCACCCCAACTCCTCTTTCACCCCTACTCTCCAATCCCCTCACCCCAACTCCTCTTTCACCCCTACTCTCCAACCCCCTCACCCCAACTCCTTTTTCACCCCTACTTTCCAACCCCCCTCACCCCAACTCCTCTTTCACCCCTACTCTCCAACCTCCTCACCCCAACTCCTCTTTCACCCCTACTCTCCAACCCCCCTCACCCCAACTCCTCTTTCACCCCTACTCTCCAACCACCCTCACCCCAACTCCTCTTTCACCCCTACTCTCCAACCCCCCTCACTCCATCTCCTCTTTCACCCCTACTCTCCAACCCCCTCACCCCAACTCGTCTTTCACCCCGACTCTCCAACCCCCCTCACCCCAACTCCTCTTTCACCCCTACTCTCCAACTCCCCTCACCCCAAATCCTCTTTCACCCCTACTCTCCAAGCCCCTCACCCCAACTCCTCTTTCACCCCTACTCTCCAATCCCCCTCACCCCAACTCCTTTCAGCCCTACTCTCCAACCCCCTCACCCCAACTCCTCTTTCACCCCTACTCTCCAATCCCCTCACCCCAACTCCTCTTTCACCCCTACTCTCCAACCCCCTCACCCCAACTCCTTTTTCACCCCTACTTTCCAACCCCCCTCACCCCAACTCCTCTTTCACCCCTACTCTCCAACCTCCTCACCCCAACTCCTCTTTCACCCCTACTCTCCAACCCCCCTCACCCCAACTCCTCTTTCACCCCTACTCTCCAACCACCCTCACCCCAACTCCTCTTTCACCCCTACTCTCCAACCCCCCTCACTCCATCTCCTCTTTCACCCCTACTCTCCAACCCCCTCACCCCAACTCGTCTTTCACCCCGAATCTCCAACCCCCCTCACCCCAACTCCTCTTTCACCCCTACTCTCCAACTCCCCTCACCCCAAATCCTCTTTCACCCCTACTCTCCAAGCCCCTCACCCCAACTCCTCTTTCACCCCTACTCTCCAATCCCCCTCACCCCAACTCCTTTCAGCCCTACTCTCCAACCCCCTCACCCCAACTCCTCTTTTACCCCTACTCTCCAACCCCCCTCACCCCAACATCTCTTTCACCCCTACTCTCCAAACCCCCTCACAAAACTCCTCTTTCACCCCTACTCTCCAACCCCCCTCACCCCAACTCCTCTTTCACCCCTACTCTCCAAAACCCCTCACCCCAACTCCTCTTTCACCCCATCTCTCCATCCCCCCTCACCCCAACACCTCTTTCACCCCTACTCTCCAACCCCTCACGCAAACTCCTCTTTCACCCCTACTCTCCAACCCCCTCACCCCAACTCCTCTTTCAACCCTACTCTCCAACCCCTCACTCAAACTCCTCTTTCACCCCCTCTCCAACCCCCTCACCCCAACTCCTCTTTCACCCCTACTCTCCAACCCCCCTCACCCCAACTCCTCTTTCAGCCCTACTCTCCAACTCCCCGCACCCCAACTCCTCTTTCACCCCTACTGTCCAACCCCTCACCCAAACGCCTCTTTCACCCCGACTCTCCAACCCCCTCACTCCAACTCCACTTTCACCCCAACTACCCAACCCCCCTCACCCCAACTCCTCTTTCACCCCTACTCACCAACCCCCTCACCCCAACTCCACTTTCACCCCTACTCTCGAACACCCCTCACCACAACTCATTTCACCCCTACTCTCCAACCCGCTCACCCCAACTCCTCTTTCACCCCTACTCTCCAACCCCCCTCACGCCAACTCCTCTTTCACCCCTACTCTCCAACCCCCCTCACCCCAACTCCTTTCACCCATACTCTCCAACCCCCTCACCCCAAATCCTCTTTCACCCCTACTCTCCAACCCCCCTCACCCCAACTCCTCTTTCACCCCTACTCTCCAACACCCTCACCCCAACTCCTCTTTCACCCCTACTCTCCAACTCCCCTCACCGCAACTCCTTTCACCCGTACTCTCCAACCCCCCTCACCCCAACTCCTCTTTCACCGCTACTCTCCAACCCCCCTCACCCCAACTCCTCTTTCACCCCTACTCTCCAACCCCCCTCACCCCAACTCCTCTTTCACCCCTACTCTCCAACCCCCCTCACCCCAACTCCTCTTTCACCCCTACTCCCCAACCCCCCTCACCCCAACTCCTCTTTCACCCCTGCTCTCCAACACCCCTCACCCCAACTCCTCTTTCACCCCTACTCTCCAAGCCCCTTCAACCCAACTCCTGTTTCACCCCTACTATCCAACCCCGTCACCCCAACTCCTCTTTCACCCCTACTCTCCAACCACCCTCACCCCAACTCCTCTTTCACTCCTACTCTCCAACCACCCTCACCACAACTCCTCTTTCACCCCCACTCTCCAACCCCCCTCAAACCAACTCCTCTTTCACCCCTACTCTCCAACCCCCCTCACCCCAACTCCTCTTTCACCCATACTCTCCAACCCCCCTCACCCTAACTCCTCTTTCACCCCTACTCTCCAACCCTCTCACCCCAACTCCTCTTTCACCCCTACTCTCCAACCCCCTCACCCCAACTCCTATTTCTCCCCTTCTCTCCAACCCCCCTCACCCCAACTCCTCTTTCACCCCATATCCTCTTTCACCCCTACTCTCCAACCCCCCTCACCCCAACTCCTCTTTCGCCCCTACTCTCCACCCCGCACCCCAACTCCTCTTTCACCCCTACTCTCCAAACCCCTGACCCCAACTCCTCTTTCACCCCTACTCTCCAACCCCCCTCACCCCAACTCCTCCTTCACCCCTACTCTCCAACCCCCCTCACCGCAACTCCTCTTTCACCCCTACTCCCCAACCCCCCTCACCCCAACTCCTTTTTCACCCCTACTCTCCAGCCCCCCTCACCCCAACTCCTTTTTCACCCCTACTCTCCAACCCCCCTCACCCCAACTCCTCTTTCACCCCTACTCTCCAACCGCCCTCACCCCAACTCCTTTTTCACCCCTACTCTCCAACCCCCTTCAACCCAACTCTTCTTTCACCCCTACTCTCCAACCCCCTCACCCCAACTCCTCTTTCACCCCTACTCTTCAACCCCCCTCACCCCAACTCCTTTCACCCCTACTCTCCAACCCCCTCACCCCAACTCCTCTTTCACCCCTACTCTCCAACACCCCTCACCCCAACTTCTCTTTCACCCCTACGCTCCAACCCCCTCACCCCAACTCCTCTTTCAACCCTACTCTCCAACCCCTCACTCAAACTCCTCTTTCACCCCTACTCTCCAACCCCCTCACCCCAACTCCTCTTTCAACCCTACTCTCCAACCCCTCACTCAAACTCCTCTTTAACCCCCTCTCCAACCCCGTCACCCCAACTCCTCTTTCACCCCTACTCTCCAACCCCCCTCACCCCAACTCCTCTTTCACCCCTACTCTCCAACTCCCCTCACCCCAACTCCTCTTTCACCCCTACTGTCCAACCCCTCACCCAAACGCCTCTTTCACCCCAACTCTCCAACCCCCTCACCCCAACTCCACTTTCACCCCAACTACCCAACCCCCCTCACCCCAACTCCTCTTTCACCCCTACTCACCAACCCCCTCACCCCAACTCCACTTTCACCCCTACTCTCGAACACCCCTCACCACAACTCATTTCACCCCTACTCACCAACCCGCTCACCCCAACTCCTCTTTCACCCCTACTCTCCAACACCCTCACCCCAACTCCTCTTTCTCCCCTACTCTCCAACCCCCCTCACCCCAACTCCTTTCACCCCTACTCTCCAAACCCCCTCACCCCAACTCCTATTTCACCCCAACTCTCCAACCCCCTCACCCCAACTCTTCTTTCACCCCTACTCTCCAGCCCCCCTCACCCCAACTCCTCTTTCACCCCTACTCTCCAACCCCCCTCACCCCAACTCCTCTTTCACCCCTACTCTCCAACCCCCTCACCCCAACTCCTCTTTCACCCCTACTCTCCAACCCCCCTCACCCCAACTCCTCTTTCACCCGTACTCTCCAACCCCCCTCACCCCAACTCCTCTTTCACCGCTACTCTCCAACCCCCCTCACCCCAACTCCTCTTTCACCACTACTCTCCAACCCCCCTCACCCCAACTCCTCTTTCACCCCTACTCCCCAACCCCCCTCACCCCAACTCCTCTTTCACCCCTACTCTCCAACCCCCCTCACCCCAACTCCTCTTTCACCCCTACTCTCCAACCCCCTTCAACCCAGCTCCTCTTTCACCCCTACTCTCCATCCCCGTCACCCCAACTCCTCTTTCACCCCTACTCTCCAACCCCCCCTCACCCCAACTTCTCTTTCACCCCTACTCTCCAACCCCCCTCACCCAACTCCTCTTTCACCCCTACTCTCCAATCCCCCTCAACCCAACTCCTCTTTCACCCCTACTCTCCAACCCCCCTCACCCCAACTCCTCTTTCAACCCTACTGTCCAACCCCTCACCCCAACTCCTCTTTCATCCCAACTCTACAACCCCCCTCACCCCAACACCTCTTTCACGCCTACTCTCCAACCCCTCACCCAAACTTCTCTTTCACCCCTACTCTCCAACCCCCTCACCCCAACTCCTCTTTCAACCCTACTCTCCAACCCCCCTCACCCCAACTCCTCTTTCACCCCTACTCTCCAACTCCCCTCACCCCAACTCCTCTTTCACCCCTACTCTCCAACTCCCCTCACCCCAACTCCTTTTTCACCCGTACTCTCCAATCCCCCTCACCCCAACTCCTCTTTCACTCCTACTCTCCAACCCCCTCACCCCAACTCCCCTTTCACCCCTACTCTCCAACCCCCCTCACCCCAACTCCTCTTTCACCCCCACTCTCCACCACCCCTCAAACCAACTCCTCTTTCACCCCTACTCTCCAACCACCCGCACCCCCAACTCCTCTTCACCCCTACTCTCCAACCCCCCTCACCCCAAATCCTCTTTCACCCCTACTCTCCAACCCCCTCACCCCAACTCCTCTTTCACCCCTACTCTCCAACCCCCTCACCCCAACTCCTCTTTCACCCCTACTCTCCAACCCCCTCACCCCAACTCCTCTTTCACCCCTACTCTCCAGCCCCCTCACCCCAACTCCTCTTTCACCCCTATTCTCCAACTCCCTCACCCCAACGCCTTTCACCCCTACTCTGCAACCCCTCACCCCAACTCCTCTTTCACCCGTACTCTCCAAACCCCTGACCCCAACTCCTCTTTCACCCTACTCTCCAACCCCCCCTCACACCCAACTCCTCTTTCACCCCTACTCTCCAACCCCCCTCACCCCAACTCCTTTTCACCCCTACTCCTCAACCCCCTCACCCCAACTGCTTTTTCACCCCTACTCTCCAATCCCCCTCACCCCAACTCCTCTTTCACCCCTACTCTCCAACCCCCCTCACCCCAAATCCTCTTTCACCCCTACTCTCCAAAACCCCTCACCCCAACTCCTCTTTCACCCCATCTCTCCATCCCCCCTCACCCCAACACCTCTTTCACCCCTACTCTCCAACCCCTCACCCAAACTCCTCTTTCACCCCTACTCTCCAACCCCCTCACCCCAACTCCTCTTTCAACCCTACTCTCCAACCCCTCACTCAAACTCCTCTTTCACCCCCTCTCCAACCCCCTCACCCCAACTCCTCTTTCACCCCTACTCTCCAACCCCCCTCACCCCAACTCCTCTTTCACCCCTACTCTCCAACTCCCTGCACCCCAACTCCTCTTTCACCCCTACTGTCCAACCCCTCACCCAAACGCCTCTTTCACCCCGACTCTCCAACCCCCTCACTCCAACTCCACTTTCACCCCAACTACCCAACCCCCCTCACCCCAACTCCTCTTTCACCCCTACTCACCAACCCCCTCACCCCAACTCCTCTTTCACCCCTACTCTCGAACACCCCTCACCACAACTCATTTCACCCCTACTCTCCAACCCGCTCACCCGAACTCCTCTTTCACCCCTACTCTCCAACCCCACTCACGCCAACTCCTCTTTCACCCCTACTCTCCAACCCCCCTCACCCCAACTCCTTTCACCCATACTCTCCAACCCCCTCACCCCAACTCCTCTTTCACCCCTACTCTCCAACCCCCCTCACCCCAACTCCTCTTTCACCCCTACTCTCCAACACCCTCACCCCAACTCCTCTTTCACCCCTACTCTCCAACCCCCCTCACCGCAACTCCTCTTTCACCCGTACTCTCCAACCCCCCTCACCCCAACTCCTCTTTCACCGCTACTCTCCAACCCCCCTCACCCCAACTCCTCTTTCACCCCTACTCTCCAACCCCCCTCACCCCAACTCCTCTTTCACCCCTACTCTCCAAACCCCCTCACCCCAACTCCTCTTTCACCCCTACTCCCCAACCCCCCTCACCCCAACTCCTCTTTCACCCCTGCTCTCCAACACCCCTCACCCCAACTCCTCTTTCTCCCCTACTCTCCAAGCCCCTTCAACCCAACTCCTGTTTCACCCCTACTATCCAACCCCGTCACCCCAACTCCTCTTTCACCCCTACTCTCCAACCACCCTCACCCCAACTCCTCTTTCACTCCTACTCTCCAACCACCCTCACCACAACTCCTCTTTCACCCCCACTCTCCAACCCCCCTCAAACCAACTCCTCTTTCACCCCTACTCTCCAACCCCCCGCACCCCAACTCCTCTTTCACCCCTACTCTCCAACCCCCCTCACCCCAACTCCTCTTTCACCCATACTCTCCAACCCCCCTCACCCTAACTCCTCTTTCACCCCTACTCTCCAACCCTCTCACCCCAACTCCTCTTTCACCCCTACTCTCCAACCCCCTCACCCCAACTCCTATTTCTCCCCTTCTCTCCAACCCCCCTCACCCCAACTCCTCTTTCACCCCATATCCTCTTTCACCCCTACGCTCCAACCCCCTCACCCCAACTCCTCTTTCACCCCTACTCTCCAGCCCCCTCACCCCAACTCCTCTTTCACCCCTATTCTCCAACTCCCTCACCCCAACGCCTTTCACCCCTACTCTGCAACCCCTCACCCCAACTCCTCTTTCACCCCTACTCCCCAACCTCCTTCACCCCAACTCCTCTTTCACCCCTACTCTCCAACCCCCCTCACCCCAACTCCTCTTTCGCCCCTACTCTCCACCGCGCACCCCAACTCCTCTTTCACCCCTACTCTCCAAACCCCTGACCCCAACTCCTCTTTCACCCCTACTCTCCAACCCCCCTCACCCCAACTCCTCTTTCACCCCTACTCTCCAACCCCCCTCACCGCAACTCCTCTTTCACCCCTACTCCCCAACCCCCCTCACCCCAACTCCTTTTTCACCCCTACTCTCCAGCCCCCCTCACCCCAACTCCTTTTTCACCCCTACTCTCCAACCCCCCTCACCCCAACTCCTCTTTCACCCCTACTCTCCAACCGCCCTCACCCCAACTCCTTTTTCACCCCTACTCTCCAACCCCCTTCAACCCAACTCTTCTTTCACCCCTACTCTCCAACCCCCTCACCCCAACTCCTCTTTCACCCCTACTCTTCAACCCCCCTCACCCCAACTCCTTTCACCCCTACTCTCCAACCCCCTCACCCCAACTCCTCTTTCACCCCTACTCTCCAACACCCCTCACCCCAACTTCTCTTTCACCCCTACTCTCCAACCCCCTCATCCCAACTCCTCTTTCAACCCTACTCTCCAACCCCTCACTCAAACTCCTCTTTCACCCCTACTCTCCAACCCCCTCACCCCAACTCCTCTTTCAACCCTACTCTCCAACCCCTCACTCAAACTCCTCTTTAACCCCCTCTCCAACCCCGTCACCCCAACTCCTCTTTCACCCCTACTCTCCAACCCCCCTCACCCCAACTCCTCTTTCACCCCTACTCTCCAACTCCCCTCACCCCAACTCCTCTTTCACCCCTACTGTCCAACCCCTCACCCAAACGCCTCTTTCACCCCAACTCTCCAACCCCCTCACCCCAACTCCACTTTCACCCCAACTACCCAACCCCCCTCACCCCAACTCCTCCTTCACCCCTACTCACCAACCCCCTCACCCCAACTCCACTTTCACCCCTACTCTCGAACACCCCTCACCACAACTCATTTCACCCCTACTCACCAACCCGCTCACCCCAACTCCTCTTTCACCCCTACTCTCCAACACCCTCACCCCAACTCCTCTTTCACCCCTACTCTCCAACCCCCCTCACCCCAATTCCTTTCACCCCTACTCTCCAAACCTCCTCACCCCAACTCCTCTTTCACCCCAACTCTCCAACCCCCTCACCCCAACTCCTCTTTCACCCCTACTCTCCAACCCCCCTCACCCCAACTCCTCTTTCACCCCTACTCTCCAACCCCCCTCACCCCAACTCCTCTTTCACCCCTACTCTCCAACCCCCTCACCCCAGCTCCTCTTTCATCCCTACTCTCCAACCCCCCTCACCCCAACTCCTCTTTCACCCGTACTCTCCAACCCCCCTCACCCCAACTCCTCTTTCACCGCTACTCTCCAACCCCCCTCACCCCAACTCCTCTTTCACCCCTACTCTCCAACCCCCCTCACCCCAACTCCTCTTTCACCACTACTCTCCAACCCCCCTCACCCCAACTCCTCTTTCACCCCTACTCCCGAACCCCCCTCACCCCAACTCCTCTTTCACCCCTACTCTCCAACCCCCCTCACCCCAACTCCTCTTTCACCCCTACTCTCCAACCCCCTTCAACCCAGCTCCTCTTTCACCCCTACTCTCCATCCCCGTCACCCCAACTCCTCTTTCACCCCTACTCTCCAACCACCCTCACCCCAACTCCTCTTTCACCCTTACTCTCCAACCCCATTCACCCCAACTCCTCTTTCACCCCTACTCTCCAACCCCCTCACCCCAACTCCTCTTTCACTCCTACTCTCCAACCCCCTCACACCAACTCCTCTTTCACCCCTACTCTCCAACCCCCTTCACCCCAACTCATCTTTCACCCCTACTCTCCATCCCCCTCACCCCAACTCCTCTTTCACCCCTACTCTCCAACCCCCCTCACCCCAACTCCTCTTTCACTCCTACTCTCCAACCACCCTCACCCCAACTACCCTTTCACCCCTACTCTCCAACCCCCTTCACCCCAACTCATCTTTCACCCCTACTCTTCAACCCCCTCACCCCAACTCCTCTTTCACCCCTACTCTCCAACCCCATCACCCCAACTCCTCTTTCACCCCTACTCTCCAACCCCCTCACCCCAACTCCTCTTTCACCCCTACTCTCCAACCGCCCTCACCCCAACTCCTCTTTCACCCCTACACTCCAATCCCCTCACCCCAACATCCTCTTTCACCCCTACTCTCCAACCCTCCTCACCCCAACTCCTCTTTCACCCCTACTCTCCAATCCCCTCACCCCAACTCCTCTTTCACCCCTACTCTCCAACCCCCCTCACCCCAACTCCTCTTTCCCCCTACTCTCCAACCCCCTCACCCCAACTCCTCTTTCACCCCTCCTCTCCAACTCCCTCACCCCAACTCCTCTTTCACCCCTACTCTCCAAACTCCTCACCCCAACTCCTCTTTCACCCCTACTCTCCAACCCCCCTCACCCCAACTCCTCTTTCACCACTACTCTCCAACCACCCTCACCCCAACTCCTCTTTCACCCCTACTCTCCAACCCCCCTCACTCCATCTCCTCTTTCACCCCTACTCTCCAACTCCCTCACCCCAACTCGTCTTTCACCCTGACTCTCCAACCCCCCTCACCCCAACTCCTCTTTCACCCCTACTCTCCAACTCCCCTCACCCCAAATCCTCTTTCACCCCTACTCTCCAAGCCCCTCACCCCAACTCCTCTTTCACCCCTACTCTCCAACCCCCCTCACCCCAACTCCTTTCACCCCTACTCTCCAAGCCCCTCACCCCAACTCCTCTTTCACCCCTACTCTCCAAACCCCCTCACCCCAACTTCTCTTTCACCCCTACTCTCCAACCCCCTCACCCCAACTCCTCTTTCACCCCTACTCTCCAACCCGCTCACCCCAACTCCTCTTTCACACCTTCTCTCCAACCCCCCTCACCCCAACTCCTCTTTCACCCCTACTCTCCAACCCCTCTCACCCCAACTCCTCTTTCACCCCTACTCTCCAAACCCCTCACCCCAACTCCTCTATCATCCCTACTCTCCAGCCCCCTCACCCCAACTCCTCTTTCACCCCTATTCTCCAACTCCCTCACCCCAACGCCTTTCACCCCTACTCTCCAACCCGTCACCCCAACACCTCTTTCAACCCTACTCTCCAACCCCCTCACCCCAACTCCTCTTTCACCCCTACTCCCCAACCCCCTTCACCCCAACTCCTCTTTCACCCCTACACTCCAACCCCCCTCACCCCAACTCCTCTTTCACCCCTACTCTCCACCCCCGCACCCCAACTCCTCTTTCACCCCTACTCTCCAACCCCCTGACCCCAACTCCTCTTTCACCCCTACTCTACAACCCCCCTCACCCCAACTCCTCTTTCACCCTGATGCGCCATCAATTACTCAAAAGACTGAAGTTGAGCGAGTAACAATCAGGCTTTTATTAACTAAAGAATGAAGGTCTTGTCTCGAGTGGTCGACCCGTCCAGAATACTAAGGGACTGGGAGGTAGTCACTTATATACCTGGAATAGTGGGAGGAGTCAGCCGAGGCATGTCCAGACCTGTACCTAGTGGAATACACATACAGACACAGACAGGTATGACAGTGGTTTACCACACACCCCTACTCTTCAACCCCCCTCACCCCAACTCCTCTTTCACCCCTACTCCCCAACCCCCCTCACCCCAACTCCTCTTTCACTCCTGCTCTCCAAACCCCCTCACCCCAACTCCTTTTTCACCCCTACTCTCCAACCCCCTTCAACCCAACTCCTCTTTCACCCCTACTCTCCAACCCCCTCACCCCAACTCCTCTTTCACCCCTACTCTCCAACCACCCTCACCCCAACTCCTCTTTCACCCCTACTCTCCAACCCCCCTCACACCAACTCCTCTTTCACCCCTACTCTCCAACCCCCCTCACCCCAACTCGACTTTCATCCCGACTCTCCAACCCCCCTCACCCCAACTCCTCTTTCACCCCTACTCTCCAACTCCCCTCACCCCAAATCCTCTTTCACCCCTACTCTCCAAGCCCCTCACCCCAACTCCTCTTTCACCCCTACTCTCCAACCCCCCTCACCCCAACTCCTCTTTCACCCCTACTCTCCAACCCCCTCACCCCAACTCCTCTTTCACCCCTACTCTCCAACCCCCCTCACCCCAACTTCTCTTTCACCCCTACTCTCCAACCCCTATCACCCAACTCCTCTTTCTCCCCTACTCTCCAATCCCCCTCAACCCAACTCCTCTTTCACCCCTACTCTCCAACCCCCCTCACCCCAACTCCTCTTTCAACCCTACTGTCCAACCCCTCACCCCAACTCCTCTTTCATCCCAACTCTACAACCCCCCTCACCCCAACACCTCTTTCACGCCTACTCTCCAACCCCTCACCCAAACTTCTCTTTCACCCCTACTCTCCAACCCCCTCACCCCAACTCCTCTTTCAACCCTACTCTCCAACCCCCCTCACCCCAACTCCTCTTTCACCCCTCTCCTCTTTCACCCCTACTCTCCAACTCCCTCACCCCAACTCCTCTTCACACCCTACTCTCCAACTCCCCTCACCCCAACTCCTTTTCACCCGTACTCTCCAATCCCCCTCACCCCAACTCCATCTTTCACTCCTACTCTCCAACCCCCTCACCCCCAACTCCCCTTCACCCCTACTCTCCAACCCCCCTCACCCCAACTCCTCTTTCACCCCCACTCTCCAACCCCCCTCAAACCAACTCCTCTTCACCCCTACTCTCCAACCCCCGCACCCCAACTCCTCTTTCACCCCTACTCTCCAACCCCCCTCACCCCAACTCCTCTTTCACCCCTACTCTCCAACCCCCCTCACCCCAACTCCTCTTTCACCCCTACTCTCCAACCCCCTCACCCCAACTCCTCTTTCACCCCTACTCTCCAACCCCTCACCCCAACTCCTCTTCACCCCTACTCTCCCGCCCCCTCACCCCAACTCCTCTTCACCCCTATCTCCAACTCCCTCACCCCAACGCCTTTCACCCCTACTCTGCAACCCCTCACCCCATTCCTCTTTCAACCCCTACTCCCCAACCCCCTTCACCCCAACTCCTCTTTCACCCCTACTCTCCAACCCCCCTCACCCCAACTCCTCTTTCGCCCCTACTCTCCACCCCCGCACCCCAACTCCTCTTTCACCCGTACTCTCCAAACCCCTGACCCCAACTCCTCTTTCACCCCTACTCTCCAACCCCCCTCACCCCAACTCCTCTTCAACCCTACTCTCCAACCCCCCCTCACCCCAACTCCTTTTCACCCCTACTCCACAAACCCCCTCACCCCAACTCCTTTCACCCCAACACTCCAACCCCCCTCACCCCAAAACCCTTCACCCCAACCACCAACCCCCCTCACCCCAACTCCTCTTCACCCCCTACTCTCCAACCGCCCACACCCCCAACTCCTTTCACACCCCTACTCTCCAACCCCCTCACCCAACTCCACTATCACCCCTACTCTCCAACCCCCCACACCCCAACCCACTTCACCCCTACTCACCAACCACCCTCACCACAACTCCTCTTCACCCCTACTCTCCAACCCCCCACACTCCATCTCCTCTTCACCCCTACTCTCCAACCCCCTCACCCCAACTCGTCTTCACCCCAACTCCCAACCCCCCTCACCCCAACTCCTCTTCACCCCCCACCCACCCCCCACCCCCCCCCCCACTACTCCAACTCCCCTCACACCAAATCCTCTTTCACCCCGACCTCTCGAAGCCCCTCACCCCAACTCCTCTTTCACCCGAACTCTCCAACCCCCCTCACCCCAACTCCTTTCACCCCTACTCTCCAACCCCCACACCCCAACTCCTCTTCACCCCTACTCTCCAACCCCCCTCACCCCAACTTCTCTTCACCCCTACTCTCCAACCCCCCTCACAAAACTCCTCTTTCACCCCTACTCTCCAACCCCCCTCACCCCAACCCTCTTCACCCCTACTCTCCAACCTCCCTCACCCCAACTCCTCTTTCACCCCTACTCTCCAACACCCCTCACCCCAACTCCTCTTTCTTCCCAACTCTCCAACCCCCCTCACCCCAACACCTCTTTCACCCCTACTCTCCAACCCCTCACCCGAACTCCTCTTCACACCCTACTCTCCAACCCCTCACCCCAACTCCTCTTCACACCCTACTCCCAACCCCTCACCCCAACTCCTCTTCACCCCTACTGTCCAACCCCTCACCCAACCGCCTCTTCACCCCAACTCTCCAACCCCCCTCACCCCCAACTCCACTTCACCCCAACTACCCAACCCCCCCTCACCCCACTCCTCTTCACCCCTACACACCAACCCCCCACCCCAACACCACTTCACCCCTACTCTCAAACACCCCTCACCACAACTCATCACCCCTACTCACCAACCCCTCACCCCAACCCCTCTTCACCCCTACCTCCAACCCCCTCACCCCCAACACCACTTCATCCCACTCTCCAACCCCCCCCACCCCAACTCCTTCACCCCTACTCTCCAACCCCCCTCACCCCAACCCTCTTCACCCCACTCCCAACCCCCTCACCCCAACTCCCTTCACCCCACCTCCAACCCCCCCTCACCCCAACTCATCTTCACCCCTACTCTCCAACCCCCCCCACCCCAACTCCTCTTCACCCCTACTCTCCAACCCCCTCACCCCAACTCCTCTTTCACCCCAACTCTCCAACCCCCCTCACCCCAACTCCTCTTCACCCGTACTCTCCAACCCCCCTCACCCCAACTCCTCTTCACCGCTACTCTCCAACCCCCCTCACCCCAACTCCTCTTTCACCCCTACTCTCCAACCCCCCTCACCCCAACTCCTCTTTCACCACTACTCTCCAACCCCCCCTCACCCCAACTCCTCTTTCACCCCTACTCCCCAACCCCCCTCACCCCAAATCCTCTTCACCCCTACTCTCCAACCCCCCTCACCCCAACTCCTCTTTCACCCGTACTCTCCAACCCCCTTCAACCCAGCTCCTCTTTCACCCCTACTTCCATCCCCGTCACCCCAACTCCTCTTCACCCCCTACTCTCCAACCACCCTCACCCCAACTCCTCTTTCACCCTTACTCTCCAACCCCCTTCACCCCAACTCCTCTTTCACCACTACTCTCCAACCCCCTCTCCCCAACTCCTCTTTCACTCCTATTCTCCAACCCCCTCACACCAACTCCTCTTTCACCCCTACTCTCCAATCCCCTTCACCCCAACTCATCTTTCACCCCTACTCTCCATCCCCCTCACCCCAACTCCTCTTTCACCCCTACTCTCGAACCCCCCTCACCCCAACTCCTCTTTCGCTCCTACTCTCCAACCACTCTCACCCCATCTCCCCTTTCACCCCTACTCTCCAACCCCCTTCACCCCAACTCATCTTTCAACCCTACTCTCCAACCCCCTCACCCCAACTCCTCTTTCACCCCTACTCTCCAACCCCATCACCCCAACTCCTCTTTCACCCCTACTCTCCAACCCCCTCACCCCAACTCCTCTTTCACCCCTACTCTCCAACCGCCCTCACCCCAACTCCTCTTTCACCCCTACGCTCCAATCCCCTCACCCCAGCTCCTCTTTCACCCCTACTCTCCAACCCCCCTCACCCCAACTCCTCTTTCACCCCTACTCTCCAATCCCCTCACCCCAACTCCTCTTTCACCCCTACTCTCCAACCCCCTCACCCCAACTCCTTTTCACCCCTACTTTCCAACCCCCCTCACCCCAACTCCTCTTTCACCCCTACTCTCCAACACCCCTCACCCCAACTCCTCTTTTACCCCTACTCTCCAACCCCCTCACCCCTACTCCTCTTTCACCCCTACTCTCCAACCTCCTCACCCCAACTCCTCTTTCACCCCTACTCTCCAACCCCCCTCACCCTAACTCCTCTTTCACCCCTACTCTCCAACTCCCTCACCCCAACTCCTCTTTCACCCCTACTCTCCAACCCCCCTCACTCCATCTCCTCTTTCACCCCTACTCTCCAACCCCCTCACCACAACTCGTCTTTCACCCCGACTCTCCAACCCCCCTCACCCCAACTCCTCTTTCACCCCTACTCTCCAACTCCCCTCACCCCAAATCCTCTTTCACCCCTACTCTCCAAGCCCCTCACCCCAACTCCTCTTTCACCCCTACTGTCCAACCCCCCTCACCCCAACTCCTTTCACCCCTACTCTCCAACCCCCTCACCCCAACTCCTCTTTCACCCCAACTCTCCAACCCCCCTCACCCCAACTTCTCTTTCACCCCTACTCTCCAAACCCCCTCACAAAACTCCTCTTTCACCCCTACTCTCCAATCCCCCTCACCCCAACTCCTCTTTCACCCCTACTCTCCAACCCCCCTCACCCCAACTCCTCTTTTACCCCTACTCTCCAACACCCCTCACCCCAACTCCTCTTCACCCCATCTCTCCAACCCCCCTCACCCCAACACCTCTTTCACCACTACTCTCCAACCCCTCACCCAAACTCCTCTTTCACCCCTACTCTCCAACCCCCTCACCCCAACTCCTCTTTCAACCCTACTCTCCAACCCCCTCACTCAAACTCCTCTTTCACCCCCTCTCCAACCCCCTCACCCCAACTGCTCTTTCACCCCTACTCTCCAACCCCCCTCAACCCAACTCCTCTTTCACCCCTACTCTCCAACTCCCCTCACCCCAACTCCTCTTTCACCCCTACTGTCCAACCCCTCACCCAAACGCCTCTTTCACCCCGACTCTCCAACCCCCTCACTCCAACTCCACTTTCACCCCAACTACCCAACCCCCCTCACCCCAACTCCTCTTTCACCCCTACTCACCAACCCCCTCACCCCAACTCCACTTTCACCCCTACTCTCGAACACCCCTCACCACAACTCATTTCACCCCTACTCTCCAACCCGCTCACCCCAACTCCTCTTTCACCCCTACTCTCCAACCCCCCTCACGCCAACTCCTCTTTCACCCCTACTCTCCAACCCCCCTCACCCCAACTCCTTTCACCCATACTCTCCAAACCTCTCACCCCAACTCCTCTTTCACCCCTACTCTCCAACCCCCCTCACCCCAACTCCTCTTTCACCCCTACTCTCCAACCCCCTCACCCCAACTCCTCTTTCACCCCTACTCTCCAACCCCCCTCACCGCAACTCCTCTTTCACCCGTACTCTCCAACCCCCCTCACCCCAACTCCTCTTTCACCGCTACTCTCCAACCCCCCTCACCCCAACTCCTCTTTCACCCCTACTCTCCAACCCCCCTCACCCCAACTCCTCTTTCACCCCTACTCTCCAACCCCCCTCACCCCAACTCCTCTTTCACCCCTACTCCCCAACCCCCCTCACCCCAACTCCTCTTTCACCCCTACTCTCCAACACCCCTCACCCCAACTCCTCTTTCACCCCTACTCTCCAAGCCCCTTCAACCCAACTCCTGTTTCACCCCTACTATCCAACCCCGTCACCCCAACTCCTCTTTCACCCCTACTCTCCAACCACCCTCACCCCAACTCCTCTTTCACCCCTATTCTCCAACCCCCTTCACCCCAACTCCTCTTTCACCCCTACTCTCCAACCCCCTCACCCCAACTCCTATTTCACCCCTACTCTCCAACCCCCCTCACCGCAACTCCTCTTTCACTCCTACTCTCCAACCACCCTCACCCCAACTCCTCTTTCACCCCCACTCTCCAACC
This sequence comes from Somniosus microcephalus, assembly GCF_052327205.1. Classification (NCBI taxonomy): domain Eukaryota; kingdom Metazoa; phylum Chordata; class Chondrichthyes; order Squaliformes; family Somniosidae; genus Somniosus; species Somniosus microcephalus. The sequence continues at coordinate 48,301,685 of NC_140990.1, forward strand.
CCCCTCAAACCAACTCCTCTTTCACCCCTACTCTCCAACCCCCCGCACCCCAACTCCTCTTTCACCCCTACTCTCCAACCTCCCTCACCCCAACTCCTCTTTCACCCATACTCTCCAACCCCCCTCACCCTAACTCCTCTTTCACCCCTACTCTCCAACCCCCTCACCCCAACTCCTATTTCACCACTACTCTCCAACCCCCTCACCCCAACTCCTATTTCTCCCCTTCTCTCCAACCCCCCTCACCCCAACTCCTCTTTCACCCCTACTCTCCAACCCCCTCACCCCATATCCTCTTTCACCCCTACTCTCCAACCCCTTACCCCAACTCCTCTTTCACCCCTACTCTCCAGCCCCCTCACACCAACTCCTCTTTCACCCCTATTCTCCAACTCCCTCACCCCAACGCCTTTCACCCCTACTCTGCAACCCCTCACCCCAACTCCTCTTTCACCCCTACTCCCCAACCCCCTTCACCCCAACTCCTCTTTCACCACTACTCTCCAACCCCCCTCACCCCAACTCCTCTTTCGCCCCTACTCTCCACCCCCGCACCCCAACTCCTCTTTCACCCCTACTCTCCAAACCCCTGACCCCAACTCCTCTTTCACCCCTACTCTCCAACCCCCCTCACCCCAACTCCTCTTTCACCCCTACTCTCCAACCCCCCTCACCCCAACTCCTCTTTCACCCCTACTCCCCAACCCCCCTCACCCCAACTCCTTTTTCACCCCGACTCTCCAACCCCCTCACCCCAACTCCACTTTCACCCCAACTACCCAACCCCCCTCACCCCAACTCCTCTTTCACCCCTACTCACCAACCCTCTCACCCCAACTCCACTTTCACCCCTACTCTCGAACACCCCTCACCCCAACTCCTCTTTCACCCCTTCTCTCCAACCCCCCTCACCCCAACTCCTTTCACCCCTACTCACTCTCCAACCTCCTCACCCCAACTCCTCTTTCACCCCTACTCTCCAACCCCCCTCACCCTAACTCCTCTTTCACCCCTACTCTCCAACCACCCTCACCCCAACTCCTCTTTCACCCCTACTCTCCAACCCCCCTCACTCCATCTCCTCTTTCACCCCTACTCTCCAAGCCCCTCACCACAACTCGTCTTTCACCCCGACTCTCCAACCCCCCTCACCCCAACTCCTCTTTCACCCCTACTCTCCAACTCCCCTCACCCCAAATCCTCTTTCACCCCTACTCTCCAAGCCCCTCACCCCAACTCCTCTTTCACCCCTACTCTCCAACGCCCCTCACCCCAACTCCTTTCACCCCTCCTCTCCAACCCCCTCACCCCAACTCCTCTTTCACCCCTACTCTCCAACCCCCCTCACCCCAACTTCTCTTTCACCCCTACTCTCCAAACCCCCTCACAAAACTCCTCTTTCACCCCTACTTTCCAATCCCCCTCACCCCAACTCCTCTTTCACCCCTACTCTCCAACCCCCCTCACCCCAACTCCTCTTTTACCCCTACTCTCCAACACCCCTCACCCCAACTCCTCTTTCACCCCATCTCTCCAACCCCCCTCACCCCAACACCTCTTTCACCACTTCTCTCCAACCCCTCACCCAAACTCCTCTTTCACCCCTACTCTCCAAACCCCTCACCCCAACTCCTCTTTCAACCCTACTCTCCAACCCCTCACTCAAACTCCTCTTTCACCCCCTCTCCAACCCCCTCACCCCAACTGCTCTTTCACCACTACTCTCCAACCCCCCTCACCCCAACTCCTCTTTCACCCCTACTCTCCAACTCCCCTCACCCCAACTCCTCTTTCACCCCTACTGTCCAACCCCTCACCCAAACGCCTCTTTCACCCCGACTCTCCAACCCCCTCACTCCAACTCCACTTTCACCCCAACTACCCAACCCCCCTCACCCCAACTCCTCTTTCACCCCTACTCACCAACCCCCTCACCCCAACTCCACTTTCACCCCTACTCTCGAACACCCCTCACCACAACTCATTTCACCCCTACTCTCCAACCCGCTCACCCCAACTCCTCTTTCACCCCTACTCTCCAACCCCCCTCACGCCAACTCCTCTTTCACCCCTACTCTCCAACCCCCCTCACCCCAACTCCTTTCACCCATACTCTCCAAACCCATCACCCCAACTCCTCTTTCACCCCAACTCTCCAACCCCCCTCACCCCAACTCCTCTTTCACCCCTACTCTCCAACCCCCTCACCCCAACTCCTCTTTCACCCCTACTCTCCAACCCCCCTCACCGCAACTCCTCTTTCACCCGTACTCTCCAATCCCCCTCACCCCAACTCCTCTTTCACCGCTACTCTCCAACCCCCCTCACCCCAACTCCTCTTTCACCCCTACTCTCCAACCCCCCTCACCCCAACTCCTCTTTCACCCCTACTCTCCAACCCCCCTCACCCCAACTCCTCTTTCACCCCTACTCCCCAACCCCCCTCACCCCAACTCCTCTTTCACCCCTACTCTCCAACACCCCTCACCCCAACTCCTCTTTCACCCCTACTCTCCAAGCCCCTTCAACCCAACTCCTGTTTCACCCCTACTATCCAACCCCGTCACCCCAACTCCTCTTTCACCCCTACTCTCCAACCACCCTCACCCCAACTCCTCTTTCACCCCTATTCTCCAACCCCCTTCACCCCAACTCCTCTTTCACCCCTACTCTCCAACCCCCTCACCCCAACTCCTATTTCACCCCTACTCTCCAACCCCCCTCACCCCAACTCCTCTTTCACTCCTACTCTCCAACCACCCTCACCCCAACTCCTCTTTCACCCCCAATCACCAACCCCCCTCAAACCAACTCCTCTTTCACCCCTACTCTCCAACCCCCCGCACCCCAACTCCTCTTTCACCCCTACTCTCCAACCCCCCTCACCCCAACTCCTCTTTCACCCATACTCTCCAACCCCCCTCACCCTAACTCCTCTTTCACCCCTACTCTCCAACCCCCTCACCCCAACTCCTCTTTCACCCCTATTCTCCAACCCCCTCACCCCAACTCCTATTTCTCCCCTTCTCTCCAACCCCCCTCACCCCAACTCCTCTTTCACCCCTACTCTCCAACCCCCTCACCCCATATCCTCTTTCACCCCTACTCTCCAACCCCTTACCCCAACTCCTCTTTCACCCCTACTCTCCAGCCCCCTCACCCCAACTCCTCTTTCACCCCTATTCTCCAACTCCCTCACCCCAACGCCTTTCACCCCTACTCTGCAACCCCTCACCCCAACTCCTCTTTCACCCCTACTCCCCAACCCCCTTCACCCCAACTCCTCTTTCACCCCTACTCTTCAACCCCCCTCACCCCAACTCCTCTTTCGCCCCTACTCTCCACCCCCGCACCCCAACTCCTCTTTCACCCCTACTCTCCAAACCCCTGACCCCAACTCCTCTTTCACCCCTACTCTCCAACCCCCCTCACCCCAACTCCTCTTTCACCCCTACTCTCCAACACCCCTCACCCCAACTCCTCTTTCACCCCTACTCCCCAACCCCCCTTACCCCAACTCCTTTTTCACCCCGACTCTCCAACCCCCCTCACCCCAACTCCTTTTTCACCCCTACTCTCCAACCCCCCTCACCCCAACTCCTCTTTCACCCCTACTCTCCAAAACCCCTCACCCCAACTTCTCTTTCACCCCTACTCTCCAACCCCCCTCACAAAACTCCTCTTTCAACCCTACTCTCCAACCCCCCGCACCCCAACTCCTCTTTCACCCCTAATCTCCAACCCCCCTCACCCCAACTCCTCTTTCACCCCTACTCTCCAACCCCCCTCTCCCCAACACCTCTTTCACCCCTACTCTCCAACCCCTCACCCAAACTCCTCTTTCACCCCTACTCTCCATCCCCCTCACCCCAACTCCTCTTTCAACCCTACTCTCCAACCCCTCACTCAAACTCCTCTTTAACCCCCTCTCCAACCCCGTCACCCCAACTCCTCTTTCACCCCAACTCTCCAACCCCCCTCACCCCAACTCCTCTTTCACCCCTACTCTCCAACTCCCCTCACCCCAACTCCTCTTTCACCCCTACTGTCCAACCCCTCACCCAAACGCCTCTTTCACCCCAACTCTCCAACCCCCTCACCCCAACTCCACTTTCACCCCAACTACCCAACCCCCCTCACCCCAACTCCTCTTTCACCCCTACTCACCAACCCCCTCACCCCAACTCCACTTTCACCCCTACTCTCGAACACCCCTCACCACAACTCATTTCACCCCTACTCACCAACCCGCTCACCCCAACTCCTCTTTCACCCCTACTCTCCAACACCCTCACCCCAACTCCTCTTTCATCCCTTCTCTCCAACCCCCCTCACCCCAACTCCTTTCACCCCTACTCTCCAACCCCCCTCACCCCAACTCCTCTTTCACCCCAACTCTCCAACCCCCTCACCCCAACTCCTCTTTCACCCCTTATCTCCAACCCCCCTCACCCCAACTCCTCTTTCTCCCCTACTCTCCAACCCCCCTCACCCCAACTCCTCTTTCACCCCTACTCTCAAACCCCCTCACCCCAACTCCTCTTTCACCCCTACTCTCCAACCCCCCTCACCCCAACTCCTCTTTCACCCGTACTCTCCAACCCCCCTCACCCCAACTCCTCTTTCACCGCTACTCTCCAACCCCCCTCACCCCAACTCCTCTTTCACCCCTACTCTCCAACCCCCCTCACCCCAACTCCTCTTTCACCACTACTCTCCAACCCCCCTCACCCCAACTCCTCTTTCACCCCTACTCCCCAACCCCCCTCACCCCAACTCCTCTTTCACCCCTACTCTCCAACCCCCCTCACCGCAACTCCTCTTTCACCCCTACTCTCCAACCCCCTTCAACCCAGCTCCTCTTTCACCCCTACTCTCCATCCCCGTCACCCCAACTCCTCTTTCACCCCTACTCTCCAACCCCATTCACCCCAACTCCTCTTTCACCCCTACTCTACAACCCCCTCACCCCAACTCCTCTTTCACTCCTCCTCTCCAACCACCTCACACCAACTCCTCTTTCACCCTTACTCTCCAACCCCATTCACCCCAACTCCTCTTTCACCCCTACTCTACAACCCCCTCACCCCAACTCCTCTTTCACTCCTCCTCTCCAACCACCTCACACCAACTCCTCTTTCACCCCTACTCTCCAACCCCCTTCACCCCAACTCATCTTTCACCCCTACTCTCCATCCCCCTCACCCCAACTCCTCTTTCACCCCTACTCTCCAACCCCCCTCACCCCAACTCCTCTTTCACTCCTACTCTCCAACCACCCTCACCCCAACTCCCCTTTCACCCCTACTCTCCAACCCCCTTCACCCCAACTCATCTTTCACCCCTACTCTCCAACCCCCTCACCCCAACTCCTCTTGCACCCCTACTCTCCAACCCCATCACCCCAACTCCTCTTTCACCCCTACTCTCCAACCCCCTCACCCCAACTCCTCTTTCACCCCTACTCTCCAACCGCCCTCACCCCAACTCCTCTTTCACCCCTACTCTCCAATCCCCTCACCTCAACTCCTCTTTCACCCCTACTCTCCAACCCCCCTCACCCCAACTCCTCTTTCACCCCTACTCTCCAATCCCCTCACCCCAACTCCTCTTTCACCCCTACTCCCCAACCCCCTTCACCCCAACTCCTCTTTCCCCCCTACTCTCCAACCCCCCTCACCCCAACTCCTCTTTCGCCCCTACTCTCCACCCCCGCACCCCAACTCCTCTTTCACCCGTACTCTCCAAACCCCTGACCCCAACTCCTCTTTCACCCCTACTCTCCAACCCCCCTCACCCCAACTCCTCTTTCACCCCTACTCTCCAACCCCCCTCACCCCAACTCCTTTTTCACCCCTACTCCTCAAACCCCCTCACCCCAACTCCTTTTTCACCCCTACTCTCCAACCCCCCTCTCCCCAACTCCTCTTTCACCCCTACTCTCCAACCCCCCTCACCCCAACTCCTCTTTCACCCCTACACTCCAACCGCCCTCACCCCAACTCCTTTTTCACCCCTACTCTCCAACCCCCTTCAACCCAACTCCTCTTTCACCCCTACTCTCCAACCCCCTCACCCCAACTCCTCTTTCACCCCTACTCTCCAACCGCCCTCACCACAACTCCTCTTTCACCCCTACTCTCCAACCCCCCTCACTCCATCTCCTCTTTCACCCCTACTCTCCAACCCCCTCACCCCAACTCGTCTTTCACCCCAACTCTCCAACCCCCCTCACCCCAACTCCTCTTTCACCCCTACTCTCCAACTCCCCTCACACCAAATCCTCTTTCACCCCGACTCTCGAAGCCCCTCACCCCAACTCCTCTTTCACCCCTACTCTCCAACCCCCCTCACCCCAACTCCTTTCACCCCTACTCTCCAACCCCCTCACCCCAACTCCTCTTTCACCCCTACTCTCCAACCCCCCTCACCCCAACTTCTCTTTCACCCCTACTCTCCAACCCCCCTCACAAAACTCCTCTTTCACCCCTACTCTCGAACCCCCCTCACCCCAACTCCTCTTTCACCCCTACTCTCCAACCTCCCTCACCCCAACTCCTCTTTCACCCCTACTCTCCAACACCCCTCACCCCAACTCCTCTTTCTTCCCAACTCTCCAACCCCCCTCACCCCAACACCTCTTTCACCCCTACTCTCCAACCCCTCACCCAAACTCCTCTTTCTCCCCTACTCTCCAACCCCTCACCCCAACTCCTCTTTCAACCCTACTCTCCAACCCCTCACTCAAATTCCTCTTTCACCCCCTCTCCAACCCCGTCACCCCAACTCCTCTTTCACCCCTACTCTCCAACCCACCTCACCCCAACTCCTCTTGCACCCCTACTCTCCAACTCCCCTCACCCCAACTCCTCTTTCACCCCTACTGTCCAACCCCTCACCCAACCGCCTCTTTCACCCCAACTCTCCAACCCCCTCACCCCAACTCCACTTTCACCCCAACTACCCAACCCCCCTCACCCCAACTCCTCTTTCACCCCTACTCACCAACCCCCTCACCCCAACTCCACTTTGACCCCTACTCTCGAACACCCCTCACCACAACTCATTTCACCCCTACTCACCAACCCGCTCACCCCAACTCCTCTTTCACCCCTACTCTCCAACCCCCTCACCCCAACTCCTCTTTCATCCCTACTCTCCAACCCCCCTCACCCCAACTCCTTTCACCCCTACTCTCCAACCCCCCTCACCCCAACTCCTCTTTCACCCCAACTCTCCAACCCCCTCACCCCAACTCCTCTTTCACCCCTACTCTCCAACCCCCCTCACCCCAACTCATCTTTCACCCCTACTCTCCAACCCCCCTCACCCCAACTCCTCTTTCACCCCTACTCTCCAACCCCCTCACCCCAACTCCTCTTTCACCCCTACTCTCCAACCCCCCTCACCCCAACTCCTCTTTCACCCGTACTCTCCATCCCCCCTCACCCCAACTCCTCTTTCACCGCTACTCTCCAACCCCCCTCACCCCAACTCCTCTTTCACCCCTACTCTCCAACCCCCCTCACCCCAACTCCTCTTTCACCACTACTCTCCAACCCCCCTCACCCCAACTCCTCTTTCACCCCTACTCCCCAACCCCCCTCACCCCAAATCCTCTTTCACCCCTACTCTCCAACCCCCCTCACCCCAACTCCTCTTTCACCCCTACTCTCCAACCCCCTTCAACCCAGCGCCTCTTTCACCCCTACTCTCCATCCCCGTCACCCCAACTCCTCTTTCACCCCTACTCTCCAACCACCCTCACCCCAACTCCTCTTTCACCCTTACTCTCCAACCTCCTTCACCCCAACTCCTCTTTCACCACTACTCTCCAACCCCCTCTCCCCAACTCCTCTTTCACTCCTATTCTCCAACCCCCTCACACCAACTCCTCTTTCACCCCTACTCTCCAATCCCCTTCACCCCAACTCATCTTTCACCCCTACTCTCCATCCCCCTCACCCCAACTCCTCTTTCACCCCTACTCTCGAACCCCCCTCACCCCAACTCCTCTTTCACTCCTACTCTCCAACCACCCTCACCCCATCTCCCCTTTCACCCCTACTCTCCAACCCCCTTCACCCCAACTCATCTTTCAACCCTACTCTCCAACCCCCTCACCCCAACTCCTCTTTCACCCCTACTCTCCAACCCCATCACCCCAACTCCTCTTTCACCCCTACTCTCCAACCCCCTCACCCCAACTCCTCTTTCACCCCTACTCTCCAACCGCCCTCACCCCAACTCCTCTTTCACCCCTTCGCTCCAATCCCCTCACCCCAGCTCCTCTTTCACCCCTACTCTCCAACCCCCCTCACCCCAACTCCTCTTTCACCCCTACGCTCCAATCCCCTCACCCCAACTCCTCTTTCACCCCTACTCTCCAACCCCCTCACCCCAACTCCTTTTTCACCCCTACTTTCCAACCCCCCTCACCCCAACTCCTCTTTCACCCCTACTCTCCAACCCCCCTCACCCCAACTCCTCTTTCACCCCTACTCTCCAACCCCCTCACCCCAACTCCTCTTTCACCCCTACTCTCCAACCTCCTCACCCCAACTCCTCTTTCACCCCTACTCTCCAACCCCCCTCACCCTAACTCCTCTTTCACCCCTACTCTCCAACCACCCTCACCCCAACTCCTCTTTCACCCCTACTCTCCAACCCCCCTCACTCCATCTCCTCTTTCACCCCTACTCTCCAAGCCCCTCACCACAACTCGTCTTTCACCCCGACTCTCCAACCCCCCTCACCCCAACTCCTCTTTCACCCCTACTCTCCAACTCCCCTCACCCCAAATCCTCTTTCACCCCTACTCTCCAAGCCCCTCACCCCAACTCCTCTTTCACCCCTACTCTCCAACGCCCCTCACCCCAACTCCTTTCACCCCTCCTCTCCAACCCCCTCACCCCAACTCCTCTTTCACCCCTACTCTCCAACCCCCCTCACCCCAACTTCTCTTTCACCCCTACTCTCCAAACCCCCTCACAAAACTCCTCTTTCACCCCTACTTTCCAACCCCCCTCACCCCAACTCCTCTTTTACCCCTACTCTCCAACACCCCTCACCCCAACTCCTCTTTCACCCCATCTCTCCAACCCCCCTCACCCCAACACCTCTTTCACCACTTCTCTCCAACCCCTCACCCAAACTCCTCTTTCACCCCTACTCTCCAAACCCCTCACCCCAACTCCTCTTTCAACCCTACTCTCCAACCCCTCACTCAAACTCCTCTTTCACCCCCTCTCCAACCCCCTCACCCCAACTGCTCTTTCACCACTACTCTCCAACCCCCCTCACCCCAACTCCTCTTTCACCCCTACTCTCCAACTCCCCTCACCCCAACTCCTCTTTCACCCCTACTGTCCAACCCCTCACCCAAACGCCTCTTTCACCCCGACTCTCCAACCCCCTCACTCCAACTCCACTTTCACCCCAACTACCCAACCCCCCTCACCCCAACTCCTCTTTCACCCCTACTCACCAACCCCCTCACCCCAACTCCACTTTCACCCCTACTCTCGAACACCCCTCACCACAACTCATTTCACCCCTACTCTCCAACCCGCTCACCCCAACTCCTCTTTCACCCCTACTCTCCAACCCCCCTCACGCCAACTCCTCTTTCACCCCTACTCTCCAACCCCCCTCACCCCAACTCCTTTCACCCATACTCTCCAAACCCCTCACCCCAACTCCTCTTTCACCCCAACTCTCCAACCCCCCTCACCCCAACTCCTCTTTCACCCCTACTCTCCAACCCCCTCACCCCAACTCCTCTTTCACCCCTACTCTCCAACCCCCCTCACCGCAACTCCTCTTTCACCCGTACTCTCCAACCCCCCTCACCCCAACTCCTCTTTCACCCCTACTCTCCAACCCCCCTCACCCCAACTCCTCTTTCACCCCTACTCCCCAACCCCCCTCACCCCAACTCCTCTTTCACCCCTACTCTCCAACACCCCTCACCCCAACTCCTCTTTCACCCCTACTCTCCAAGCCCCTTCAACCCAACTCCTGTTTCACCCCTACTATCCAACCCCGTCACCCCAACTCCTCTTTCACCCCTACTCTCCAACCACCCTCACCCCAACTCCTCTTTCTCCCCTATTCTCCAACCCCCTTCACCCCAACTCCTCTTTCACCCCTACTCTCCAACCCCCTCACCCCAACTCCTATTTCACCCCTACTCTCCAACCCCCCTCACCCCAACTCCTCTTTCACTCCTACTCTCCAACCACCCTCACCCCAACTCCTCTTTCACCCCCAATCACCAACCCCCCTCAAACCAACTCCTCTTTCACCCCTACTCTCCAACCCCCCGCACCCCAACTCCTCTTTCACCCCTACTCTCCAACCCCCCTCACCCCAACTCCTCTTTCACCCATACTCTCCAACCCCCCTCACCCTAACTCCTCTTTCACCCCTACTCTCCAACCCCCTCACCCCAACTCCTCTTTCACCCCTATTCTCCAACCCCCTCACCCCAACTCCTATTTCTCCCCTTCTCTCCAACCCCCCTCACCCCAACTCCTCTTTCACCCCTACTCTCCAACCCCCTCACCCCATATCCTCTTTCACCCCTACTCTCCAACCCCTTACCCCAACTCCTCTTTCACCCCTACTCTCCAGCCCCCTCACCCCAACTCCTCTTTCACCCCTATTCTCCAACTCCCTCACCCCAACGCCTTTCACCCCTACTCTGCAACCCCTCACACCAACTCCTCTTTCACCCCTACTCCCCAACCCCCTTCACCCCAACTCCTCTTTCACCCCTACTCTTCAACCCCCCTCACCCCAACTCCTCTTTCGCCCCTACTCTCCACCCCCGCACCCCAACTCCTCTTTCACCCCTACTCTCCAAACCCCTGACCCCAACTCCTCTTTCACCCCTACTCTCCAACCCCCCTCACCCCAACTCCTCTTTCACCCCTACTCTCCAACACCCCTCACCCCAACTCCTCTTTCACCCCTACTCCCCAACCCCCCTTACCCCAACTCCTTTTTCACCCCGACTCTCCAACCCCCCTCACCCCAACTTCTTTTTCACCCCTACTCTCCAACCCCCCTCACCCCAACTCCTCTTTCACCCCTACTCTCCAAAACCCCTCACCCCAACTTCTCTTTCACCCCTACTCTCCAACCCCCCTCACAAAACTCCTCTTTCAACCCTACTCTCCAACCCCCCGCACCCCAACTCCTCTTTCACCCCTAATCTCCAACCCCCCTCACCCCAACTCCTCTTTCACCCCTACTCTCCAACCCCCCTCTCCCCAACACCTCTTTCACCCCTACTCTCCAACCCCTCACCCAAACTCCTCTTTCACCCCTACTCTCCATCCCCCTCACCCCAACTCCTCTTTCAACCCTACTCTCCAACCCCTCACTCAAACTCCTCTTTAACCCCCTCTCCAACCCCGTCACCCCAACTCCTCTTTCACCCCAACTCTCCAACCCCCCTCACCCCAACTCCTCTTTCACCCCTACTCTCCAACTCCCCTCACCCCAACTCCTCTTTCACCCCTACTGTCCAACCCCTCACCCAAACGCCTCTTTCACCCCAACTCTCCAACCCCTTCACCCCAACTCCACTTTCACCCCAACTACCCAACCCCCCTCACCCCAACTCCTCTTTCACCCCTACTCACCAACCCCCTCACCCCAACTCCACTTTCACCCCTACTCTCGAACACCCCTCACCACAACTCATTTCACCCCTACTCACCAACCCGCTCACCCCAACTCCTCTTTCACCCCTACTCTCCAACACCCTCACCCCAACTCCTCTTTCATCCCTTCTCTCCAACCCCCCTCACCCCAACTCCTTTCACCCCTACTCTCCAACCCCCCTCACCCCAACTCCTCTTTCACCCCAACTCTCCAACCCCCTCACCCCAACTCCTCTTTCACCCCTTATCTCCAACCCCCCTCACCCCAACTCCTCTTTCTCCCCTACTCTCCAACCCCCCTCACCCCAACTCCTCTTTCACCCCTACTCTCAAACCCACTCACCCCAACTCCTCTTTCACCCCTACTCTCCAACCCCCCTCACCCCAACTCCTCTTTCACCCGTACTCTCCAACCCCCCTCACCCCAACTCCTCTTTCACCGCTACTCTCCAACCCCCCTCACCCCAACTCCTCTTTCACCCCTACTCTCCAACCCCCCTCACCCCAACTCCTCTTTCACCACTACTCTCCAACCCCCCTCACCCCAACTCCTCTTTCACCCCTACTCCCCAACCCCCCTCACCCCAACTCCTCTTTCACCCCTACTCTCCAACCCCCCTCACCGCAACTCCTCTTTCACCCCTACTCTCCAACCCCCTTCAACCCAGCTCCTCTTTCACCCCTACTCTCCATCCCCGTCACCCCAACTCCTCTTTCACCCCTACTCTCCAACCCCATTCACCCCAACTCCTCTTTCACCCCTACTCTACAACCCCCTCACCCCAACTCCTCTTTCACTCCTCCTCTCCAACCACCTCACACCAACTCCTCTTTCACCCTTACTCTCCAACCCCATTCACCCCAACTCCTCTTTCACCCCTACTCTACAACCCCCTCACCCCAACTCCTCTTTCACTCCTCCTCTCCAACCACCTCACACCAACTCCTCTTTCACCCCTACTCTCCAACCCCCTTCACCCCAACTCATCTTTCACCCCTACTCTCCATCCCCCTCACCCCAACTCCTCTTTCACCCCTACTCTCCAACCCCCCTCACCCCAACTCCTCTTTCACTCCTACTCTCCAACCACCCTCACCCCAACTCCCCTTTCACCCCTACTCTCCAACCCCCTTCACCCCAACTCATCTTTCACCCCTACTCTCCAACCCCCTCACCCCAACTCCTCTTGCACCCCTACTCTCCAACCCCATCACCCCAACTCCTCTTTCACCCCTACTCTCCAACCCCCTCACCCCAACTCCTCTTTCACCCCTACTCTCCAACCGCCCTCACCCCAACTCCTCTTTCACCCCTACTCTCCAATCCCCTCACCTCAACTCCTCTTTCACCCCTACTCTCCAACCCCCCTCACCCCAACTCCTCTTTCACCCCTACTCTCCAATCCCCTCACCCCAACTCCTCTTTCACCCCTACTCTCCAACCCCCCTCACCCCAACTCCTCTTTCCCCCCTACTCTCCAACCCCCTCACCCCAACTCCTCTTTCACCCCCACTCTCCAACCCCCTCACCCCAACTCCTCTTTCACCCCTACTCTCCAAACTCCTCACCCCAACTCCTCTTTCACCCCTACTCTCCAACCCCCCTCACCCCAACTCCTCTTTCACCACTACTCTCCAACCACCCTCACCCCAACTCCTCTTTCACCCCTACTCTCCAACCCCCCTCACTCCATCTCCTCTTTCACCCCTACTCTCCAACCCCCTCACCCCAACTCGTCTTTCACCCCGACTCTCCAACCCCCCTCACCCCAACTCCTCTTTCACCCCTACTCTCCAACTCCCCTCACCCCAAATCCTCTTTCACCCCTACTCTCCAAGCCCCTCACCCCAACTCCTCTTTCACCCCTACTCTCCAACCCCCCTCACCCCAACTCCTTTCACCCCTACTCTCCAACCCCCTCACCCCAACTCCTCTTTCACCCCTACTCTCCAACCCCCCTCACCCCAACTTCTCTTTCACCCCTACTCTCCAACCCCCCTCACAAAACTCCTCTTTCACCCCTACTCTCCAATCCCCCTCACCCCAACTCCTCTTTCACCCCTACTCTCCAACCCCCCTCACCCCAACTCCTCTTTCATCCCTACTCTCCAACTCCCCTCACCCCAACTCCTCTTTCACCCCTACTGTCCAACCCCTCACCCAAACGCCTCTTTCACCCCGACTCTCCAACCCCCTCACTCCAACTCCACTTTCACCCCAACTACCCAACCCCCCTCACCCCAACTCCTCTTTCACCCTTCTCACCAACCCCCTCACCCCAACTCCACTTTCACCCCTACTCTCGAACACCCCTCACCACAACTCATTTCACCCCTACTCTCCAACCCGCTCACCCCAACTCCTCTTTCACCCCTACTCTCCAACCCCCCTCACCCCAACTCCTCTTTCACCCCTACTCTCCAACACCCCTCACCCCAACTCCTTTCACCCATACTCTCCAACCCCCTCACCCCAACTCCTCTTTCACCCCTACTCTCCAACCCCCCTCACCCCAACTCCTCTTTCACCCCTACTCTCCAACCTCCTCACCCCAACTCCTCTTTCACCCCTACTCTCCAACCCCCCTCACCGCAACTCCTCTTTCACCCGTACTCTCCAACCCCCCTCACCCCAACTCCTCTTTCAGCGCTACTCTCCAACCCCCCTCACCCCAACTCCTCTTTCACCCCTACTCTCCAACCCCCCTCACCCCAACTCCTCTTTCACCCCTACTCTCCAACCCCCCTCACCCCACCTCCTCTTTCACCCCTACTCCCCAACCCCCCTCACCCCAACTCCTCTTTCACCCCTACTCTCCAACACCCCTCACCCCAACTCCTCTTTCACCCCTACTCTCCAAGCCCCTTCAACCCAACTCCTGTTTCTCCCCTACTCTCCAACCCGTCACCCCAACTCCTCTTTCACCCCTACTCTCCAACCACCCTCACCCCAACTCCTCTTTCACCCCTACTCTCCAACCCCCTTCACTCCAACTCCTCTTTCACCCCTACTCTCCAACCCCCTCACCCCAACTCCTATTTCACCCCTACTCTCCAACCCCCCTCACCCCAACTCCTCTTTCACTCCTACTCTCCAAACACCCTCACCCCAACTCCCCTTTCACCCCAACTCTCCAACCCCCTTCACCCCAACTCATCTTTCACCCCAACTCTCCAACCCCCTCACCCCAACTCCTCTTTCACCCCTACACTCCAACCCCGTCACCCCAACTCCTCTTTCACCCCTACTCTCCAATCCCCTCACCCCAACTCCTCTTTCACCCCTACTCTCCAATCCCCTCACCCCAACTCCTCTTTCACCCCTACTCTCCAACCCCCTCACCCCAACTCCTTTTTCACCCCTACTCTCCAACCCCCCTCACTCCATCTGCTCTTTCACCCCGACTCTCCAACCCCCCTCACCCCAACTCCTCTTTCACCCCTACTCTCCAACTCCCCTCACCCCAAATCCTCTTTCACCCCTACTCTCCAAGCCCCTCACCCCAACTCCTCTTTCACCCCTACTCTCCAACACCCTTCACCCCAACTCCTTTCACCCCTACTCTCCAACCCCCTCACCCCAACTCCTCTTTCACCCCTACTCTCCAAACCCCCTCACCCCAACTTCTCTTTCACCCCTACTCTCCAACCCCCTCACAAAACTCCTCTTTCACCACTACTCTCCAATCCCCCTCACCCCAACTCCTCTTTCACCGCTACTCTCCAACACCCCTCACCCCAACTCCTCTTTCACCCCTACTCTCCAACACCCCTCACCCCAACTCCTCGTTCACCCCATCTCTCCAACCCTCCTCACCCCAACACCTCTTTCACCCCAACTCTCCAACCCCTCAACCAAACTCCCCTTTCACCCCTACTCTCCAACCCCCTCACCCCAACTCCTCTTTCAACCCTACTCTCAAACCCCTTACTCAAACTCCTCTTTCACCCCCTCTCCAACCCCCTCACCCCAACTCCTCTTTCACCCCTACTCTCCAACCCCCCTCACCCCAACTCCTCTTTCATCCCTACTCTCCAACTCCCCTCACCCCAACTCCTCTTTCACCCCTACTGTCCAACCCCTCACCCAAATGCCTCCTTCACCCCGACTCTCCAACACCCTCACTCCAACTCCTTTTTCACCCCTACTCTCCAACCCCCCTCACCCCAACTCCTCTTTCACCCCTACTCTCCAACCCCCCTCACCACAACTCCTCTTTCACCCCTACTCTCCAACCCCCTCACCCCAACTCCACTTTCACCCCTACTCTCGAACACCCCTCACCACAACTCATTTCACCCCTACTCTCCAACCCGCTCACCCCAACTCCTCTTTCACCCCTACTCACCAACCCCCCTCACCCCAACTCCTCTTTCACCCCTACTCTCCAACCCCCCTCACCCCAACTCCTTTCACCACTACTCTCCAACCCCCTCACCCCAACTCCTCTTTCACCCCGACTCTCCAACCCCCTCACCCCAACTCCTCTTTCACCCCTTCTCTCCAACCCCCCTCACCCCAACTCCTCTTTCACCCCTACTCTCCAACCCCCCTCTCCCCAACTCCTCTTTCAACCCTGCTCTCCAACCCCCTCACCCCAACTCCTCTTTCACCCCTACTCTCCAACCCCCCTCACCCCAACTCCTCTTTCACCCGTACTCTCCAACCCCCCTCACCCCAACTCCTCTTTCACCGCTACTCTCCAACCCCCCTCACCCCAACTCCTCTTTCACCCCTACTCTCCAACCCCCCTCACCCCAACTCCTCTTTCACCCCTACTCTCCAACCCCCCTCACCCCAACTCCTCTTTCACCCCTACTCCCCAACCCCCCTCACCACAACTCCTCTTTCACCCCTACTCTCCAACCCCCCTCACCCCAACTCCTCTTTCACCCCTACTCTCCAACCCCCTTCAACCCAGCTCCTCTTTCACCCCGACTCTCCAACCCCCTCACCCCAACTCCTCTTTCACTCCTACTCTCCAACCCCCTCACCCCAACTCCTCTTTCACCCCTACTCTCCAACCCCCTTCACCCCAACTCATCTTTCACCCCTACTCTCCATCCCCCTCACCCCAACTCCTCTTTCACCCCTACTCTCCAACCCCCCTCACCCCAACTCCTCTTTCACTCCTACTCTCCAACCACCCTCACCCCAACTCCCCTTTCACCCCTACTCTCCAACACCCCTACTCTCCAACCCCCCTCACCCCAACTCCTCTTTCACCCCTACTCTCCAACCCCCCTCACCCCAACTCCTCTTTCACCCCTACTCCCCAACCCCCCTCACCCCAACTCCTCTTTCACCCCTACTCTCCAACCCCCCTCACCCCAACTCCTCTTTCACCCCTACTCTCCAACCCCCCTCACCCCAACTCCTCTTTCACCCCTACTCTCCAACCCCCCTCACCCCAACTCCTCTTTCACCCCTACTCCCCAACCCCCCTCACCACAACTCCTCTTTCACCCCTACTCTCCAACCCCCCTCACCCCAACTCCTCTTTCACCCCTACTCTCCAACCCCCTTCAACCCAGCTCCTCTTTCACCCCGACTCTCCAACCCCCTCACCCCAACTCCTCTTTCACTCCTACTCTCCAACCCCCTCACCCCAACTCCACTTTCATCCCTACTCTCCAACCCCCTTCACCCCAACTCATCTTTCACCCCTACTCTCCATCCCCCTCACCCCAACTCCTCTTTCACCCCTACTCTCCAACCCCCCTCACCCCAACTCCTCTTTCACTCCTACTCTCCAACCACCCTCACCCCAACTCCCCTTTCACCCCTACTCTCCAACACCCCTACTCTCCAACCCCCCTCACCCCAACTCCTCTTTCACCCCTACTCTCCAACCCCCCTCACCCCAACTCCTCTTTCACCCCTACTCCCCAACCCCCCTCACCCCAACTCCTCTTTCACCCCTACTCTCCAACCCCCCTCACCCCAACTCCTCTTTCACCCCTACTCTCCAACCCCCTTCAACCCAGCTCCTCTTTCACCCCTACTCTCCAACCCCGTCACCCCAACTCCTCTTTCACCCCTACTCTCCAACCACCCTCACCCCAACTCCTCTTTCACCCCGACTCTCCAACCCCCTTCACCCCAACTCCTCTTTCACCCCTACTCTCCAACCCCGTCACCCCAACTCCTCTTTCACACCTAATCTCCAACCACCCTCACCCCAACTCCTCTTTCACCCCTACTCTCCAACCCCCTTCACCCCAACTCCTCTTTCACCCCTACTCTCCACCCCCCTCACCCCAACTCCTCTTTCACTCCTACTCTCCAACCCCCTCACCCCAACTCCTCTTTCACCCCTACTCTCCAACCCCCTTCACCCCAACTCCTCTTTCACCCCATCTCGCCAACCCTCCTCACCCCAACACCTCTTTCACCCCTACTCTCCAACCCCTCACCCAAACTCCTCTTTCACCCCTACTGTCCAACCCCCTCACCCCAACTCCTCTTTTAACCCTACTCTTCAACCCCTCACTCAAACTCCTCTTTCAACCCCTCTCCAACCCCCTCACCCCAACTCCTCTTTCACCCCTACTCTCCAACCCCCCTCATCCCAACTCCTCTTTCACCCCTACTCTCCAACCACACTCACCCCATCTCCCCTTTCACCCCTACTCTCCAACCCCCCTCACCCCAACTCCTCTTTCACCCCTACTCTCCAACCCCGCTCATCCAAACTCCTCTTTCACCCCTACTCTCCAACCCCCCTCACCCCAACTCGTCTTTCACCCCTGCTCTCCAACCCCCCTCACCCCAACTCCTCTTTCACACCTACTCTCCAACCCGCCTCACCCCAACTCCTCTTTCACCCCTACTCTCCAACCCCCCTCACCCCAACTGCTCTTTCACCCACACTCTCCAACCCCCCTCACGCCAATTCGTCTTTCACCCCTACTCTCCAACCCCCCATAGGGATTCTAACCCTGGGACTGTACATGGGAATTCTAACCCCGGGACTGTACATGGGGATTCTAACCCTGGGATTGTACACGGGGATTCTAACCCTGGGACTGTACATGGGGATTCTAATCCTGGGATTGTACATGTGGATTCTAACCCTGGGACTGTACATGGGGATTCTAACCCTGGGACTGTACAGGGGGATTCTCACCCTGGGACTGTGCACAGGGATTCGAACCCTGGGACTGTACATGGGGATTCTAACCCTGGGACTGTACATAGGGATTCTAACCCTGGGACTGTACATGGGGATTCTAACCCCGGAACTGTACATGGGGATTCTAACCCTGGGACTGTACATGGGCATTCTAACCCTGGGACTGTACATGGGGATTCTAACCCTGGGACTGTACATGGGGATTCTAACCCTGGGACTGTACACGCGTATTCGAACCCTGGGACTGTACACGGGGATTCTAACCCTGAGACAGAACATGGGAATTCTAACCCTGGGACTGTACATGGGAATTCTAACCCTGGGACTGTACATGGAGATTCAATCCCTGAGACTGTACATGCTGATTCTAACCCTGGGACTGTACATGGGGATTCAAACCCTGGGACTGTACATGGGGATTCTAACACTGGGACTGTACATGGGGATTCTAACCCTGGGACAGTACATGGGGATTCAAACCCTGCGACTGTACATGGGGATTCTAACCCTGGGACTGTGCAAGCGTATTCGAACCCTGGGACTGTACACGGGGATTCTAACCCTGAGACTGAACATGGGGATTCTAACCCTGGGACTGTACATGGGAATTCTAACCCTGGGACTGTACATGGTGATTCAATCCCTGAGACTGTACATGGTGATTCTAACCTGGGACTGTACATGGGGATTCAAACCCTGGGACTGTACATGGGGATTCTAACCCTGGGACTGTAAATGAGGATTCTAACCCTGGGACTGTACATGGGGATTCTAACCCTGGGACTGTACATGGGGATTCTAACCCTGGGACTGTACACGGGGATTCTAACCCTGGGACTGCACATGGGGATTCTAACCCTGGGAATGTACATGGGGATTCTAACCCTGGGATTGTACATGGGGATTCTAACCCTGGGACTGTACATCGGGATTCTAACCCTGAGACTGTACATGGGGATTCTAACCCTGGGACTGTACATGGGGATTCTAACCCTGGGACTGTACATGGGGATTCTAACCCTGGGACTGTACATGGTGATTCTAACCCTGGGACTGTAGAGTCATAGAGAGTCATAGAGTTATACAGCACGGATAGAAGCCCTTCGGCCCATCGTGTCCGTGCCGGCCATCAAGCCTTGCGTAATCTAATCCCATCTTCCAGCATTTGGTCCGTAGCCTTGTATGCTATGGCATTTCAAGTGCTCATCCAAATGCTTCTTAAATGTTGTGAGGGTTTCTGCCTCCACAACCCTTTCGGGCAGTGAGTTCCAGACTCCAACCGCCATCTGGGTGAAAAAGTTCTTTCTCAAATCCCCTCTAAACCTACCGCCCTTTACCTTGAATCTATGCCCCCTAGTTATTGACCCTTCTACTAAGGGAAAAATCTCCTCAGCATCCATCCTATCTATGCCCCTCATAATTTTGTACACCTCAATCATATCCCCCCTCAGCCTCCTCTGCTCCAAGGAAAACAAACCCAATCTGCCCAGTCTCTCTTCATAGCTGAAGCGCTCCAGCCCCGGTAACATCCTGGTGAATCTCCTCTGCACCCTCTCCAACGCGATCACATCCTTCCTGTAGTGTGGCGACCAGAACTGCACACAGTATTCCAGCTGTGGCCTAACCAGTGTTTTATACAGCTCCATCATAACCTCCTTGCTCTTATATTCAATGCCTCGGCTGATGAAGGCAAGTATCCCTTTGCCTTTTTTACCACCTTATCCACCTGTTCCGCCACCTTCAGGGATCTGTGTACTTGCACACCCAGATCCCTCTGACCCTCCGTCTTCCCTCGGGTCTTACCATTCATTGTGTATTCCCTTGCCTTGTTAGTCCCCCCAAAGTGCATCGCCTCGCACTTTTCCGGGTTAAATTCCATTTGCCACTGTTCCGCCCATCTGACCAACCCATCTATATCGTCCTGCAGACTGAGGCTACCCTCCTCGCTATTTACCACCCTACCAATTTTTGTATCATCTGTGAACTTACTGATCATACCTTTTACATTCATATCCAAGTCATTAATGTAGACCACAAACAGCAAGGGACCCAGCACCGATCCCTGTGGTACCCCACTGGCCACAGGCTTCCAGTCACAAAAACAACCTTCGACCATCACCCTCTGCCTTCTGTCACTAAGCCAGTTTTGTATCCAATGTGCCAAGGCACCCTGGATTCCATGGGCTCTTACCTTCTTGACCAGTCTCCTGTGCGGGACTTTATCGAAGGCCTTACTGAAATCCATGTATACCACATCCACTGCGTTACCCTCATCCACACACCTAGTCACCCCCTCAAAAAATTCAATCAAATTAGTCAGACATTATCTTCCCTTGACAAAGCCATGTTGACCATCCCTGATTAATCCTTGCCTCTCCAAGTGGAGACAAATTTTGTCCCTCAGAATTTTTTCCAATAATTTTCCTACCACTGATGTTAGGCTCACTGGCCTGTAGTTCCCCGGTTTTTCCCTACTTCCCTTCTTGAATAATGGTACTACATTAGCGGTTCTCCAGTCCTCTGGCACATCCCCTGTGGCCAGAGAGGTCCTGAATATATGTGTTAGAGCCCCCGCAATCTCTTCCTTTGCCTCACACAGCAGCCTGGGATACATTTCATCTGGGCCTGGGGATTTATCCATTTTTAGGCCAGCTAAAACCGCCAATACCTCCTCCCTCTCGATGTTAATATGTTCGAGCATATCACAGTCCCCCCGCCCTATTTCAATGTCTACATCGTCCTTCTCCATAGTGAAAACAGATGCAAAAAATTCATTTAGAACCCCTCCTACATCTTCCGGCTCCACACACAGATTGCCACTTTTGTCCCTAATGGGCCCTATTTTTTCCCTAGTTATCCTCTTAACCTTAATATACTTATAAAACATCTTAGGATTTTCCTTTATTTTGCTCGCCAGTGTTATTTCATGGCCCCTCCTTGATCTCCTAATTTCTTTTTTAAGTATCCCCCTGCACTTTTTGTACTCCTCTAGGGCTTCCTCCGTCTTTAGCCTTTTGTATCTGCCAGAAGCCCTCCTTTTTTTCCTAATCCATTCTCGTATATCCCCTGACATCCAAGGTTCCCTGTGGTTTTTGGAACCACCCTTGACCTTTACGGGAACATGTTGCCATTGTATGATCTCAATCTCCCTTCTGAAAGCCTCCCATTGCTCCGATGCGGATTTTCCTACAAGTAGCTGATCCCAGTCCATTTTGGCCAGATCCTGCCTTATCCTATTAAAATCGGCCTTCCCCCAATTTAGAACATTTATTTCCGGCCCATCCCTGTCCTTTTCCATGACCACCTTAAATCTCACCATATTATTGTCACTGTCACGAAAGTGCTCACCTACTAGCACTTTTTCCACTTGGCCGGCCACATTCCCTAGAATTAGGCCCAGTACCGCCCCCTCTCTTGTAGGACTTTCGACATGCTGGCTCAAAAAGCTCTCCTGGATGCACTTTAAGAATTCTACACCCTCTGAGCCTTTCAGACTCTGACTATCCCAGTTAATATTGGGGAAGTTGAAATCCCCCATTAATATTACCCTATTATTTGCAAATTTCTCTGAGATTTGCCTACATATCTGTTCCTCTATCTCCCCCTGACTGTTTGGAGGCCTATAGTACACTCCCAGCAAAGTGCTTGCCCCCTTTTTGTTTTTAAGCTCCACCCATATGGCCTCATTAGAGGAACCTGCTAATATATCATCCCTCCTTACTGCAGTAATTGACTCCTTAATTAATATTGCGACAGCCCCTCCTCTTATAGCTCCCCCTCTGTCTCGCCTGAAGATTCTGTACCCCGGAATATTGAGCTGCCAGTCTTGCCCCTCCCTCAACCATGTCTCCGTGATAGCAACAATATCATACTCCCATGTGTTTATCAACACCTTCAGTTCATGGGAATTCTAACCCTGGGACTGTACATGGGGATTCTAACCCTGGGACTGTACATGGGGATTCTAACCCTGGGATTGTACATGGGGATGCTAACCCTGGGACTGTACATGGGGATTCTAACCCTGGGACTGTACATGGGGATTCTAACCCTGGGACTGTACATGGGGATTCTAACCCTGGGACTGTACATGGGGATTCTAACCCTGGGACTGTACATGGGGATTCTAACCCTGGTACTGTACATGGTGATTCTAACCCTGGGACTGTACATGGGAATTCGAACCCTGGGACTGTACATGGTGATTCTAACCCTGGGACTGTACATGGGGATTCTAACCCTGGGAATGTACATGATGATTCTAACCCTGGGACTGTATATGGGGATTCTAACCCTGGGACTGTACATGGGGATTCTAACCCTGGAACTGTACATGGGGATTCTAAACCTGGGACTGTACATGGGGATTCTAACCCCGGGACTGTACATGGGGATTCTAACCCTGGGACTGTACTCGGGGATTCTAACCCTGAGACTGTACATGTGGATTCTAACCCTGGGACTGTACATGGGGATTCTAACCCTGGGACTGTACATCGGGATTCTAACACTGGGACTGAACACGGGGATTCTAACCCTGAGACTGTACATGTGGATTCTAACCCTGGAACTGTACATGGGGATTCTAACCCTGGGACTGTACATGAGGATTCTAACCCTGGGACTGTACATGGGGATTCTAATCCTGGGACTGTACATGGGGGATTCTAACCCTGGTACTGTACATGGGGATTCTAACCCTGCGACTGTACATGGGGATTCTAACCCTGGGACTGTACATGGGGATTCTAACCCTGGGACTGTACATGGGGATTCTAACCCTGGGACTGTACATGGGGATTCTAACCCTGGTACTGTACATGGTGATTCTAACCCTGGGACTGTACATGGGAATTCGAACCCTGGGACTGTACATGGTGATTCTAATCCTGGGACTGTACATGGGGATTCTAACCCTGGGAATGTACATGATGATTCTAACCCTGGGACTGTATATGGGGATTCTAACCCTGGGACTGTACATGGTGATTCTAACCCTGGGACTGTACATGGGGATTCTAACCCTGGTACTGTACATGGTGATTCTAACCCTGGGACTGTACATGGGAATTCGAACCCTGGGACTGTACATGGTGATTCTAATCCTGGGACTGTACATGGGGATTCTAACCCTGGGAATGTACATGATGATTCTAACCCTGGGACTGTATATGGGGATTCTAACCCTGGGACTGTACATGGTGATTCTAACCCTGGAACTGTACATGGGGATTCTAACCCTGGGACTGTACATGAGGATTCTAACCCTGGGACTGTACATGGGGATTCTAATCCTGGGACTGTACATGGGGGATTCTAACCCTGGTACTGTACATGGGGATTCTAACCCTGCGACTGTACATGGGGATTCTAACCCTGGGACTGTACATGGGGATTCTAACCCTGGGACTGTACATGGGGGATTCTAACCCTGGGACTGTACATGGGGATTCCAAACGTGGGACTGTACATGGGGATTCTAACCCTGGGACTGTACATGGGGATTCCAACCCTGGGACTGTACATGGGGATTCTAAGCCTAGGACTGTACATGGGGATTCTAACCCTGGGACTGTACATGGGGATTCTAAGCCTGTGCCTGTACATGGGGATTCTAACCCTGGGACTGTACATGGAGATTCTAACACTGGGACTGTAAGTGGGGATTCTAACCCTGTGACCGTACATGGGGATTCCAACCCTGGGACTGTACATGGGGATTCTAACCCTGGGACTGTACATGGGGGATTCTAACACTGGGGCTGTACATGGGGATTCCAAACGTGGGACTGTACATGGGGATTCTAACCCTGGGACTGTGCATGGGGATTCCAACCCTGGGACTGTACATGGGAATTCTAACCCTGGGACTGTACATGGGGATTCTAACCCTGGGACTGTACATGGGGATTCTAACCCTGGGACTGTACATGGGAATTCTAACACTGGGACTGTACATGGGGATTCTAACCCTGGGACTGTACATGGGGATTCTAACCCTGGGACTGTACATGGAGATTCTAACACTGGGACTGTAAGTAGGTTTCTAACCCTGGGACTGTACATGGGGATTCTAAACCTGGGACTGTACATGGGCATTCTAACACTGGGACTGTACATGTGGATTCTAACCCTGGGACTGTACATGGGGATTCTAACCCTGGGCCTGTACATGGGGATTCTAAACCTGGGACTGTACATGGTGATTCTAACCCTGGACTGTACGTGGTGATTCTAACCCTGGGACTGTACATGGGGATTCTAACCCTGGGACTGTACGTGCTGATTCTAACCCTGTGACTTTACATGGGGATTCTAACCCTGGGACTGTACATGGTGATTCTAACCCTGGGACTGTACGTGGTGATTCTAACCCTGGGACTGTATGTGGGGATACTAACTCTGGGACTGTACATGGGGATTCTAACTCTGGGACTGTACATGGGGATTCTACCCCTGGGACTGTACATGTGGATTCTAACCCTGGGACTGTACATGGTGGTTCTAATGCTGGGACTGTACGTGGGGATTCTAACCCTGGGCCTGCACGTGGGGATTCTAACCCTGGGACTGTGCATGGGGATTCTAACCCTGGGACTGTACATGGGGATTCTAATCCTGGGACTGTACCTGGGGATTCTAAACCTGGGACTGTACATGGGGATTCTAACCCTGGGACTGTACATGGGGATTCTAATCCTGGGACTGTACATGGGGATTCAACTCTGGGACTGTACATGGGGATTCTAACCCTGGGACTGTACATGGGGATTCTAAACCTGGGACTGTACATGGGGATTCTAACCCTGGGACTGTACATGGGGATTGTAACCCTGGGACTGTACGTGGGGATTCTAATCCTGGGACTGTACATGGGGATTCTAACCCTGGGACTGTACATGGGGATTCTAACCCTGGGACTGTACAGGGGGATTCTCACCCTGGGACTGTACACGGGGATTCTAACCCTGAGACAGAACATGGGGATTCTAACCCTGGGACTGTACATGGGAATTCTAACCCTGGGACTGTACATGGTGATTCAATCCCTGAGACTGTACATGGTGATTCTAACCCTGGGACTGTACATGAGGATTCAAACCCTGGGACTGTACATGGGGATTCTAACCCTGGGACTGTACATGGGGATTCTAACCCTGGGACAGTACATGGGGATTCAAACCCTGGGACTGTACATGGGGATTCTAACCCTGGGACTGTACAAGCGTATTCGAACCCTGGGACTGTACACGGGGATTCTAACCCTGAGACTGAACATGGGGATTCTAACCCTGGGACTGTACATGGGAATTCTAACCCTGGGACTGTACATGGTGATTCAATCCCTGAGACTGTACATGGTGATTCTAACCTGGGACTGTACATGGGGATTCAAACCCTGGGACTGTACATGGGGATTCTAACCCTGGGACTGTAAATGAGGATTCTAACCCTGGGACTGTACATGGGGATTCTAACCCTGGGACTGTACATGGGGATTCTAACCCTGGGACTGTACACGGGGATTCTAACCCTGGGACTGCATATGGGGATTCTAACCCTGGGAATGTACATGGGGATTCTAACCCTGGGATTGTACATGGGGATTCTAACCCTGGGACTGTACATCGGGATTCTAACCCTGAGACTGTACATGGGGATTCTAACCCTGGGACTGTACATGGGGATTCTAACCCTGGGACAGTACATGGGGATTCCATCCCTGGGACTGTACACGTGGATTCTAACCCTGGGACTGTACATGGGGATTCTAATCCTTGGACTGTACATGCGGATTCTAACCCTGGGACTGTACATGGGGATTCTAACCCTGGGACTGTACAGGGGGATTCTAACCCTGGGACTGTACACAGGGATTCTAACCCTGGGACTGTACATGGGGATTCTATCCCTGGGACTGTACATGGGGATTCTAACCCTGGGACTGTACATGGGGATTCTAACCCCGGAACTGTACATGGGGATTCTAACCCTGGGACTGTACATGGGGATTCTAACCCTGGGACTGTACATGGGGATTCTAATCCTGGGACTGTACATGAGGATTCTAACCCTGGGACTGTACACGCATATTCGAACCCTGGGACTGTACACGGGGATTCTAACCCTGAGACTGAACATGGGGATTCTAACCCTGTGACTCTACATGGGGATTCTAACCCTGTGACTGTACATGGGGATTCTAACCCTGTGACTGTACATGGGGATTCTAACCCTGGGACTGCACCTGGGGATTCTCACCCTGGGACTGTACATGGGGATTCTAACCCTGGAACTGTACATGGTGATTCAATCCCTGAGACTGTACATGGTGATTCTAACCTGGGACTGTACATGGGGATTCAAACCCTGGGACTGTACATGGGGATTCTAACCCTGGGACTGTAAATGAGGATTCTAACCCTGGGACTGTACATGGGGATTCTAACCCTGGGACTGTACATGGGGATTCTAACCCTGGGACTGTACACGGGGATTCTAACCCTGGGACTGCACATGGGGATTCTAACCCTGGGAATGTACATGGGGATTCTAACCCTGGGATTGTACATGGGGATTCTAACCCTGGGACTGTACATCGGGATTCTAACCCTGAGACTGTACATGGGGATTCTAACCCTGGGACTGTACATGGGGATTCTAACCCTGGGACTGTACATGGGGATTCTAACCCTGGGACTGTACATGGTGATTCTAACCCTGGGACTGTAGAGTCATAGAGAGTCATAGAGTTATACAGCACGGATAGAAGCCCTTCGGCCCATCGTGTCCGTGCCGGCCATCAAGCCTTGCGTAATCTAATCCCATCTTCCAGCATTTGGTCCGTAGCCTTGTATGCTATGGCATTTCAAGTGCTCATCCAAATGCTTCTTAAATGTTGTGAGGGTTTCTGCCTCCACAACCCTTTCGGGCAGTGAGTTCCAGACTCCAACCGCCATCTGGGTGAAAAAGTTCTTTCTCAAATCCCCTCTAAACCTACCGCCCTTTACCTTGAATCTATGCCCCCTAGTTATTGACCCTTCTACTAAGGGAAAAATCTCCTCAGCATCCATCCTATCTATGCCCCTCATAATTTTGTACACCTCAATCATGTCCCCCCTCAGCCTCCTCTGCTCCAAGGAAAACAAACCCAATCTGCCCAGTCTCTCTTCATAGCTGAAGCGCTCCAGCCCCGGTAACATCCTGGTGAATCTCCTCTGCACCCTCTCCAACGCGATCACATCCTTCCTGTAGTGTGGCGACCAGAACTGCACACAGTATTCCAGCTGTGGCCTAACCAGTGTTTTATACAGCTCCATCATAACCTCCTTGCTCTTATATTCAATGCCTCGGCTGATGAAGGCAAGTATCCCTTTGCCTTTTTTACCACCTTATCCACCTGTTCCGCCACCTTCAGGGATCTGTGTACTTGCACACCCAGATCCCTCTGACCCTCCGTCTTCCCTCGGGTCTTACCATTCATTGTGTATTCCCTTGCCTTGTTAGTCCCCCCAAAGTGCATCGCCTCGCACTTTTCCGGGTTAAATTCCATTTGCCACTGTTCCGCCCATCTGACCAACCCATCTATATCGTCCTGCAGACTGAGGCTACCCTCCTCGCTATTTACCACCCTACCAATTTTTGTATCATCTGTGAACTTACTGATCATACCTTTTACATTCATATCCAAGTCATTAATGTAGACCACAAACAGCAAGGGACCCAGCACCGATCCCTGTGGTACCCCACTGGCCACAGGCTTCCAGTCACAAAAACAACCTTCGACCATCACCCTCTGCCTTCTGTCACTAAGCCAGTTTTGTATCCAATGTGCCAAGGCACCCTGGATTCCATGGGCTCTTACCTTCTTGACCAGTCTCCTGTGCGGGACTTTATCGAAGGCCTTACTGAAATCCATGTATACCACATCCACTGCGTTACCCTCATCCACACACCTAGTCACCCCCTCAAAAAATTCAATCAAATTAGTCAGACATTATCTTCCCTTGACAAAGCCATGTTGACCATCCCTGATTAATCCTTGCCTCTCCAAGTGGAGACAAATTTTGTCCCTCAGAATTTTTTCCAATAATTTTCCTACCACTGATGTTAGGCTCACTGGCCTGTAGTTCCCCGGTTTTTCCCTACTTCCCTTCTTGAATAATGGTACTACATTAGCGGTTCTCCAGTCCTCTGGCACATCCCCTGTGGCCAGAGAGGTCCTGAATATATGTGTTAGAGCCCCCGCAATCTCTTCCTTTGCCTCACACAGCAGCCTGGGATACATTTCATCTGGGCCTGGGGATTTATCCATTTTTAGGCCAGCTAAAACCGCCAATACCTCCTCCCTCTCGATGTTAATATGTTCGAGCATATCACAGTCCCCCCGCCCTATTTCAATGTCTACATCGTCCTTCTCCATAGTGAAAACAGATGCAAAAAATTCATTTAGAACCCCTCCTACATCTTCCGGCTCCACACACAGATTGCCACTTTTGTCCCTAATGGGCCCTATTTTTTCCCTAGTTATCCTCTTAACCTTAATATACTTATAAAACATCTTAGGATTTTCCTTTATTTTGCTCGCCAGTGTTATTTCATGGCCCCTCCTTGATCTCCTAATTTCTTTTTTAAGTATCCCCCTGCACTTTTTGTACTCCTCTAGGGCTTCCTCCGTCTTTAGCCTTTTGTATCTGCCAGAAGCCCTCCTTTTTTTCCTAATCCATTCTCGTATATCCCCTGACATCCAAGGTTCCCTGTGGTTTTTGGAACCACCCTTGACCTTTACGGGAACATGTTGCCATTGTATGATCTCAATCTCCCTTCTGAAAGCCTCCCATTGCTCCGATGCGGATTTTCCTACAAGTAGCTGATCCCAGTCCATTTTGGCCAGATCCTGCCTTACCCTATTAAAATCGGCCTTCCCCCAATTTAGAACATTTATTTCCGGCCCATCCCTGTCCTTTTCCATGACCACCTTAAATCTCACCATATTATTGTCACTGTCACGAAAGTGCTCACCTACTAGCACTTTTTCCACTTGGCCGGCCACATTCCCTAGAATTAGGCCCAGTACCGCCCCCTCTCTTGTAGGACTTTCGACATGCTGGCTCAAAAAGCTCTCCTGGATGCACTTTAAGAATTCTACACCCTCTGAGCCTTTCAGACTCTGACTATCCCAGTTAATATTGGGGAAGTTGAAATCCCCCATTAATATTACCCTATTATTTGCAAATTTCTCTGAGATTTGCCTACATATCTGTTCCTCTATCTCCCCCTGACTGTTTGGAGGCCTATAGTACACTCCCAGCAAAGTGCTTGCCCCCTTTTTGTTTTTAAGCTCCACCCATATGGCCTCATTAGAGGAACCTGCTAATATATCATCCCTCCTTACTGCAGTAATTGACTCCTTAATTAATATTGCGACAGCCCCTCCTCTTATAGCTCCCCCTCTGTCTCGCCTGAAGATTCTGTACCCCGGAATATTGAGCTGCCAGTCTTGCCCCTCCCTCAACCATGTCTCCGTGATAGCAACAATATCATACTCCCATGTGTTTATCAACACCTTCAGTTCATGGGAATTCTAACCCTGGGACTGTACATGGGGATTCTAACCCTGGGACTGTACATGGGGATTCTAACCCTGGAATTGTACATGGGGATGCTAACCCTGGGACTGTACATGGGGATTCTAACCCTGGGACTGTACATGGGGATTCTAACCCTGGGACTGTACATGGGGATTCTAACCCTGGGACTGTACATGGGGATTCTAACCCTGGGACTGTACATGGGGATTCTAACCCTGGTACTGTACATGGTGATTCTAACCCTGGGACTGTACATGGGGATTCTAACCCTGGGACTGTACATGGGGATTCTAACCCTGGGACTGCACCTGGGGATTCTAACCCTGGGACTGTGCATGGTGATTCTGACCCTGGGACTGTACATGGGGATTCTAACCCTGGGACTGTACATGGGGATTCTAACCCTGGGACTGCACCTGGGGATTCTAACCCTGGGACTGTACATGGTGATTCTGACCCTGGGACTGTACATGGGGATTCTGACCCTGGGACTGTACATGGGGATTCTAACCCTGGGACTGTACATGGGGATTCTAACCCTGGGACTGTACATGGTGATTCTAACCCTGGGACTGTAGAGTCATAGAGAGTCATAGTGTTATACAGCACGGATAGAAGCCCTTCGGCCCATCGTGTCCGTGCCGGCCATCAAGCCTTGCGTAATCTAATCCCATCTTCCAGCATTTGGTCCGTAGCCTTGTATGCTATGGCATTTCAAGTGCTCATCCAAATGCTTCTTAAATGTTGTGAGGGTTTCTGCCTCCACAACCCTTTCGGGCAGTGAGTTCCAGACTCCAACCGCCATCTGGGTGAAAAAGTTCTTTCTCAAATCCCCTCTAAACCTACCGCCCTTTACCTTGAATCTATGCCCCCTAGTTATTGACCCTTCTACTAAGGGAAAAATCTCCTCAGCATCCATCCTATCTATGCCCCTCATAATTTTGTACACCTCAATCATGTCCCCCCTCAGCCTCCTCTGCTCCAAGGAAAACAAACCCAATCTGCCCAGTCTCTCTTCATAGCTGAAGCGCTCCAGCCCCGGTAACATCCTGGTGAATCTCCTCTGCACCCTCTCCAACGCGATCACATCCTTCCTGTAGTGTGGCGACCAGAACTGCACACAGTATTCCAGCTGTGGCCTAACCAGTGTTTTATACAGCTCCATCATAACCTCCTTGCTCTTATATTCAATGCCTCGGCTGATGAAGGCAAGTATCCCTTTGCCTTTTTTACCACCTTATCCACCTGTTCCGCCACCTTCAGGGATCTGTGTACTTGCACACCCAGATCCCTCTGACCCTCCGTCTTCCCTCGGGTCTTACCATTCATTGTGTATTCCCTTGCCTTGTTAGTCCCCCCAAAGTGCATCGCCTCGCACTTTTCCGGGTTAAATTCCATTTGCCACTGTTCCGCCCATCTGACCAACCCATCTATATCGTCCTGCAGACTGAGGCTACCCTCCTCGCTATTTACCACCCTACCAATTTTTGTATCATCTGTGAACTTACTGATCATACCTTTTACATTCATATCCAAGTCATTAATGTAGACCACAAACAGCAAGGGACCCAGCACCGATCCCTGTGGTACCCCACTGGCCACAGGCTTCCAGTCACAAAAACAACCTTCGACCATCACCCTCTGCCTTCTGTCACTAAGCCAGTTTTGTATCCAATGTGCCAAGGCACCCTGGATTCCATGGGCTCTTACCTTCTTGACCAGTCTCCTGTGCGGGACTTTATCGAAGGCCTTACTGAAATCCATGTATACCACATCCACTGCGTTACCCTCATCCACACACCTAGTCACCCCCTCAAAAAATTCAATCAAATTAGTCAGACATTATCTTCCCTTGACAAAGCCATGTTGACCATCCCTGA
Organism: Somniosus microcephalus; assembly: GCF_052327205.1. Lineage (NCBI taxonomy): Eukaryota > Metazoa > Chordata > Chondrichthyes > Squaliformes > Somniosidae > Somniosus > Somniosus microcephalus. Next base: position 48,333,964 of record NC_140990.1, read on the forward strand.
TTAATCCTTGCCTCTCCAAGTGGAGACAAATTTTGTCCCTCAGAATTTTTTCCAATAATTTTCCTACCACTGATGTTAGGCTCACTGGCCTGTAGTTCCCCGGTTTTTCCCTACTTCCCTTCTTGAATAATGGTACTACATTAGCGGTTCTCCAGTCCTCTGGCACATCCCCTGTGGCCAGAGAGGTCCTGAATATATGTGTTAGAGCCCCCGCAATCTCTTCCTTTGCCTCACACAGCAGCCTGGGATACATTTCATCTGGGCCTGGGGATTTATCCATTTTTAGGCCAGCTAAAACCGCCAATACCTCCTCCCTCTCGATGTTAATATGTTCGAGCATATCACAGTCCCCCCGCCCTATTTCAATGTCTACATCGTCCTTCTCCATAGTGAAAACAGATGCAAAAAATTCATTTAGAACCCCTCCTACATCTTCCGGCTCCACACACAGATTGCCACTTTTGTCCCTAATGGGCCCTATTTTTTCCCTAGTTATCCTCTTAACCTTAATATACTTATAAAACATCTTAGGATTTTCCTTTATTTTGCTCGCCAGTGTTATTTCATGGCCCCTCCTTGATCTCCTAATTTCTTTTTTAAGTATCCCCCTGCACTTTTTGTACTCCTCTAGGGCTTCCTCCGTCTTTAGCCTTTTGTATCTGCCAGAAGCCCTCCTTTTTTTCCTAATCCATTCTCGTATATCCCCTGACATCCAAGGTTCCCTGTGGTTTTTGGAACCACCCTTGACCTTTACGGGAACATGTTGCCATTGTATGATCTCAATCTCCCTTCTGAAAGCCTCCCATTGCTCCGATGCGGATTTTCCTACAAGTAGCTGATCCCAGTCCATTTTGGCCAGATCCTGCCTTATCCTATTAAAATCGGCCTTCCCCCAATTTAGAACATTTATTTCCGGCCCATCCCTGTCCTTTTCCATGACCACCTTAAATCTCACCATATTATTGTCACTGTCACGAAAGTGCTCACCTACTAGCACTTTTTCCACTTGGCCGGCCACATTCCCTAGAATTAGGCCCAGTACCGCCCCCTCTCTTGTAGGACTTTCGACATGCTGGCTCAAAAAGCTCTCCTGGATGCACTTTAAGAATTCTACACCCTCTGAGCCTTTCAGACTCTGACTATCCCAGTTAATATTGGGGAAGTTGAAATCCCCCATTAATATTACCCTATTATTTGCAAATTTCTCTGAGATTTGCCTACATATCTGTTCCTCTATCTCCCCCTGACTGTTTGGAGGCCTATAGTACACTCCCAGCAAAGTGCTTGCCCCCTTTTTGTTTTTAAGCTCCACCCATATGGCCTCATTAGAGGAACCTGCTAATATATCATCCCTCCTTACTGCAGTAATTGACTCCTTAATTAATATTGCGACAGCCCCTCCTCTTATAGCTCCCCCTCTGTCTCGCCTGAAGATTCTGTACCCCGGAATATTGAGCTGCCAGTCTTGCCCCTCCCTCAACCATGTCTCCGTGATAGCAACAATATCATACTCCCATGTGTTTATCAACACCTTCAGTTCATGGGAATTCTAACCCTGGGACTGTACATGGGGATTCTAACCCTGGGACTGTACATGGGGATTCTAACCCTGGGATTGTACATGGGGATGCTAACCCTGGGACTGTACATGGGGATTCTAACCCTGGGACTGTACATGGGGATTCTAACCCTGGGACTGTACATGGGGATTCTAACCCTGGGACTGTACATGGGGATTCTAACCCTGGGACTGTACATGGGGATTCTAACCCTGGTACTGTACATGGTGATTCTAACCCTGGGACTGTACATGGGAATTCGAACCCTGGGACTGTACATGGTGATTCTAACCCTGGGACTGTACATGGGGATTCTAACCCTGGGAATGTACATGATGATTCTAACCCTGGGACTGTATATGGGGATTCTAACCCTGGGACTGTACATGGGGATTCTAACCCTGGAACTGTACATGGGGATTCTAAACCTGGGACTGTACATGGGGATTCTAACCCCGGGACTGTACATGGGGATTCTAACCCTGGGACTGTACTCGGGGATTCTAACCCTGAGACTGTACATGTGGATTCTAACCCTGGGACTGTACATGGGGATTCTAACCCTGGGACTGTACATCGGGATTCTAACACTGGGACTGAACACGGGGATTCTAACCCTGAGACTGTACATGTGGATTCTAACCCTGGAACTGTACATGGGGATTCTAACCCTGGGACTGTACATGAGGATTCTAACCCTGGGACTGTACATGGGGATTCTAATCCTGGGACTGTACATGGGGGATTCTAACCCTGGTACTGTACATGGGGATTCTAACCCTGCGACTGTACATGGGGATTCTAACCCTGGGACTGTACATGGGGATTCTAACCCTGGGACTGTACATGGGGGATTCTAACCCTGGGACTGTACATGGGGATTCCAAACGTGGGACTGTACATGGGGATTCTAACCCTGGGACTGTACATGGGGATTCTAACCCTGGGACTGTACATGGGGATTCTAAGCCTAGGACTGTACATGGGGATTCTAACCCTGGGACTGTACATGGGGAATCTAAGCCTGTGCCTGTACATGGGGATTCTAACCCTGGGACTGTACATGGAGATTCTAACACTGGGACTGTAAGTGGGGATTCTAACCCTGTGACCGTACATGGGGATTCCAACCCTGTGACTGTACATGGGGATTCTAACCCTGGGACTGAACACGGGGATTCTAACCCTGAGACTGTACATGAGGATTCTAACACTGGGACTGTACATGGGGATTCTAACCCTGGGACTGTACATGGGGATTCTAACCCTGGGACTGTACATGGGGATTCTAACCCTGGGACTGTACATGGGGGATTCTAAAACTGGGGCTGTACATGGGGATTCCAAACGTGGGACTGTACATGGGGATTCTAACCCTGGGACTGTGCATGGGGATTCCAACCCTGGGACTGTACATGGGAATTCTAACCCTGGGACTGTACATGGGGATTCTAACCCTGGGACTGTACATGGGGATTCTAACCCTGGGACTGTACATGGGAATTCTAACACTGGGACTGTACATGGGGATTCTAACCCTGGGACTGTACATGGGGATTCTAAACCTGGGACTGTACATGGAGATTCTAACACTGGGACTGTAAGTAGGTTTCTAACCCTGGGACTGTACATGGGGATTCTAAACCTGGGACTGTACATGGGCATTCTAACACTGGGACTGTACATGTGGATTCTAACCCTGGGACTGTACATGGGGATTCTAACCCTGGGCCTGTACATGGTGATTCTAAACCTGGGACTGTACATGGTGATTCTAACCCTGGACTGTACGTGGTGATTCTAACCCTGGGACTGTACATGGTGATTCTAACCCTGGGACTGTACGTGCTGATTCTAACCCTGTGACTTTACATGGGGATTCTAACCCTGGGACTGCACATGGTGATTCTAACCCTGGGACTGTACGTGGTGATTCTAACCCTGGGACTGTATGTGGGGATACTAACTCTGGGACTGTACATGGGGATTCTAACTCTGGGACTGTACATGGGGATTCTACCCCTGGGACTGTACATGTGGATTCTAACCCTGGGACTGTACATGGTGGTTCTAACGCTGGGACTGTACGTGGGGATTCTAACCCTGGGCCTGCACGTGGGGATTCTAACCCTGGGACTGTGCATGGGGATTCTAACCCTGGGACTGTACATGGGGATTCTAATCCTGGGACTGTACCTGGGGATTCTAAAACTGGGACTGTACATGGGGATTCTAACCCTGGGACTGTACATGGGGATTCTAATCCTGGGACTGTACATGGGGATTCAACCCTGGGACTGTACATGGGGATTCTAACCCTGGGACTGTACATGGGGATTCTAAACCTGGGACTGTACATGGGGATTCTAACCCTGGGACTGTACATGGGGATTGTAACCCTGGGACTGTACGTGGGGATTCTAACCCTGGGTCTGTACATGGGATTTTAAACCTGTGACTGTATAAGGGGATTCTAATCCTGGGACTGTACATGGGGATTCTAATCCTGGGACTGTACGTGGGGATTCTAACCCTCGGACTGTACATGAGGATTCTAACACTGGGACTGTACATGGGGATTCTAACCCTGGGACTGTACATGGGGATTCTAACCGTGGGACTGTCCATGGGGATTCTAACACTGGGACTGTACATGGGGATTCTAACACTGGGACTGTATATGGGGATTCTAATACTGGGACTGTACATGGGGATTCTAACCCTGGGACTGTACATGGGGATTCTAACCCTGGGACTGTACATGGGGATTCTAACCCTGGGACTCTACATGGGGATTCAAACCCTGGGAATGTACATGGTGATTCTAACCCTGGGACTATACATGGGGATTCTAACCCCGGGACTGTACATGGGGATTCTAACCCTGGGACTGTACGTTCGGATTCTAACCCTATGACTGTACATGGTGATTCTAACCCAGGGACTGTACGTGGGGATTCTAACCCTGGGACTGTACGTGGGGATTCTAACCCTGGGACTGTACATGGGGATTCTAATCCTGGGACTGTACATGGGGATTCTAACCCAGGGACTGTACATGGGGATTCTAACCCTGGGACTGTACATGGGGATTCTAACCCTGGGACTGTACATGGGGATTCTAACCCTGGGACTGTACATGGGGATTCTAAACCTGGGAATGTACATGGGGATTCTAACCCTGGGACTGTACGTGGGGATTCTAACCCTGGGTCTGTACATGGGATTCTAACCCTGGGACTGTACATGGGGATTCTAACCCTGGGACTGTACATGGGGATTATAACCCTGGGACTGTGCGTGGGGATTCTAACCCTCGGACTGTACATGGGGATTCTAACCCCGGGACTGTACATGGGGATTCTAACACTGGGACTGTACATGAGGATTCTAACCCTGGGACAGTACATGGGGATTCTAACCCTTGGACAGTACATGGGGATTCTAACCCTGGGACTGTACATGAGGATTCTAACACTGGGACTGTACATGGGGATGCTAACCCTGCGACTGTACATGGGGATTCAAACCCTTGGACTGTACATGGGGATTCTAGCCCTGGGACTGTACATGGGGATTCTAATACTGGGACTGTACATGTGCATTCTGACCCTGGGACTGTACATGGGGATTCTAACCCCGGGACTGTACATGGGGATTCTAACCCTGGGACTGTACGTTTGGATTCTAACCCTGGGACTGTACATGGTGATTCTAACCCTGGGAGTGTACGTTGGGATTCTAACCCTGGGACTGTAGGTGGGGATACTAAACCTGGGACTGTACATGGGGAATCTAATCCTGAGACTGTACATGGGGATTCCAACACTGGGACAGTACATGGGATTCTAACCCTGGGACTGAACATGGGGATTCTAACCCTGGGACTGTACGTGGGGATTCTAACCCCGGGAATGTACATTGGGATTCTAACACTGGGACTGTACATGAGGATTCTAACCCTAGGACAGTACATGGGGATTCTAACCCTGGGACAGTACATGTGGATTCTAACCCTGGGACTGTACATGGGGATTCTAACCCTGGGACTGTACATGGGGATTCTAACCCTGTGACTGTGCATGGGGATTCCAACCTTGGGACTGTAAATGAGGATTCTAACCCTGGGACTGTACATGGAGATTCTAACCCTGGGACTGTACATGGGGATTCTAACCCTGGGACTGTACATGGGGATTCTAACCCTGGGACTGTACATGTGGATTCTAATCCTGGGATTGTATATGGGGATTCTAACCCTGGGACTGTAAATGGGGATTCTAACACTGGGACTGCAGATGGGGATTCAACCCTGGGACTGTACATGGGGATTCTAACCCTGGGACTGTACATGGGGATTCTAACCCTGGCACTTTTCATGAGGAATCTAACTCTGGGACTGTACATGGGGATTCTAACCCTGGGACTGTACATGTGGATTACAAACCTGGGACTGTAAATGAGGATTCCAACCCTGGGACTGTACATGGGGATTCTAACCCTGGGACTGTACATGGGGATTATAACCCTGGGACTGTACATGGGGATTCTAACCCTGGGACTGTACATGGGGATTCTAACACTGGGACTGTACATGAGGATTATAACCCTGGGACAGTACATGGGGATTCAACCCTGGGACTGTACATGGGGATTCTAACCCTGGGACTGTACATGGGGATTCTAACACTGGGACTGTACATGGGGATTCTAAACATGGGACTGCACATGGGGATTCTAACCCTGGGACTGTACATGGGGATTCTAACCCTGGGACTGTACATGGGGATTCTAACCCTGGGACTGTACATGGGGATTCTAACCCTGGGACTGTACATGGGGATTCTAACCCTGGGACTGCACATGGGGATTCTAACCCTGGGACTGTACATGGGGATTCTAACCCTGGGACTTTACATGAGGATTCTAACCCTGGGACTGTACATGGGGATTACAACCCTGGGACTGTAAATTAGGATTCTAACCCTGGGACTGTACATGGGGATTCTAACCCTGGGACTGTACATGGGGATTCTAACACTGGGACTGTACATGAGGATTCTAACCCTGGGACAGTATATGGGGATTCTAACCCTGGGACTGTTCATGGGGATTCTAACCCTGGGACTGTACATGGGGATTCTAACCCTGGGACTGTACATGGGGATTCTATCCCTGGGACTGCACATGGGGATTCTAACCCTGGGACTGTACATGGGGATTCTAACCCTGGGACTGTACATGGGGATTCTAACCCTGGGACTGTACATGAGGAATTGAAACCTGGGACTGTACATGGGGATTCTAACCCTGGGACTGTACATGGGGATTCTAACTCTGGGACTGTACGTTCGGAATCTAACCCTGGGACTGTACATGGTGATTCTAACCCTGGGACTGTACGTGGGGATTCTAACCCTGGGACTGTACATGGGGATTCTAACCCTGGGACTGTACATGGGGATTACAACCCTGGGACTGAAAATGAGGATTCTAACCCTGGGACTGTATATGGGGATTCTAACCCTGGGACTGTACATGGAGATTCTAACCCTGGGACTGTACATGGGGATTCTAACCCTGAGACTGCACATGGGGATTCTAACACTGGGACTGCACATGAGGATTTTAACCCTGGGACAGTACATGGGTTTTCTAACCCTGTGACTGTACATGGGGATTCTAACCCTGTGAATGCACATGGGGATTCTAACCCTGGGACTGCACATGGGGATTCTAACCCTGGGACTGTGCATGGGGATTCTAACCCTGGGACTGTACATGGGGATTCCAACCCTGGGACTGTAAATTAGGATTCTAACCCTGGGACTGTACATGGGGATTCTAACCCTGGGACTTTACATGAGAATTCTAACGCTGGGACTGTACATGGGGATTCTAACCCTGGGACTGTACATGGGGATTACAACCCTGGGACTGTAAATTAGGATTCTAACCCTGGGACTGTACATGGGGATTCTAACCCTGAGACTGTACATTTGGATTCTAACACTGGGACTGTACATGAGGATTCTAACCCTGGGACAGTACATGGGGATTCTAACCCTGGGACTGTACATGGGGATTCTAACCCTGGGACTGTACATGGGGATTCTAACCCTGGGACTGTACATGGGGATTCTAACCCTGGGCCTGCACATGGGGCTTCTAACCCTGGGACTGTACATGGGGATTCTAACCCAGGGACTGTACATGGGGTTTCTAACCCTGGGACTGTACATGGGGATTCCAACCCTGGGAATGTACATGAGGATTGTAAACCTGGGACTGTACATGGGGATTCTAACCCCAGGACTGTACATGGGGATTCTAACCCTGGGACTGTACGTTCGGATTCTAACCCTGGGACTGTACATGGTGATTCTAACCCTGGGACTGTACGTGGGGATTCTAACCCTGGGACTGTACGTGGGGATTCTTACCCTGGGACTGAGCATGGGGATTCTAACCCTGGGACTGTACATGGGGATTCTAACCCTGGGACTGTACATGGGGATTCTAACCCTGGGACTCTACATGGTGATTCTAACCCTGGGACTGTACATGGGGATTCTAACCCCGGGACTGTACATGGGGATTCTAACCCTGGGACTGTACGTTCGGATTCTAACCCTGGACTGTACATGGTGATTCTAACCCTGGGACTGTACGTGGGGATTCTAACCCTGGTTCCGTACGTGGGGATTCTACCCCTGGGACTGTACATGGGGATTCTAACCCAGGGACTTTATATGGGGATTCTAACCCTGGGACTGTACATGGGGATTCTAACCCTGGGACTGTATTTGGGGATTCTAACCCTGGGACTGTACATGGGGATTCTAACCCTGGGACTGTACATGGGGATTCTAACCCTGGGACTGTACGTGGGGATTCTAACCCTGGGTCTGTACATGGGATTCTAACCCTGGGACTGTACATGGGGATTCTAACCCTGGGACTCTACGTGGGGATTCTAACCCTGGGACTGTGCGTGGGGATTCTAACCCTCGGACTGTAGATGGGGATTCTAACCCCGGCCCTGTACATGGGGATTCTAACACTGAAACTGTACATGAGGATTCTAACCCTGGGACAGTACATGGGGATTCTAACCCTGGGACAGTACATGGGGATGCTAACCCTGCGACTGTACATGGGGATTCTAACCCTTGGACTAGACATGGGGATTCAACCCCGGGGACTGTACGTGGGGATTCTAATACTGGGACTGTACATGCGGATTCTAACCCTGGGACTGTACATGGGGATTCTAACCCTGGGACTGTACGTTCGGATTCTAACCCTGGGAATGTACATGGGGATTCTAACCCTGGGACTGTACATGGGAATTCTAACCCCGGGACTGTACATGGGGATTCTAACCCTGGGACTGTACGTTCGGATTCTAACCCTGGGACTGTACATGGTGATTCTCACCCTGGGACTGTACGTGGGGATTCTAACCCTGGGACTGTAGGTGGGAATTCTAAACCTGGGACTGTACATGGGGAATCTAATCCTGAGACTGTACATGGGGATTCTAACCCTGGGACAGTACATGGGGATTCTAACCCTGGGACTGTACATGGGGATTCTAACCCTGGGACTGTACATGGGGATTCTATCCCTGGGACTGCACATGGGGATTCTAACCCTGGGACTGTACATGGGGATTCTAACCCTGGGACTGTACATGGGGATTCTAACCCTGGGACTGTACATGAGGAATTGAAACCTGGGACTGTACATGGGGATTCTAACCCTGGGACTGTACATGGGGATTCTAACTCTGGGACTGTACGTTCGGAATCTAACCCTGGGACTGTACATGGTGATTCTAACCCTGGGACTGTACGTGGGGATTCTAACCCTGGGACTGTACATGGGGATTCTAACCCTGGGACTGTACATGGGGATTACAACCCTGGGACTGAAAATGAGGATTCTAACCCTGGGACTGTATATGGGGATTCTAACCCTGGGACTGTACATGGAGATTCTAACCCTGGGACTGTACATGGGGATTCTAACCCTGAGACTGCACATGGGGATTCTAACACTGGGACTGCACATGAGGATTTTAACCCTGGGACAGTACATGGGTTTTCTAACCCTGTGACTGTACATGGGGATTCTAACCCTGGGAATGCACATGGGGATTCTAACCCTGGGACTGCACATGGGGATTCTAACCCTGGGACTGTGCATGGGGATTCTAACCCTGGGACTGTACATGGGGATTCCAACCCTGGGACTGTAAATTAGGATTCTAACCCTGGGACTGTACATGGGGATTCTAACCCTGGGACTTTACATGAGAATTCTAACGCTGGGACTGTACATGGGGATTCTAACCCTGGGACTGTACATGGGGATTACAACCCTGGGACTGTAAATTAGGATTCTAACCCTGGGACTGTACATGGGGATTCTAACCCTGAGACTGTACATTTGGATTCTAACACTGGGACTGTACATGAGGATTCTAACCCTGGGACAGTACATGGGGATTCTAACCCTGGGACTGTACATGGGGATTCTAACCCTGGGACTGTACATGGGGATTCTAACCCTGGGACTGTACATGGGGATTCTAACCCTGGGCCTGCACATGGGGCTTCTAACCCTGGGACTGTACATGGGGATTCTAACCCAGGGACTGTACATGGGGTTTCTAACCCTGGGACTGTACATGGGGATTCCAACCCTGGGAATGTACATGAGGATTGTAAACCTGGGACTGTACATGGGGATTCTAACCCCAGGACTGTACATGGGGATTCTAACCCTGGGACTTCACGTTCGGATTCTAACCCTGGGACTGTACATGGTGATTCTAACCCTGGGACTGTACGTGGGGATTCTAACCCTGGGACTGTACGTGGGGATTCTTACCCTGGGACTGAGCATGGGGATTCTAACCCTGGGACTGTACATGGGGATTCTAACCCTGGGACTGTACATGGGGATTCTAACCCTGGGACTCTACATGGTGATTCTAACCCTGGGACTGTACATGGGGATTCTAACCCCGGGACTGTACATGGGGATTCTAACCCTGGGACTGTACGTTCGGATTCTAACCCTGGACTGTACATGGTGATTCTAACCCTGGGACTGTACGTGGGGATTCTAACCCTGGTTCCGTACGTGGGGATTCTACCCCTGGGACTGTACATGGGGATTCTAACCCAGGGACTTTATATGGGGATTCTAACCCTGGGACTGTACATGGGGATTCTAACCCTGGGACTGTATTTGGGGATTCTAACCCTGGGACTGTACATGGGGATTCTAACCCTGGGACTGTACATGGGGATTCTAACCCTGGGACTGTACGTGGGGATTCTAACCCTGGGTCTGTACATGGGATTCTAACCCTGGGACTGTACATGGGGATTCTAACCCTGGGACTCTACGTGGGGATTCTAACCCTGGGACTGTGCGTGGGGATTCTAACCCTCGGACTGTAGATGGGGATTCTAACCCCGGCCCTGTACATGGGGATTCTAACACTGAAACTGTACATGAGGATTCTAACCCTGGGACAGTACATGGGGATTCTAACCCTGGGACAGTACATGGGGATGCTAACCCTGCGACTGTACATGGGGATTCTAACCCTTGGACTAGACATGGGGATTCAACCCCGGGGACTGTACGTGGGGATTCTAATACTGGGACTGTACATGCGGATTCTAACCCTGGGACTGTACATGGGGATTCTAACCCTGGGACTGTACGTTCGGATTCTAACCCTGGGAATGTACATGGGGATTCTAACCCTGGGACTGTACATGGGAATTCTAACCCCGGGACTGTACATGGGGATTCTAACCCTGGGACTGTACGTTCGGATTCTAACCCTGGGACTGGACATGGTGATTCTCACCCTGGGACTGTACGTGGGGATTCTAACCCTGGGACTGTAGGTGGGAATTCTAAACCTGGGACTGTACATGGGGAATCTAATCCTGAGACTGTACATGGGGATTCTAACCCTGGGACAGTACATGGGGATTCTAACCCTGGGACTGTACATGGGGATTCTAACCCTGGGACTGTACATGGGGATTCTAACCCTGGGACTGTACATGGGGATTCTAATCCTGGGACTGTACATGGGGATTCTAACCCTGGGACTGTACATGGGGATTCTACCCGTCGGACTGTACGTGGGGATTCTAACCCCGGGACTGTACATGGGGATTCTAACACTGGGACTGTACATGTGGATTCTAACCCTGGGACTGTACATGGGGATTCTAACCCTGGGACTGTACATGGGGATTCTAACCCGGTGCCTGTACATGGGGATTCCAACCCTGGGCCTGTAATTCAGGATTCTAAACCTGGGACTGTACATGGAGATTCTAACCCTGGGACTGTACATGTGGATTCTAAGCCTGGGACTGTACATGGGGATTCTAACCCTGGGATTGTATATGGGGATTCTAACCCTGGGACTGTAAATGCGGATTCTAACCCTGGGACTGCACATGGGGATTCAACCCTGGGACTGTACATGGGGATTCTAACCCTGGGACTGTACATGGGGATTCTAACCCTGGGACTTTACATGAGGATTCTAACCCTGGGACTGTACATGGGGATTCTGACCCTGGGAATGTACATGTGGATTACAAACCTGGGACTGTAAATGCGGATTCGAACCCTGGGACTGTACATGGGGATTCTAACCCTGGGACTGTACATGGGGATTATAACCCTGGGACTGTACATGGGGATTCTAACCCTGGGACTGTTCATGGGGATTCTAACACTGGGACTGTACATGAGGATTCTAACCCTGGGACAGTACATGGGGATTCAACCCTGGGACTGTATATGGGGATTTTAACCCTGGGACTGTACATGGGGATTCTAACCCTGGGACTGTACATGGGGATTCTAAACCTGGGACTGCACATGGGGATTCTAACCCTGGGACTGTACATGGGGATTCTAACCCTGGGACTGTCCATGGGGATTCTAACCCTGGGACTGTACATGGGGATTCTAACCCTGGGACTGTACATGGGGACTCTAACCCAGGGACTGTACATGGTAATTCTAACCCTGGGACTGTACATGGGGATTCTAACCCTGGGACTTTACATGAGGATTCTAACCCTGGGACTGTACATGGGGATTACAACCCTGGGACTGTAAATTAGGATTCTAACCCTGGGACTGCACATGGGGATTCTAACCCTGGGACTCCACATGGGGATTCTAACTCTGGGACTGTACATGAGGATTCTAACCCTGGAACAGTATATGGGGATTCTAACCCTGGGACTGTTCATGGGGATTCTAACCCTGGGACTGTACATGGGGATTCTAAGCCTGGGACTGTACATGGGGATTCTAAACCTGGGACTGCACATGGGGATTCTAACCCTGGGACTGTACATGGGGATTCTAACCCTGGGACTGTACATGGGGATTCTAACCCTGGGACTGTACATGGGGATTCCAACCCTTGGAATGTACATGAGGATTGTAAACCTGGGACTGTACATGGGGATTCTAACACCGGGACTGTACATGGGGATTCTAACTCTGGGACTGTACGTTCGGATTCTAACCCTGGGACTGTACATGGTGATTCTAACCCTGGGACTGTACGTGGGGATTCTAACCCTGGGACTGTACATGGGGATCCTAACCCTGGGACTGTACATGGGGATTACAACCCTGGGACTGTAAATGAGGATTCTAACACTGGGACTGTACATGGGGATTCTAACCCTGGGACTGTACATGGGGATTCTAACCCTGGGACTGTACATGGGGATTCTAACCCTGGGACTGCACATGGGGATTCTAACCCTGGGACTGCACAGGGGATTCTAACCCTGGGACTGTTCATGGGGATTCTAACCCTGGGACTGTACATGGGGATTCTAACCCTGGGACTGTACATGGGGATTCTAAACCTGGGACTGCACATGGGGATTCTAACCCTGGACTGTACATGGGGATTCTAACCCTGGGACTGTACATGGGGATTCTAACCCTGGGACTGTACATGGGGTTTCCAATCCTTGGAATGTACATGAGGATTGTAAACCTGGGACTGTACATGGGGATTCTAACCCCGGGACTGTACATGGTGATTCTAACTCTGGGACTGTACGTTCGGATTCTAACCCTGGGACTGTACATGGTGATTCTAACCCTGGGACTGTACGTGGGGATTCTAACCCTGGGACTGTACATGGGGATTCTAACCCTGGGACTGTACATGGGGATTATAACCCTGGGACTGTAAATGAGGATTCTACCCCTGGGACTGTACATGGGGATTCTAACCCTGGGACTGTACATGGGGATTCTAACCCTGGGACTGTACATGGGGATTCTAACCCTGGGACTGTACATGGGGATTCTAACACTGGGACTGCACATGAGGATTCTAACCCTGGGACAGTAGATGGGTTTTCTAACCCTGGGACTGTACATGGGGATTCTAACCCTGGGACTGTACATGGGGATTTTAACCCTGGGACTGCACATGGGGATTCTAACCCTGGGACTGCACAGGTGATTCTAACCCTGGGACTGTACATGGGGATTCTAACACTGGGACTGTACATGGGGATTCCAAACATGGGACTTTACATGGGGATTCTAACCCTGGGACTGCACATGGGGATTCTAACCCTGGGACTGTACATGGGGATTCTAACCCAGGGACTTTACATGAGGATTCTAACCCTGGGACTGCACATGGGGATTCTAACCCTGGGACTGTACAAGGGGATTACAACCCTGGGACTGTAAATTAGGATTCTAACCCTGGGACTGTACATGGGGATTCTAACCCTGAGACTGTACATGGGGATTCTAACACTGGGACTGTACATGAGGATTCTAACCCTGGGACAGTACATGGGGATTCTAACCCTGGGACTGTACATGGGGATTCTAACCCTGGGACTGTACATGGGGATTCTAACCCTGGGACTGTACATGGGGATTCTAACCCTGGGCCTGCACATGGGGATTCTAACCCTGGGACTGTACATGGGGATTCTAACCCAGGGACTGTACATGGGGATTCTAACCCTGGGACTGTACATGGGGATTCCAACCCTGGGAATGTACATGAGGATTGTAAACCTGGGACTGTACATGGGGATTCTAACCCCGGGACTGTACATGGGGATTCTAACCCTGGGACTGTACGTTCGGATTCTAACCCTGGGACTGTACATGGTGATTCTAACCCTGGGACTGCACGTGGGGATTCTAACCCTGGGACTGTACGTGGGGATTCTTACCCTGGGACTGAGCATGGGGATTCTAACCCTGGGACTGTACATGGGGATTCTAACCCTGGGACTGTACATGGGGATTCTAACCCTGGGACTGTACATGGTGATTCTAACCCTGGGACTGTACATGGGGATTCTAACCCCGGGACTGTACATGGGGATTCTAACCCTGGGACTGTACGATCGGATTCTCACCCTTTGACTGTACATGGTGATTCTAACCCTGGGACTGTACGTGGGGATTCTAACCCTGGTACTGTATGTGGGGATTCTAACCCTGGGACTGTACATGGGGATTCTAATCCTGGGACTGTACATGGGGATTCTAACCCAGGGACTGTACATGGGGATTCTAACCCTGGGACTGTACATGGGAATTCTAACCCTGGGACTGTATGTGGGAATTCTAACCCTGGGACTGTACATGGGGATTCTAACCCTGGGACTGTACATGGGGACTCTAACCCAGGGACTGTACATGGGAATTCTAACCCTGGGACTGTACATGGGGATTCTAACCCTGGGACTTTACATGAGGATTCTAACCCTGGGACTGTACATGGGGATTACAACCCTGGGACTGTAAATTAGGATTCTAACCCTGGGACTGCACATGGGGATTCTAACCCTGGGACTCTACATGGGGATTCTAACTCTGGGACTGTACATGAGGATTCTAACCCTGGAACAGGATATGGGGATTCTAACCCTGGGACTGTTCATGGGGATTCTAACCCTGGGACTGTACATGGGGATTCTAAGCCTGGGACTGTACATGGGGATTCTAAACCTGGGACTGCACATGGGGATTCTAACCCTGGGACTGTACATGGGGATTCTAACCCTGGGACTGTACATGGGGATTCTAACCCTGGGACTGTACATGGGGATTCCAACCCTTGGAATGTACATGAGGATTGTAAACCTGGGACTGTACATGGGGATTCTAACCCCGGGACTGTACATGGGGATTCTAACTCTGGGACTGTACGTTCGGATTCTAACCCTGGGACTGTACGTGGGGATTCTAACCCTGGGTCTGTACATGGGATTCTAACCCAGGGACTGTACATGGGGATTCTAACCCTGGGACTGTACATGGGGATTATAACCCTGGGACTGTGCGTGGGGATTCTAACCCTCGGACTGTACATGGGGATTCTAACCCCGGGACTGTACATGGGGATTCTAACACTGGGACTGTGCATGAGGATTCTAACCCTGGGACAGTACATGGGGATTCTAACCCTTGGACAGTACATGGGGATTCTAACCCTGGGACTGTACATGAGGATTCTAACACTGGGACTGTACATGGGGATGCTAACCCTGCGACTGTACATGGGGATTCAAACCCTTGGACTGTATATGGGGATTCTAGCCCTGGGACTGTACATGGGGATTCTAATACTGGGACTGTACATGTGCATTCTAACCCTGGGACTGTACATGGGGATTCTAACCCTGGGACTGTACATGGGGATTCTAACCCCGGGACTGTACATGGGGATTCTAACCCTGGGACTGTACGTTCGGATTCTAACCCTGGGACTGTACATGGTGATTCTAACCCTGGGAGTGTACGTGGGGATTCTAACGCTGGGACTGTAGGTGGGGATACCAAACCTGGGACTGTACATGGGGAATCTAATCCTGAGACTGTACATGGGGATTCCAACACTGGGACAGTACATGGGATTCTAACCCTGGGACTGAACATGGGGATTCTAACCCTGGGACTGTACGTGGGGATTCTAACCCCGGGAATGTACATTGGGATTCTAACACTGGGACTGTACATGAGGATTCTAACCCTAGGACAGTACATGGGGATTCTAACCCTGGGACAGTACATGTGGATTCTAACCCTGGGACTGTACATGGGGATTCTAACCCTGGGACTGTACATGGGGATTCTAACCCTGTGACTGTGCATGGGGATTCCAACCTTGGGACTGTAACTGAGGATTCTAACCCTGGGACTGTACATGGAGATTCTAACCCTGGGACTGTACATGGGGATTCTAACCCTGGGACTGTACATGGGGATTCTAACCCTGGGACTGTACATGTGGATTCTAATCCTGGGATTGTATATGGGGATTCTAACCCTGGGACTGTAAATGGGGATTCTAACCCTGGGACTGCAGATGGGGATTCAACCCTGGGACTGTACATGGGGATTCTAACCCTGGGACTGTACATGGGGATTCTAACCCTGGCACTTTTCATGAGGAATCTAACCCTGGGACTGTACATGGGGATTCTAACCCTGGGACTGTACATGTGGATTACAAACCTGGGACTGTAAATGAGGATTCCAACCCTGGGACTGTACATGGGGATTCTAACCCTGGGACTGTACATGGGGATTATAACCCTGGGACTGTACATGGGGATTCTAACCCTGGGACTGTACATTGGGATTCTAACACTGGGACTGTACATGAGGATTCTAACCCTGGGACAGTACATGGGGATTCAACCCTGGGACTGTACATGGGGATTCTAACCCTGGGACTGTACATGGGGATTCTAACACTGGGACTGTACATGGGGATTCTAAACATGGGACTGCACATGGGGATTCTAACCCTGGGACTGTACATGGGGATTCTAACCCTGGGACTGTACATGGGGATTCTAACCCTGGGACTGTACATGGGGATTCTAACCCTGGGACTGTACATGGGGATTCTAACCCTGGGACTGCACATGGGGATTCTAACCCTGGGACTGTACATGGGGATTCTAACCCTGGGACTTTACATGAGGATTCTAACCCTGGGACTGTACATGGGGATTACAACCCTGGGACTGTAAATTAGGATTCTAACCCTGGGACTGTACATGGGGATTCTAACCCTGGGACTGTACATGGGGATTCTAACACTGGGACTGTACATGAGGATTCTAACCCTGGGACAGTATATGGGGATTCTAACCCTGGGACTGTTCATGGGGATTCTAACCCTGGGACTGTACATGGGGATTCTAACCCTGGGACTGTACATGGGGATTCTATCCCTGGGACTGCACATGGGGATTCTAACCCTGGGACTGTACATGGGGATTCTAACCCTGGGACTGTACATGGGGATTCTAACCCTGGGACTGTACATGGGGATTCCAACCCTTGGAATGTACATGAGGAATTGAAACCTGGGACTGTACATGGGGATTCTAACCCCGGGACTGTACATGGGGATTCTAACTCTGGGACTATACGTTCGGATTCTAACCCTGGGACTGTACATGGTGATTCTAACCCTGGGACTGTTCGTGGGGATTCTAACCCTGGGACTGTACATGGGGATTCTAACCCTGGGACTGTACATGGGGATTACAACCCTGGGACTGAAAATGAGGTTTCTAACCCTGGGACTGTATATGGGGATTCTAACCCTGGGACTGCACATGGAGATTCTAACCCTGGGACTGTACATGGGGATTCTAACCCTGAGACTGCACATGGGGATTCTAACACTGGGACTGCACATGAGGATTCTAACCCTGGGACAGTACATGGGTTTTCTAACCCTGTGACTGTACATGGGGATTCTAACCCTGGGACTGCACATGGGGATTCTAACCCTGGGACTGCACATGGGGATTCTAACCCTGGGACTTTGCATGGGGATTCTAACCCTGGGACTGTACATGGGGATTCCAACCCTGGGACTGTAAATTAGGATTCTAACCCTGGGACTGTACATGGGGATTCTAACCCTGGGACTTTACATGAGAATTCTAACGCTGGGACTGTACATGGGGATTCTAACCCTGGGACTGTACATGGGGATTACAACCCTGGGACTGTAAATTAGGATTCTAACCCTGGGACTGTACATGGGGATTCTAACCCTGAGACTGTACATTTGGATTCTAACACTGGGACTGTACATGAGGATTCTAACCCTGGGACAGTACATGGGGATTCTAACCCTGGGACTGTACATGGGGATTCTAACCCTGGGACTGTACATGGGGATTCTAACCCTGGGACTGTACATGGGGATTCTAACCCTGGGCCTGCACATGTGGATTCTAACACTGGAACTGTACATGGGGATTCTAACCCTGGGACTGTACATGGGGATTCTAACACTGGGACTGCACATGAGGATTCTAACCCTGGGACAGTAGATGGGTTTTCTAACCCTGGGACTGTACATGGGGATTCTAACCCTGGGACTGTACATGGGGATTTTAACCCTGGGACTGCACATGGGGATTCTAACCCTGGGACTGCACAGGTGATTCTAACCCTGGGACTGTACATGGGGATTCTAACACTGGGACTGTACATGGGGATTCCAAACATGAGACTTTACATGGGGATTCTAACCCTGGGACTGCACATGGGGATTCTAAACCTGGGACTGTACATGGGGATTCTAACCCAGGGACTTTACATGAGGATTCTAACCCTGGGACTGCACATGGGGATTCTAACCCTGGGACTGTACAAGGGGATTACAACCCTGGGACTGTAAATTAGGATTCTAACCCTGGGACTGTACATGGGGATTCTAACCCTGAGACTGTACATGGGGATTCTAACACTGGGACTGTACATGAGGATTCTAACCCTGGGACAGTACATGGGGATTCTAACCCTGGGACTGTACATGGGGATTCTAACCCTGGGACTGTACATGGGGATTCTAACCCTGGGACTGTACATGGGGATTCTAACCCTGGGCCTGCACATGGGGATTCTAACCCTGGGACTGTACATGGGGATTCTAACCCAGGGACTGTACATGGGGATTCTAACCCTGGGACTGTACATGGGGATTCCAACCCTGGGAATGTACATGAGGATTGTAAACCTGGGACTGTACATGGGGATTCTAACCCCGGGACTGTACATGGGGATTCTAACCCTGGGACTGTACGTTCGGATTCTAACCCTGGGACTGTACATGGTGATTCTAACCCTGGGACTGCACGTGGGGATTCTAACCCTGGGACTGTACGTGGGGTTTCTTACCCTGGGACTGAGCATGGGGATTCTAACCCTGGGACTGTACATGGGGATTCTAACCCTGGGACTGTACATGGGGATTCTAACCCTGGGACTGTACATGGTGATTCTAACCCTGGGACTGTACATGGGGATTCTAACCCCGGGACTGTACATGGGGATTCTAACCCTGGGACTGTACGATCGGATTCTCACCCTTTGACTGTACATGGTGATTCTAACCCTGGGACTGTACGTGGGGATTCTAACCCTGGTACTGTATGTGGGGATTCTAACCCTGGGACTGTACATGGGGATTCTAATCCTGGGACTGTACATGGGGATTCTAACCCAGGGACTGTACATGGGGATTCTAACCCTGCGACTGTACATGGGAATTCTAACCCTGGGACTGTATGTGGGAATTCTAACCCTGGGACTTTACATGAGGATTCTAACCCTGGGACTGTACATGGGGATTACAACCCTGGGACTGTAAATTAGGATTCTAACCCTGGGACTGCACATGGGGATTCTAACCCTGGGACTCTACATGGGGATTCTAACTCTGGGACTGTACATGAGGATTCTAACCCTGGAACAGGATATGGGGATTCTAACCCTGGGACTGTTCATGGGGATTCTAACCCTGGGACTGTACATGGGGATTCTAAGCCTGGGACTGTACATGGGGATTCTAAACCTGGGACTGCACATGGGGATTCTAACCCTGGGACTGTACATGGGGATTCTAACCCTGGGACTGTACATGGGGATTCTAACCCTGGGACTGTACATGGGGATTCCAACCCTTGGAATGTACATGAGGATTGTAAACCTGGGACTGTACATGGGGATTCTAACCCCGGGACTGTACATGGGGATTCTAACTCTGGGACTGTACGTTCGGATTCTAACCCTGGGACTGTACGTGGGGATTCTAACCCTGGGTCTGTAAATGGGATTCTAACCCAGGGACTGTACATGGGGATTCTAACCCTGGGACTGTACATGGGGATTATAACCCTGGGACTGTGCGTGGGGATTCTAACCCTCGGACTGTACATGGGGATTCTAACCCCGGGACTGTACATGGGGATTCTAACACTGGGACTGTGCATGAGGATTCTAACCCTGGGACAGTACATGGGGATTCTAACCCTTGGACAGTACATGGGGATTCTAACCCTGGGACTGTACATGAGGATTCTAACACTGGGACTGTACATGGGGATGCTAACCCTGCGACTGTACATGGGGATTCAAACCCTTGGACTGTATATGGGGATTCTAGCCCTGGGACTGTACATGGGGATTCTAATACTGGGACTGTACATGTGCATTCTAACCCTGGGACTGTACATGGGGATTCTAACCCTGGGACTGTACATGGGGATTCTAACCCCGGGACTGTACATGGGGATTCTAACCCTGGGACTGTACGTTCGGATTCTAACCCTGGGACTGTACATGGTGATTCTAACCCTGGGAGTGTACGTGGGGATTCTAACGCTGGGACTGTAGGTGGGGATACCAAACCTGGGACTGTACATGGGGAATCTAATCCTGAGACTGTACATGGGGATTCCAACACTGGGACAGTACATGGGATTCTAACCCTGGGACTGAACATGGGGATTCTAACCCTGGGACTGTACGTGGGGATTCTAACCCCGGGAATGTACATTGGGATTCTAACACTGGGACTGTACATGAGGATTCTAACCCTAGGACAGTACATGGGGATTCTAACCCTGGGACAGTACATGTGGATTCTAACCCTGGGACTGTACATGGGGATTCTAACCCTGGGACTGTACATGGGGATTCTAACCCTGTGACTGTGCATGGGGATTCCAACCTTGGGACTGTAAATGAGGATTCTAACCCTGGGACTGTACATGGAGATTCTAACCCTGGGACTGTACATGGGGATTCTAACCCTGGGACTGTACATGGGGATTCTAACCCTGGGACTGTACATGTGGATTCTAATCCTGGGATTGTATATGGGGATTCTAACCCTGGGACTGTAAATGGGGATTCTAACCCTGGGACTGCAGATGGGGATTCAACCCTGGGACTGTACATGGGGATTCTAACCCTGGGACTGTACATGGGGATTCTAACCCTGGCACTTTTCATGAGGAATCTAACCCTGGGACTGTACATGGGGATTCTAACCCTGGGACTGTACATGTGGATTACAAACCTGGGACTGTAAATGAGGATTCCAACCCTGGGACTGTACATGGGGATTCTAACCCTGGGACTGTACATGGGGATTATAACCCTGGGACTGTACATGGGGATTCTAACCCTGGGACTGTACATGGGGATTCTAACACTGGGACTGTACATGAGGATTCTAACCCTGGGACAGTACATGGGGATTCAACCCTGGGACTGTACATGGGGATTCTAACCCTGGGACTGTACATGGGGATTCTAACACTGGGACTGTACATGGGGATTCTAAACATGGGACTGCACATGGGGATTCTAACCCTGGGACTGTACATGGGGATTCTAACCCTGGGACTGTACATGGGGATTCTAACCCTGGGACTGTACATGGGGATTCTAACCCTGGGACTGTACATGGGGATTCTAACCCTGGGACTGCACATGGGGATTCTAACCCTGGGACTGTACATGGGGATTCTAACCCTGGGACTTTACATGAGGATTCTAACCCTGGGACTGTACATGGGGATTACAACCCTGGGACTGTAAATTAGGATTCTAACCCTGGGACTGTACATGGGGATTCTAACCCTGGGACTGTACATGGGGATTCTAACACTGGGACTGTACATGAGGATTCTAACCCTGGGACAGTATATGGGGATTCTAACCCTGGGACTGTTCATGGGGATTCTAACCCTGGGACTGTACATGGGGATTCTAACCCTGGGACTGTACATGGGGATTCTATCCCTGGGACTGCACATGGGGATTCTAACCCTGGGACTGTACATGGGGATTCTAACCCTGGGACTGTACATGGGGATTCTAACCCTGGGACTGTACATGGGGATTCCAACCCTTGGAATGTACATGAGGAATTGAAACCTGGGACTGTACATGGGGATTCTAACCCCGGGACTGTACATGGGGATTCTAACTCTGGGACTGTACGTTCGGATTCTAACCCTGGGACTGTACATGGTGATTCTAACCCTGGGACTGTACGTGGGGATTCTAACCCTGGGACTGTACATGGGGATTCTAACCCTGGGACTGTACATGGGGATTACAACCCTGGGACTGAAAATGAGGATTCTAACCCTGGGACTGTATATGGGGATTCTAACCCTGGGACTGCACATGGAGATTCTAACCCTGGGACTGTACATGGGGATTCTAACCCTGAGACTGCACATGGGGATTCTAACACTGGGACTGCACATGAGGATTCTAACCCTGGGACAGTACATGGGTTTTCTAACCCTGTGACTGTACATGGGGATTCTAACCCTGGGACTGCACATGGGGATTCTAACCCTGGGACTGCACATGGGGATTCTAACCCTGGGACTTTGCATGGGGATTCTAACCCTGGGACTGTACATGGGGATTCCAACCCTGGGACTGTAAATTAGGATTCTAACCCTGGGACTGTACATGGGGATTCTAACCCTGGGACTTTACATGAGAATTCTAACGCTGGGACTGTACATGGGGATTCTAACCCTGGGACTGTACATGGGGATTACAACCCTGGGACTGTAAATTAGGATTCTAACCCTGGGACTGTACATGGGGATTCTAACCCTGAGACTGTACATTTGGATTCTAACACTGGGACTGTACATGAGGATTCTAACCCTGGGACAGTACATGGGGATTCTAACCCTGGGACTGTACATGGGGATTCTAACCCTGGGACTGTACATGGGGATTCTAACCCTGGGACTGTACATGGGGATTCTAACCCTGGGCCTGCACATGGGGCTTCTAACCCTGGGACTGTACATGGGGATTCTAACCCAGGGACTGTACATGGGGTTTCTAACCCTGGGACTGTACATGGGGATTCCAACCCTGGGAATGTACATGAGGATTGTAAACCTGGGACTGTACATGGGGATTCTAACCCCAGGACTGTACATGGGGATTCTAACCCTGGGACTGTACGTTCGGATTCTAACCCTGGGACTGTACATGGTGATTCTAACCCTGGGACTGTACGTGGGGATTCTAACCCTGGGACTGTACGTGGGGATTCTTACCCTGGGACTGAGCATGGGGATTCTAACCCTGGGACTGTACATGGGGATTCCAACCCTGGGACTGTACATGGGGATTCTAACCCTGGGACTCTACATGGTGATTCTAACCCTGGGACTGTACATGGGGATTCTAACCCCGGGACTGTACATGGGGATTCTAACCCTGGGACTGTACGTTCGGATTCTAACCCTGGACTGTACATGGTGATTCTAACCCTGGGACTGTACGTGGGGATTCTAACCCTGGGTCTGTACATGGGATTCTAACCCTGGGACTGTACATGGGGATTCTAACCCTGGGACTGTACGTGGGGATTCTAACCCTGGGACTGTGCGTGGGGATTCTAACCCTCGGACTGTAGATGGGGATTCTAACCCCGGCCCTGTACATGGGGATTCTAACACTGAAACTGTACATGAGGATTCTAACCCTGGGACAGTACATGGGGATTCTAACCCTGGGACAGTACATGGGGATGCTAACCCTGCGACTGTACATGGGGATTCTAACCCTTGGACTATACATGGGGATTCAACCCCGGGGACTGTACGTGGGGATTCTAATACTGGGACTGTACATGCGGATTCTAACCCTGGGACTGTACATGGGGATTCTAACCCTGGGACTGTACGTTCGGATTCTAACCCTGGGAATGTACATGGGGATTCTAACCCTGGGACTGTACATGGGAATTCTAACCCCGGGACTGTACATGGGGATTCTAACCCTGGGACTGTACGTTCGGATTCTAACCCTGGGACTGTACATGGTGATTCTCACCCTGGGACTCTATGTGGGGATTCTAACCCTGGGACTGTAGGTGGGAATTCTAAACCTGGGACTGTACATGGGGAATCTAATCCTGAGACTGTACATGGGGATTCTAACCCTGGGACAGTACATGGGGATTCTAACCCTGGGACTGTACATGGGGATTCTAACCCTGGGACTGTACATGGGGATTCTAACCCTGGGACTGTACATGGGGATTCTAATCCTGGGACTGTACATGGGGATTCTAACCCTGGGACTGTACATGGGGATTCTACCCGTCGGACTGTACGTGGGGATTCTAACCCCGGGACTGTACATGGGGATTCTAACACTGGGACTGTACATGTGGATTCTAACCCTGGGACTGTACATGGGGATTCTAACCCTGGGACTGTACATGGGGATTCTAACCCGGTGCCGTACATGGGGATTCCAACCCTGGGACTGTAATTGAGGATTCTAAACCTGGGACTGTACATGGAGATTCTAACCCTGGGACTGTACATGTGGATTCTAAGCCTGGGACTGTACATGGGGATTCTAACCCTGGGATTGTATATGGGGATTCTAACCCTGGGACAGTAAATGGTTATTCTAACCCTGGGACTGCACATGGGGATTCAACCCTGGGACTGTACATGGGGATTCTAACCCTGGGACTGTACATGGGGATTCTAACCCTGGGACTTTACATGAGGATTCTAACCCTGGGACTGTACATGGGGATTCTGACCCTGGGACTGTACATGTGGATTACAAACCTGGGACTGTAAATGCGGATTCGAACCCTGGGGCTGTACATGGGGATTCTAACCCTGGGACTGTACATGGGGATTATAACCCTGGGACTGTACATGGGGATTCTAACCCTGGGACTGTTCATGGGGATTCTAACACTGGGACTGTACATGAGGATTCTAACCCTGGGACAGTACATGGGGATTCAACCCTGGGACTGTATATGGGGATTCTAACCCTGGGACTGTACATGGGGATTCTAACCCTGGGACTGTACATGGGGATTCTAAACCTGGGACTGCACATGGGGATTCTAACCCTGGGACTGTACATGGGGATTCTAACCCTGGGACTGTCCATGGGGATTCTAACCCTGGGACTGTACATGGGGATTCTAACCCTGGGACTGTACATGGGGACTCTAACCCAGGGACTGTACATGGGAATTCTAACCCTGGGACTGTACATGGGGATTCTAACCCTGGGACTTTACATGAGGATTCTAACCCTGGGACTGTACATGGGGATTACAACCCTGGGACTGTAAATTAGGATTCTAACCCTGGGACTGCACATGGGGATTCTAACCCTGGGACTCTACATGGGGATTCTAACTCTGGGACTGTACATGAGGATTCTAACCCTGGAACAGTATATGGGGATTCTAACCCTGGGACTGTTCATGGGGATTCTTACCCTGGGACTGTACATGGGGATTCTAAGCCTGGGACTGTACATGGGGATTCTAAACCTGGGACTGCACATGGGGATTCTAACCCTGGGACTGTACATGGGGATTCTAACCCTGGGACTGTACATGGGGATTCTAACCCTGGGACTGTACATGGGGATTCCAACCCTTGGAATGTACATGAGGATTGTAAACCTGGGACTGAACATGGGGATACTAACCCCGGGACTGTACAAGGGGATTCTAACTCTGGGACTGTACGTTCGGATTCTAACCCTGGGACTGTACATGGTGATTCTAACCCTGGGACTGTACGTGGGGATTCTAACCCTGGGACTGTACATGGGGATCCTAACCCTGGGACTGTACATGGGGATTACAACCCTGGGACTGTAAATGAGGATTCTAACACTGGGACTGTACATGGGGATTCTAACCCTGGGACTGTACATGGGGATTCTAACCCTGGGACTGTACATGGGGATTCTAACCCTGGGACTGCACATGGGGATTCTAACCCTGGGACTGCACAGGGGATTCTAACCCTGGGACTGTTCATGGGGATTCTAACCCTGGGACTGTACATGGGGATTCTAACCCTGGGACTGTACATGGGGATTCTAAACCTGGGACTGCACATGGGGATTCTAACCCTGGACTGTACATGGGGATTCTAACCCTGGGACTGTACATGGGGATTCTAACCCTGGGACTGTACATGGGGATTCCAATCCTTGGAATGTACATGAGGATTGTAAACCTGGGACTGTACATGGGGATTCTAACCCCAGGACTGTACATGGGGATTCTAACTCTGGGACTGTACGTTCGGATTCTAACCCTGGGACTGTACATGGTGATTCTAACCCTGGGACTGTACGTGGGGATTCTAACCCTGGGACTGTACATGGGGATTCTAATCCTGGGACTGTACATGGGGATTACAACCCTGGGACTGTAAATGAGGATTCTACCCCTGGGACTGTACATGGGGATTCTAACCCTGGGACTGTACATGGGGATTCTAACCCTGGGACTGTACATGGGGATTCTAACCCTGGGACTGTACATGGGGATTCTAACACTGTGACTGCACATGAGGATTCTAACCCTGGGACAGTAGATGGGTTTTCTAACCCTGGGACTGTACATTGGGATTCTAACCCTGGGACTGTACATGGGGATTTTAACCCTGGGACTGCACATGGGGATTCTAACCCTGGGACTGCACAGGGGATTCTAACCCTGGGACTGTACATGGGGATTCTAACCCTGGGACTGTACATGGGGATTCTAAACCTGGGACTTTACATGGGGATTCTAACCCTGGGACTGTACATGGGGATTCTAACCCTGGGACTGTACATGGGGATTCTAACCCTGGGACTTTACATGAGGATTCTAACCCTGGGACTGCACATGGGGATTCTAACCCTGGGACTGTACATGGGGATTACAACCCTGGGACTGTAAATTAGGATTCTAACCCTGGGACTGTACATGGGGATTCTAACCCTGAGACTGTACATGGGGATTATAACACTGGGACTGTACATGAGGATTCTAACCCTGGGACAGTACATGGGGATTCTAACCCTGGGACTGTACATGGGGATTCTAACCCTGGGACTGTACATGGGGATTCTAACCCTGGGACTGTACATGGGGATTCTAACCCTGGGCCTGCACATGGGGATTCTAACCCTGGGACTGTACATGGGGATTCTAACCCAGGGACTGTACATGGGGATTCTAACCCTGGGACTGTACATGGGGATTCCAACCCTGGGAATGTACATGAGGATTGTAAACCTGGGACTGTACATGGGGATTCTAACCCCGGGAGTGTACATGGGGATCCTAACCCTGGGACTGTACGTTCGGATTCTAACCCTGGGACTGTACATGGTGATTCTAACCCTGGGACTGCACGTGGGGATTCTAACCCTGGGACTGTACGTGGGGATTCTTACCCTGGGACTGAGCATGGGGATTCTAACCCTGGGACTGTACATGGGGATTCTAACCCTGGGACTGTACATGGGGATTCTAACCCTGGGACTGTACATGGTGATTCTAACCCTGGGACTGTACATGGGGATTCTAACCCCGGGACTGTACATGGGGATTCTAACCCTGGGACTGTACGATCGGATTCTCACCCTTTGACTGTACATGGTGATTCTAACCCTGGGACTGTACGTGGGGATTCTAACCCTGGTACTGTATGTGGGGATTCTAACCCTGGGACTGTACATGGGGATTCTAATCCTGGGACTGTACATGGGGATTCTAAACCAGGGACTGTACATGGGGATTCTAACCCTGGGACTGTACATGGGAATTCTAACCCTGGGACTGTATGTGGGAATACTAACCCTGGGACTGTACATGGGGATTCTAACCCTGGGACTCTCCATGGGGACTCTAACACAGGGACTGCACATGGGAATTCTAACCCTGGGACTGTACATGGGGATTCTAACCCTTGGACTTTACATGAGGATTCTAACCCTGGGACTATACATGGGGATTACAACCCTGGGACTGTAAATTAGGATTCTAACCCTGGGACTGCACATGGGGATTCTAACCCTGGGACTCTACATGGGGATTCTAACTCTGGGACTGTACATGAGGATTCTAACCCTGGAATAGTATATGGGGATTCTAACTCTGGGACTGTACATGGGGATTCTAACCCTGGAACAGTATATGGGGATTCTAACCCTGGGACTCTACATGGGGATTCTAACTCTGGGACTGTACATGGGGATTCTAACCCTGGAACAGTATATGGGGATTCTAACCCTGGGACTGTTCATGGGGATTCTAACCCTGGGACTGTACATGGGGATTCTAAGCCTGGGACTGTACATGGGGATTCTAAACCTGGGACTGCACATGGGGATTCTAACCCTGGGACTGTACATGGGGATTCTAACCCTGGGACTGTACATGGGGATTCTAACCCTGGGACTGTACATGGGGATTCCAACCCTTGGAATGTACATGAGGATTGTAAAGCTGGGACTGTACATGGGGATTCTAACCCCGGGACTGTACATGGGGATTCTAACTCTGGGACTGTACGTTCGGATTCTAACCCTGGGACTGTACATGGTGATTCTAACCCTGGGACTGTACGTGGGGATTCTAACCCTGGGACTGTACATGGGGATTCTAACCCTGGGACTGTACATGGGGATTACAACCCTGGGACTGTAAATGAGGATTCTAACACTGGGACTGTACATGGGGATTCTAACCCGGGGACTGTACATGGGGATTCTAACCCTGGGACTGTACATGGGGATTCTAACACTGGGACTGCACATGAGGATTCTAACCCTGGGACAGTAGATGGGTTTTCTAACCCTGGGACTGTACATGGGGATTCTAACCCTGGGACTGTACATGGGGATTTTAACCCTGGGACTGCACATGGGGATTCTAACCCTGGGACTGCACAGGGGATTCTAACCCTGGGACTGTACATGGGGATTCTAACCCTGGGACTGTACATGGGGATTCTAAACCTGGGACTTTACATGGGGATTCTAACCCTGGGACTGTACATGGGGATTCTAACCCTGGGACTGTACATGGGGATTCTAACCCTGGGACTTTACATGAGGATTCTAACCCTGGGACTGCACATGGGGATTCTAACCCTGGGACTGTACATGGGGATTACAACCCTGGGACTGTAAATTAGGATTCTAACCCTGGGACTGTACATGGGGATTCTAACCCTGAGACTGTACATGGGGATTCTAACACTGGGACTGTACATGAGGATTCTAACCCTGGGACAGTACATGGGGATTCTAACCCTGGGACTGTACATGGGGATTCTAACCCTGGGACTGTACATGGGGATTCTAACCCTGGGACTGTACATGGGGATTCTAACCCTGGGCCTGCACATGGGGATTCTAACCCTGGGACTGTACATGCGGATTCTAACCCAGGGACTGTACATGGGGATTCTAACCCTGGGACTGTACATGGGGATTCCAACCCTGGGAATGTACATGAGGATTGTAAACCTGGGACTGTACATGGGGATTCTAACCCCGGGACTGTACATGGGGATTCTAACCCTGGGACTGTACGTTCGGACTCTAACCCTGGGACTGTACATGGTGATTCTAACCCTGGGACTGCACGTGGGGATTCTAACCCTGGTACTGTACGTGGGGATTCTTACCCTGGGACTGAGCATGGGGATTCTAACCCTGGGACTGTACATGGGGATTCTAACCCTGGGACTGTACATGGGGATTCTAACCCTGGGACTGTACATGGTGATTCTAACCCTGGGACTGTACATGGGGATTCTAACCCCGGGACTGTACATGGGGATTCTAACCCTGGGACTGTACGATCGGATTCTCACCCTTTGATTGTACATGGTGATTCTAACCCTGGGACTGTACGTGGGGATTCTAACCCTGGTACTGTATGTGGGGATTCTAACCCTGGGACTGTACATGGGGATTCTAATCCTGGGACTGTACATGGGGATTCTAACCCAGGGACTGTACATGGGGATTCTAACCCTGGGACTGTACATGGGAATTCTAACCCTGGGACTGTATGTGGGAATTCTAACCCTGGGACTGTACATGGGGATTCTAACCCTGGGACTGTACATGGGGACTCTAACCCAGGGACTGTACATGGGAATTCTAACCCTGGGACTGTACATGGGGATTCTAACCCTGGGACTTTACATGAGGATTCTAACCCTGGGACTGTACATGGGGATTACAACCCTGGGACTGTAAATTAGGATTCTAACCCTGGGACTGCACATGGGGATTCTAACCCTGGGACTCTACATGGGGATTCTAACTCTGGGACTGTACATGAGGATTCTAACCCTGGAACAGTATATGGGGATTCTAACCCTGGGACTGTTCATGGGGATTCTAAACCTAGGACTGTACATGGGGATTCTAAGCCTGGGACTGTACATGGGGATTCTAAACCTGGGACTGCACATGGGGATTCTAACCCTGGGACTGTACATGGGGATTCTAACCCTGGGACTGTACATGGGGATTCTAACCCTGGGACTGTACATGGGGATTCCAACCCTTGGAATGTACATGAGGATTGTAAACCTGGGACTGTACATGGGGATTCTAACCCCGGGACTGTACATGGGGATTCTAACTCTGGGACTGTACGTTCGGATTCTAACCCTGGGACTGTAAATGGTGATTCTAACCCTGGGACTGTACGTGGGGATTCTAACCCTGGGACTGTACATGGGGATTCTAACCCTGGGACTGTACATGGGGATTACAACCCTGGGACTGTAAATGAGGATTCTAACACTGGGACTGTACATGGGGATTCTAACCCTGGGACTGTACATGTGGATTCTAACCCTGGGACTGTACATGGGGATTCTAACCCTGGGACTGCACATGGGGATTCTAACCCTGGGACTGCACAGGGGATTCTAACCCTGGGACTGTACATGGGGATTCTAACCCTGGGACTGTACATGGGGATTCTAAACCTGGGACTTTACATGGGGATTCTAACCCTGGGATTGTACATGGGGATTCTAACCCTGGGACTGTACATGGGGATTCTAACCCTGGGACTTTACATGGGGATTCTAAACCTGGGACTGCACATGGGGATTCTAACCCTGGGACTGTACATGGGGATTCTAACCCTGGGACTGTACATGGGGATTCTAACCCTGGGACTGTACAGGGGATTCTAACCCTGGGACTGTACATGGGGATTCTAACCCAGGGACTGTACATGGGAATTCTAACCCTGGGACTGTACATGGGGATTCTAACCCTGGGACTTTACATGAGGATTCTAACCCTGGGACTGTACATGGGGATTACAACCCTGGGACTGTAAATTAGGATTCTAACCCTGGGACTGTACATGGGGATTCTAACCCTGGGACTGTACATGGGGATTCTAACACTGGGACTGTACATGAGGATTCTAACCCTGGGACAGTATATGGGGATTCTAACCCTGGGACTGTTCATGGGGATTCTAACTCTGGGACTGTACATGGGGATTCTAACCCTGGGACTGTACATGGGGATTCTAAACCTGGGACTGCACATGGGGATTCTAACCCTGGACTGTACATGTGGATTCTAACCCTGGGACTGTACATGGGGATTCTAACCCTGGGACTGTACATGGGGATTCCAATCCTTGGAATGTACATGAGGATTGTAAACCTGGGACTGTACATGGGGATTCTAACCCCGGGACTGTACATGGGGATTCTAACTCTGGGACTGTACGTTTGGATTCTAACCCTGGGACTGTACATGGTGATTCTAACCCTGGGACTGTACGTGGGGATTCTAACCCTGGGACTGTACATGGGGATTCTAACCCTGGGACTGTACATGGGGATTACAACCCTGGGACTGTAAATGAGGATTCTACCCCTGGGACTGTACATGGGGATTCTAACCCTGGGACTGTACATGGGGATTCTAACCCTGGGACTGTACATGGGGATTCTAACCCTGGGACTGTACATGGGGATTCTAACACTGGGACTGCACATGAGGATTCTAACCCTGGGACAGTAGATGGGTTTTCTAACCCTGGGACTGTACATGGGGATTCTAACCCTGGGACTGTACATGGGGATTTTAACCCTGGGACTGCACATGGGGATTCTAACCCTGGGACTGCACAGGGGATTCTAACCCTGGGACTGTACATGGGGATTCTAACCCTGGGACTGTACATGGGGATTCTAAACCTGGGACTTTACATGGGGATTCTAACCCTGGGACTGTACATGGGGATTCTAACCCTGGGACTGTACATGGGGATTCTAACCCTGGGACTTTACATGAGGATTCTAACCCTGGGACTGCACATGGGGATTCTAACACTAGGACTGTACATGGGGATTACAACCCTGGGACTGTAAATTAGGATTCTAACCCTGGGACTGTACATGGGGATTCTAACCCTGAGACTGTACATGGGGATTCTAACACTGGGACTGTACATGAGGATTCTAACCCTGGGACAGTACATGGGGATTCTAACCCTGGGACTGTACATGGGGATACTAACCCTGGGACTGTACATGGGGATTGTAACCCTGGGACTGTACATGGGGATTGTAACCCTGGGCCTGCACATGGGGATTCTAACCCTGGGACTGTACATGGGGATTCTAACCCAGGGACTGTACATGTGGATTCTAACCCTGGGACTGTACATGGGGATTCCAACCCTGGGAATGTACATGAGGATTGTAAACCTGGGACTGTACATGGGGATTCTAACCCCGGGACTGTACATGGGGATTCTAACCCTGGGACTGTACGTTCGGATTCTAACCCTGGGACTGTACATGGTGATTCTAACCCTGGGACTGCACGTGGGGATTCCAACCCTGGGACTGTACGTGGGGATTCTTACCCTGGGACTGAGCATGGGGATTCTAACCCTGGGACTGTACATGGGGATTCTAACCCTGGGACTGTACATGGGGATTCTAACCCTGGGACTGTACATGGTGATTCTAACCCTGGGACTGTACATGGGGATTCTAACCCCGGGACTGTACATGGGGATTCTAACCCTGGGACTGTACGATCGGATTCTAACCCTTTGACTGTACATGGTGATTCTAACCCTGGGACTGTACGTGGGGATTCTAACCCTGGTACTGTATGTGGGGATTCTAACCCTGGGACTGTACATGGGGATTCTAATCCTGGGACTGTACATGGGGATTCTAACCCAGGGACTGTACATGGGGATTCTAACCCTGGGACTGTACATGGGAATTCTAACCCTGGGACTGTATATGGGAATTCTAACCCTGGGACTGTACATGGGGATTCTAACCCTGGGACTGTACATGGG
Organism: Somniosus microcephalus; assembly: GCF_052327205.1. NCBI lineage: Eukaryota > Metazoa > Chordata > Chondrichthyes > Squaliformes > Somniosidae > Somniosus > Somniosus microcephalus. The sequence continues at coordinate 48,368,116 of NC_140990.1, forward strand.
GATTCTAACCCTGGGACTGCACGTGGGGATTCTAACCCTGCATCTGTACATGGGATTCTAACCCTGGGACTGTACATGGGGATTCTATCCCTGGGACTGTACATGGGGATTCTAACCCTGGGACTGTGCGTGGGGATTCTAACCCTCGGACTGTCGATGGGGATTCTAAACCCGGGGCTGTACATGTGGATTCTAACACTGGAACTGTACATGAGGATTCTAACCCTGGGACAGTACATGGGGATTCTAACCCTGGGACAGTACATGGGGATTCTAACCCTGGGACTGTACATGAGGATTCTAACATTGGGACTGTACATGGGGATGCTAACCCTGCGACTGTACATTGGGATTCTAACCCTTGGACTATACATGGGGATTCTAGCCCTGGGACTGTACGAGGGGATTCCAATACTGGGACTGTACATGGGGATTCTAACCCTGGGACTGTACATGGGGATTCTAACATTGGGACTTTACATGGGGATTCTAACCCTGGGACTGTACATGGGGATTCGAACCCTGGGAATGTACATGGGGATGCTAACCCTGGGACTGTACATGGGGATTCTAACCCCGGGACTGTACATGGGGATTCTAACCCTGGGACTGTATGTTCGGATTCTAACCCTGGGACTGTACATGGTGATTCTCACCCTGGTCCTGTACGTGGGGATTCTAACCCTGGGACTGTACATGGGGATTCTAACCCTGTGACTGTACATGGGAATTCTAACCCTGCGACTGTACATGGGGATTCTAACCCTGGGACTGTACATGGGGATTCTAACCCTGGGACTGTACATGGGGATTCTAACCCTGGGACTTTACATGAGGATTCTAACCCTGGGACTGTACATGGGGATTCTAACCCTGGGACTGTACATGAGGATTCTAACCCTGGGACAGTACATGGGGATTCTAACCCTGGGACTGTACATGGGGATTCTAACCCTGGGACTGTACATGGGGATTCCAACCCTGGGACTGTACATGGGGTTTCTAACCCTGGGACTGCACATGGGGATTCTAACCCTGGGACTGTACATGGGGATTCTAACCCTGGGACTGTACAAGGGGATTCTAACCCTGGGACTGTAGATGGGGATTCCAACCCTGGGAATGTACAGGAGGATTGAAAACCTGGGACTGTACATGGGGATTCTAACCCCGGGACAGTACATGGGGATTCTAACCCTGGGACTGTACGTTCGAATTCTAACCCTGGGACTGTACATGGTGATTCTAACCCTGGGACTGTACGTGGGGATTCTAACCCTGGGACTGAACGTGGGGATTCTAACCCTGGGACTGTACATGGGGATTCTAACCCTGGGACTGTACATGGGGATTCTAACCCTGGGACTGCACATGGGGATTCTAACCCTGGGACTGTACATGGGGATTCTAACCCTGGGACTGTACATGGGGATTCTAACCCTGGGACTGTACGTGGGGATTCTAACCCTGGGTCTGGACATGGGATTCTAACCCTGGGACTGTTCATGGTGATTCTAATCCTGGAACTGCACATGGGGATTCTAACCCTGGGACTGTACGTGGGGATTCTAACTTCGGACTGTACGTGGGGATTCTAACCCCGGGACTGTACATGGGGATTCTAACACTGGGACTGTACATGAGGATTCTAACCCTGGGATAGCACATGGGGATTCCAACCCTGGGACTGTTCATGGGGATTCTAACCCTGGGACTGTACATGGGGATTCTAACACTGGGACTGTACATGAGGGTTCTAACCCTGGGACTGTACATGGGGATTCTAACACTGGGACTGCACAGGGGGATTCTACCACTGGGACTGTACATGGGGATTCTCACCCTGGGACTGTACATGGGGATTCTAACCCTGGGACTGTACATGGGGATTCTAACCCTGGGACTGTACATGGGGATTCCAACACCGGGCCTGTACATGGGGATTCTAACCCTGGGACTGTATTTTCGGAATCTAACCCTTGGACTGTACATGGTGATTCGAACCTTGGGACTGTACGTGGGGATTCTAACCCTGGGACTGTACGTGGGGATTCAAACCCTGGGACTGTACATGGGGATTCTAACACTGGGACTGTACGTGGGGATTCTAACCCTGGGTCTGTACATGGGATTCTAACCCTGGGACTGTACATGGGGATTTTATCCCTTGTACTGTACATGGGGATTCTAACCCTGGGACTGTATGTGGGGATTCTAACCATCGGACTGTACGTGGGGATTCTAACCCCGGACAGTACATGGGGATTCTAACACTGGGACTGTACATGGGGATTCTAACTCTGGGACTGTACATGGGGATTCTAACCCTGGGACTGCACATGGGGATTCTACCACTGGGACTGTACATGGGGATTCTCACCCTGGGACTGTACCTGGGGATTCTAACCCTGGGACTGTACATGGGGATTCTAACCATGGGACTGTACATGGGGATTCCAACCCTGAGAGTGTACTTGGGGATTCTAACCCTGGGAATGTACATGGGGATTCTAACCCCGGGCCTGTACATGGGGATTCTAACCCTGGGACTGTATGTTCGGTTTCTAACCCTGGGACTGTACATGGTGATTCTAACCCTGGGTCTGTACGTGCGGATTCTAACCCTGGGACTGTACGTGGGGATTCTAACCCTGGGACTGTACATGGGGATTCTAATCCTGAGACTGTACATGGGGATTCTAACCCTGGGACTGTACATGGGGATTCTAACCCTGGGACTGCATATGGGGATTCTAATACTGGGACTGTACATGGGGATACTAACCCTGGGACTGTACATGGGGATTCTAACCCTGGGACTGTACATGCGGATTCTAACCCTGGGACTGTACATGGGGATTTTAATCCTGGGACTGTACATGGGGATTCTAACCCTGGGACTGTACGTGGGGATTCTAACCGTCGGGCTGCACGTGCGGATTCTAACCCCGGGACTGTACATGGGGATTCTAACACTGGGACTGTACATGAGTTTTCTAACCCTGGGATAGTACATGGGGATTCTAACCCTGGGACAGTACATGGGGATTCTAACCCTGAGACTGTGCATGGGGATTCTAACCCTGGGACTGTACATGTGGATTATAACCCTGGGACTGCACATGGGTATTCCAACCCTGGGACTGTACATGGGGATTCTAAACCTGGGACTGTGCATGGGGATTCTAACCCTGGGACTTACATGGGGATTCTAACCCTGGGACTGTACAGGGGGATTCTAACCCTGGGACTGTAGATGGGGATTCTAACCCTGGGACTGTACATGGGGATTCTAACCCTGGGACTGTACATGGGGATTCTGACCTGGGACTGTGCATGGGGATTCTAACCCCAGGACTGTACATGGGGATTCTAACCCCAGAACTGTACATGGGGATTCTAAACCTGGGACTGTACGCGAGGCTTCTAACCCTGGGACAGTACATGGGGATTCTAACACTGGGACTGTACGTGGGGATTCTAACCCTGGGTCTGTACATGGGATTCTAACCCTGGGTCTGTACATGGGGATTGTAACCCTGGGACTGTACATGGGGATTCTAACCCTGGGACTGTACGTGGGGATTCTAACCCTCGGGCTGTACATGGGGATTCCAACCCTGGGACTGTACATGGGGATTGTAACCCTGGGACTGTACATGGGGATTCTAACCCTGGGACTGTACGTGGGGATTCTAACCCTCGGCCTGTACATGGGGATTCTAACCCTGGGACTGTATGTTCGGATTCTAACCCTGGGACTGTACATGGTGATTCTAACCCTGGGTCTGTATGTGCGGATTCTAACCCTGGGACTGTACGTGGGGATTCTAACCCTGGGACTGTACATGGGGATTCTAATCCTGAGACTGTACATGGGGATTCTAACCCTGGGACTGTACATGGGGATTCTAACCCTGGGACTGCATATGGGGATTCTAATACTGGGACTGTACATGGGGATTCTAACCCTGGGACTGTACATGGGGATTCTAACCCTGGGACTGTACATGCGGATTCTAACCCTGGGACTGTACATGGGGATTTTGATCCTGGGACTGTACATGGGGATTCTAACCCTGGGACTGTACGTGGGGATTCTAACCGTCGGGCTGAACGTGCGGATTCTAACCCCGGGACTGTACATGGGGATTCTAACACTGGGACTGTACATGAGGTTTCTAACCCTGGGATAGTACATGGGGATTCTAACCCTGGGACAGTACATGGGGATTCTAACCCTGAGACTGTGCATGGGGATTCTAACCCTGGGACTGTACATGTGGATTATAACCCTGGGACTGCACATGGGTATTCCAACCCTGGGACTGTACATGGGGATTCTAAACCTGGGACTGTGCATGGGGATTCTAACCCTGGGACTTACATGGGGATTCTAACCCTGGGACTGTACAGGGGGATTCTAACCCTGGGACTGTAGATGGGGATTCTAACCCTGGGACTGTACATGGGGATTCTAACCCTGGGACTGTACATGGGGATTCTGACCTGGGACTGTGCATGGGGATTCTAACCCCAGGACTGTACATGGGGATTCTAACCCCAGAACTGTACATGGGGATTCTAAACCTGGGACTGTACGCGAGGCTTCTAACCCTGGGACAGTACATGGGGATTCTAACACTGGGACTGTACGTGGGGATTCTAACCCTGGGTCTGTACATGGGATTCTAACCCTGGGTCTGTACATGGGGATTGTAACCCTGGGACTGTACATGGGGATTCTAACCCTGGGACTGTACGTGGGGATTCTAACCCTCGGGCTGTACATGGGGATTCTAACCCTGGGACTGTACATGGGGCTTCTAACCCTGGGACTGTACATGGGGATTCTAACCCTGGGACTGTACATGGGGATTCTAACCCTGGGACTGTACAAGGGGCTTCTAACCCTGGGACTTTACATGAGGATTCTAACCCTGGGACTGTACATGGGGATTACAACCCTGGGACTGTAACTTAGGATTCTAGGGACTGTACATGGGGATTCTAACCCTGGGACTGTACATGGGGATTCTAACACTGGGACTGCACATGAGTATTCTAACCCTGGGACTGTACATGGGGATTCCAACCCTGGGAATGTACATGAGGATTGTAAACCTGGGACTGTACATGGGGATTCTAACCCCGGGACTCTACATGGGGATTCTAACCCTGGGACTGTACGTTCGGATTCTAACCCTGGGATTGTAAATGGTGATTCACACCCTGGGACTTTACATGGGGATTCTAACCCTGGGACTGTACATGGGGATTCTAACCCTGGGACTGCACATGGGGATTCTAATCCTGGGACTGCACATGGGGATTCTAACCCTGGGACTGTACATGGGGATTCTAACCCTGGGACTAAACATGGGTTTTCCAACCCTGGGAATGTACATGAGGATTGTAAACCTGCGACTGTACATGGGGATTCTAACCCCGGGAATGTACATGGGGATTCTAACCCTGGGACTGTACGTTCGGATTCTAACCCTGGGACTGTACATGGTGATTCTAACCCTGGGACTGTACGTGGGGATTCTAACCCTGGGACTGTACATGGGGATTCTAACCCTGGGACTGTACATGGGGATTCTAACCTCGGGACTGTACATGGGGATTCTAACCCCAGAACTGTACATGGGGATTCTAACCCTGGGACTGTACGCGAGGCTTCTAACCCAGGGACAGTACATGGGGATTCTAACACTGGGACTGTACGTGGGGATTCTAACCCTGGGTCTGTCCATGGGGATTGTAACCCTGGGACTGTACATGGGGATTCTAACCCTGGGACTGTACGTGGGGATTCTAACCCTCGGACTGTACATGGGGCTTCTAACACTGGGACTGTGCATGAGGATTCTAGCCCTGGGACAGTACATGGGGATTCTAACCCCGGGACTGTACATGGGGCTTCTAACACTGGGACTGTGCATGAGGATTCTAGCCCTGGGACAGTACATGGGGATTCTAACCCCGGGACAGTACATGGGTATTCTAACCCTGTGACTGTATATGAGGATTCTAACACTGGGACTGTACATGGGGATTCTAACCCTGCGACTGTACATGGGGATTCTAACCCTGGGACTGTACATGGGGATTCTAGCCCTGGGGCTGTACATGGGGATTCTAACCCTGGGACTGTACCTGGGGATTCTAATACTGGGACTGCACATGGGGATTCTAACCCTGGGACTGTACATGGGGATTCTAACCCTGGGACTGTACATGTGGATTCTAACCCTGGGACTTTACATGAGGATTCTAACCCTGGGACTGTACATGGGGATTACAACCCTGGGACTGTAAATTAGGATTCTAACCCTGGGACTGTACATGGGGATTCTAACACTGGGACTGTACATGAGCATTCTAACCCTGGGACTGTACATGGGGATTCCAACCCTGTGAATGTACATGAAGTTTGTAAACCTGGGACTGTACATGGGGATTCTCACCCCGGGACTGTACATGGGGATTCTAACCCTGGGACTGTACATTCGGATTCTAACCCTGGGACTGTACATGGTGATTCTAACCCTGGGACTTTTAATGGGGATTCTAACCCTGTGGCTGTACATGGGGATTCTAAACCTGGGACTGAACATGGGTATTCTAACCCTGGGACTGTACATGGGGATTCTAACCCTGGGACAGTACATGGGGATTCTAACCCTGGGACTGTACATGGGGATTCCAACCCTGGGAATGTACATGAGGATTGTAATCCTGGGACTGTCCATGGGGTTTCTAACCCCGGCAATGTACATGGGGATTATAACCCTGGGGTTGTACATTCGCATTCTAACCCTGGGACTGTACATGGTGATTCTAACATGGGACTGTACATGGGGATTCTAACACTGGGACTGTACATGAGGATTCTAACCCTGTGACTGTACATGGGGATTCTATCCCTGGGACTGTACATGGGGATTCTAACACTGGGACTGTACATGAGGATTCTAACCCTGGGACAGTACATGGGGATTCTAACCCTGGGACTGTACGTGGGGATTCTAACACTGGGACAGTACATGGGGATTCTAACCCTGGGACTGTACATGGGTGTTCTAACCCTGGGACTGTACATGGGGATTCTAACCCTGGGACTGTACATGGGGATTCTAACCCTGGGACTGTACATGGGGATTCCAACCCTGGGAATGTACATGAGGATTGTAAACCTGGGACTGTACGTGGGGATTCTAACCCCGGGACTGTACATGGGGATTCTAACCCTGGGACTGTACGTTCGAATTCTAACCCTGGGACTGTACATGGTGATTCTAACCCTGGGACTGTACGTGGGGATTCTAACCCTGGGACTGTACATGGTGATTCTAACCCTGGGACTGTACGTGGGGATTCTAACCCTGGGACTGTACATGGGGATTCTAACACTGGGACTGTACATGGGGATTCTAACCCTGGGACTGCACATGGGGATTCTAACCCTGGGACTGTACATGGGGATTCTAACCCTGGGACTGTACATGGGGATTCTAACTCTGGGACCGTACATGGGGATTCCAACCCTGGGAATGTACATGGGGATTCAAACCCTGGGACTGTACATGGGGATTATAACCCCGGGACTGTACATGGGGATTTTAACCCTGGGACTGTACGTTCGCATTCTAACCCTGGGACTGTACATGGTGATTCTATCCCTGGGACTGTACGTGGGGATTCTAACCCAAGGGCAGTACGTGGGGATTCTAACCCTGGGACTGTACATGGGGATTCAAACCCTGGGACTGCACATGGGGATTCTGACACAGGGACGGTACATGGGGATTCTAACCCTGGGACTGTACATGGGGATTCTAAACCTGGGACTGTGCATGGGGATTCTAACCCCGGAACTGTACCTGGGGATTCTAACCCTGGGACTGTACATGAGGATTCTAACCCTGGGACTGTACATGGGGATTCTAACCCTGGGACTGTACATGGGGATTCTAACCCTGGGACTGTACATGGGGATTCTAACCCTGGGACTGTACATGGGGATTCTAACCCTGGGACTGTACATGAGGATTCTAACACTGGGACTGTACATGGGGATTCTAACACTGGGACTCTACATGAGGATTCTAACCCTGGGACAGTAAATGGGGATTCTAACCCTGGGACAGTACATGGGGATTCTAACCCTGGGACTGTACATGGGGATTCTAACCCTGGAACTGTACATCGGGATTCTAACCCTGGGACTGTACATGGGGATTCCAACCCTGGGACTGTAAATGAGGATTCTAACCCTGGGACTGTACATGAGGATTCTAACCCTGCGACTGTACATGGGGATTCTAACCCTGGGACTGTACATGGGGATTCTAACCCTGGGACTGTACATGGGGATTCGAACCCTGGGACTGTACATGGGGATTCTAACCCTGGGACTTTACATGAGGATTCTAACCCTGGGACTGTACATGGGGATTCTCACCCTGGGACTGTACCTGGGGATTACAACCCTGGGACTGTAAATGAGGATTCTAACCCTGGGACTGCACATGGGGATTCTAACCCTGGGACTGTACATGAGGATTGTAACCCTGGGACAGTTCATGGGGATTCTAACCCTGGGACTGTACATGGGGATTCTAACCCTGGGACTGTACATGGGGATTCTAACCCTGGGACTGCACATGGGGATTCTAACCCTGCGACTGTACATGGGGATTCTAACCCTGGGACTGTACATGGGGATTCTAACCCTGGGACTGTACATGGGGATTCTAACCCTGGGACTGTACATGGGGATTCGAACCCTGGGACTGTACATGGTGATTCTAACCCTGGGACTTTACATGAGGATTCTAACCCTGGGACTGTACATGGGGATTCTAACCCTGGGACTGTACATGGGGATTCTAACCCTGGGACTGTACATGGGGATTCCAAAACTGGGACTGTACATGAGGATTCTAACCTGGGACAGTACATGGGGATTCCAGCCCTGGGACTGTACATGGGGATTCTAACCCTGGGACTGTACATGGGGATTCTAACCCTGGGACTGTACATGGGGATTCTAACCCTGGGACTGCACATGGTGATTCTAACCCTGGGACTGTACATGGGGTTTCTAACCCAGGGACTGTACATGGGGATTCTAACCCTGGGACCGTACATGGGGATTCCAACCCTGGGAATGTACATGGGGATTCTAACCCTGGGACTGTACATGGGGATTCTAACCCCGGGACTGTACATGGGGATTTTATCCCTGGGACTGTACGTTCGCATTCTAACCCTGGGACTGTACATGGTGATTCTAACCTTGGGACTGTACGTGGGGATTCTAACCCAAGGGCTGTACGTGGGGATGCTAACCCTGGGACTGTACATGGGGATTCAAATGCTGAGACTGCACATGGGGATTCTAACCCTGGGACTGTACATGGGGATTCTAACCCTGGGACTGTACATGGGGATTCTGTCACAGGGACTGTACATGGGGATTCTAACCCTGGGACTGTACATGGGTATTCTAACCCTGTGACTGTGCATGGGGATTCTAACCCTGGGACTGTACATGGGGATTCTAACCCTGGGACTGTACATGGGGATTCTAACACTGGGACTGTACATTGGGATTCCAACCCTGGGACTGTACATGGGGATTCTAACCCTGGGAATGTACATGGGGATCTAACCCTGGGAATGTACATGGGGATTCTAACCCTGGGACTGTACATGGGGATTCTAACCCTGGGACTGTACATGAGGATTCTAACACTGGGACTGCACATGGGGATTCTAACACTGGGACTCTACATGAGGATTCTAACCCTGGGACAGTAAATGGGGATTCTCACCATGGGACAGTACATGGGGATTCTAACCCTGGGACTGTACATGGGGATTCTAACCCTGGAACTGTACATCGGGATTCTAACCCTGGGACGGTACATGGGGATTCCAACCCTGGGACTGTAAATGAGGATTCTAACACTGGGACTGTACATGAGGATTCTAACCCTGCGACTGTACATGGGGATTCTAACCCTGGGACTGTACATGGGGATTCTGACACAGGGACTGTACACGGGGATTCTAACCCTGGGACTGTACATGGGGATTCTAACCCTGGGACTGTGCATGGGGATGCTAACCCCGGAACTGTACCTGGGGATTCTAACCCTGTGACTGTACATGAGGATTCTAACTCTGCGACTGTACATGGGGATTCTAACCCTGGGACTGTACATGGGGATTCTAACCCTGGGACTGTACATGGGGATTCTAACCCTGGGACTGTACATGGGGATTCTAACCCTGGGACTGTACATGGGGATTCCAAACCTGGGACTGTACATGGGGATTCTAACCCTGGGACTGTACATGGGGATTCTAACCCTGGGAATGTACATGGGGATTCTAACACTGGGACTGTACATGGGGATTCTAACCCTGGGACTGTACATGAGGATTCTAACCCTGGCACTGTACATGGGGATTCTAACCCCGGGACTGTACATGGGGATTTTAACCCTGGGACTCTACGTTCGCATTCTAACCCTGGGACTGTACATGGTGATTCTATCCCTGGGACTGTACGTGGGGATTCTAACCCTGGGACTGTACATGGGGATTCGAACCCTGGGACTGTACATGGGGCTTCTAACCCTGGGATTTTACATGAGGATTCTAACCCTGGGACTGTAAATGAGGATTCTAACCCTGGGACTGTACATGGGGATTTTAACCCAGTGACTGTACATGGGGATTCTAACACTGGGACTGTACATGGGGATTTTAACCCTGTGACTGTACATGGGGATTCTAACCCTGGGACTGTACATGGGGATTCTAACCCTGGGACTGTACATGGGGATTCTAACCCTGGGACTGTACATGGGGATTCTAACCCCGGGACTGTACATGGGGATTTTAACCCTGGGACTGTACGTTCGCATTCTAACCCTGGGACTGTACATGGTGATTCTATCCCTGGGACTGTACGTGGGGATTCTAACCCAAGGGCTGTACGTGGGGATTCTAACCCTGGGACTGTACATTGGGATTCTAACCCTGGTACTTTACATGAGGATTCTAACCCTGGGACTGTACATGGGGATTCTAACCCTGGGACTGTACATGGGGCTTCTAACCCTGGGCAGAACATGGGGATTCTAACACTGGGACTCTACATGAGGATTCTAACCCTGGGACAGTAAATGGGGATTCTAACCCTGGGACTGTACATCGGGATTCTAACCCTGGGACTGTACATGGGGATTCTAACACTGTGACTGTACATGGGGATTCTAACCCTGGGACTGTACATGGGGATTCTAATCCTGGGACTGTACATGAGGATTCTAACCCTGCGACTGTACATGGGGATTCTAACCCTGGGACTGTACATGAGGATTCTAACCCTGCGACTGTACATGGGGATTCTAACCCTGGGACTGTACATGGGGATTCTAACCCTGGGACTGTACATGGGGATTCTAACCCTGCGACTGTACATGGGGATTCTAACCCTGGGACTGTACATGGGGATTCTGACACAGGGACTGTACATGGGGTTTCTAAACCTGGGACTGTACATGGGGATTCTAACCCTGGGACTGTGCATGGGGATGCTAACCCCGGAACTGTACCTGGGGATTCTAACCCTGGGACTGTACATGAGGATTCTAACTCTGAGACTGTACATGGGGATTCTAACCCTGGGACTGTACATGGGGATTCTTACCCTGGGACTGTACATGGGGATTCCAACCCTGGGACTGTACATGGGGATTCTAACCCTGGGACTGTACATGGGGATTCTAACCCTGGGAATGTACATGGGGATTCTAACCCTGGGACTGTACATGGGGATTCTAACCCTGGGACTGTACATGAGGATTCTAACATTGGGACTGTACATGGGGATTCTAACACTGGGACTCTACATGAGGATTCTAACCCTGGGACAGTAAATGGGGATTCTAACCCTGGGACAGTACATGGGGATTCTAACCCTGGGACTGTACATGGGGATTCTAACCCTGGAACTGTACATCGGGATTCTAACCCTGGGACTGTACATGGGGATTCCAACCCTGGGACTGTAAATGAGGACTCTAACCCTGGTACTGTACATGGGGATTCTAACCCTGTGTCTGTACATGGGGATTCTAACCCTGGGACTGTTCATGGGGATTCCAACCCTGGGACTGTAAATGTGGACTCTAACCCTGGGACAGTTCATGGAGATTCTAACCCTGGGACTGTACATGGGGATTCTAACCCTGGGACTGTACATGGGGATTCTAACCCTGGGACTGTACATGGGGATTCTAACCCTGGGACTGCACATGGGGATTTTAACACTGCGACTGTACATGGGGCTTCTAACCCTGGGACTGTACATGGGGATTATAACCCTGGGACTGTACATGGGGATTCTAACCCTGGGACTGCACATGGGGATTCGAGTCCTGGGACTGTACATGGTGATTCTAACCCTGGGACTGTACATGGTGATTCTATCCCTGGGACTGTACGTGGGGATTCTAACCCAAGGGCAGTACGTGGGGATTCTAACCCTGGGACTGTACATGGGGATTCAAACCCTGGGACTGCACATGGGGATTCTGACACAGGGACGGTACATGGGGATTCTAACCCTGGGACTGTACATGGGGATTCTAAACCTGGGACTGTGCATGGGGATTCTAACCCCGGAACTGTACCTGGGGATTCTAACCCTGGGACTGTACATGAGGATTCTAACCCTGGGACTGTACATGGGGATTCTAACCCTGGGACTGTACATGGGGATTCTAACCCTGGGACTGTACATGGGGATTCTAACCCTGGGACTGTACATGGGGATTCTAACCCTGGGACTGTACATGAGGATTCTAACACTGGGACTGTACATGGGGATTCTAACACTGGGACTCTACATGAGGATTCTAACCCTGGGACAGTAAATGGGGATTCTAACCCTGGGACAGTACATGGGGATTCTAACCCTGGGACTGTACATGGGGATTCTAACCCTGGAACTGTACATCGGGATTCTAACCCTGGGACTGTACATGGGGATTCCAACCCTGGGACTGTAAATGAGGATTCTAACCCTGGGACTGTACATGAGGATTCTAACCCTGCGACTGTACATGGGGATTCTAACCCTGGGACTGTACATGGGGATTCTAACCCTGGGACTGTACATGGGGATTCGAACCCTGGGACTGTACATGGGGATTCTAACCCTGGGACTTTACATGAGGATTCTAACCCTGGGACTGTACATGGGGATTCTCACCCTGGGACTGTACCTGGGGATTACAACCCTGGGACTGTAAATGAGGATTCTAACCCTGGGACTGCACATGGGGATTCTAACCCTGGGACTGTACATGAGGATTGTAACCCTGGGACAGTTCATGGGGATTCTAACCCTGGGACTGTACATGGGGATTCTAACCCTGGGACTGTACATGGGGATTCTAACCCTGGGACTGCACATGGGGATTCTAACCCTGCGACTGTACATGGGGATTCTAACCCTGGGACTGTACATGGGGATTCTAACCCTGGGACTGTACATGGGGATTCTAACCCTGGGACTGTACATGGGGATTCGAACCCTGGGACTGTACATGGTGATTCTAACCCTGGGACTTTACATGAGGATTCTAACCCTGGGACTGTACATGGGGATTCTAACCCTGGGACTGTACATGGGGATTCTAACCCTGGGACTGTACATGGGGATTCCAAAACTGGGACTGTACATGAGGATTCTAACCTGGGACAGTACATGGGGATTCCAGCCCTGGGACTGTACATGGGGATTCTAACCCTGGGACTGTACATGGGGATTCTAACCCTGGGACTGTACATGGGGATTCTAACCCTGGGACTGCACATGGTGATTCTAACCCTGGGACTGTACATGGGGTTTCTAACCCAGGGACTGTACATGGGGATTCTAACCCTGGGACCGTACATGGGGATTCCAACCCTGGGAATGTACATGGGGATTCTAACCCTGGGACTGTACATGGGGATTCTAACCCCGGGACTGTACATGGGGATTTTATCCCTGGGACTGTACGTTCGCATTCTAACCCTGGGACTGTACATGGTGATTCTAACCTTGGGACTGTACGTGGGGATTCTAACCCAAGGGCTGTACGTGGGGATGCTAACCCTGGGACTGTACATGGGGATTCAAATGCTGAGACTGCACATGGGGATTCTAACCCTGGGACTGTACATGGGGATTCTAACCCTGGGACTGTACATGGGGATTCTGACACAGGGACTGTACATGGGGATTCTAACCCTGGGACTGTACATGGGTATTCTAACCCTGTGACTGTGCATGGGGATTCTAACCCTGGGACTGTACATGGGGATTCTAACCCTGGGACTGTACATGGGGATTCTAACACTGGGACTGTACATTGGGATTCCAACCCTGGGACTGTACATGGGGATTCTAACCCTGGGAATGTACATGGGGATCTAACCCTGGGAATGTACATGGGGATTCTAACCCTGGGACTGTACATGGGGATTCTAACCCTGGGACTGTACATGAGGATTCTAACACTGGGACTGCACATGGGGATTCTAACACTGGGACTCTACATGAGGATTCTAACCCTGGGACAGTAAATGGGGATTCTCACCATGGGACAGTACATGGGGATTCTAACCCTGGGACTGTACATGGGGATTCTAACCCTGGAACTGTACATCGGGATTCTAACCCTGGGACTGTACATGGGGATTCCAACCCTGGGACTGTAAATGAGGATTCTAACACTGGGACTGTACATGAGGATTCTAACCCTGCGACTGTACATGGGGATTCTAACCCTGGGACTGTACATGGGGATTCTGACACAGGGACTGTACACGGGGATTCTAACCCTGGGACTGTACATGGGGATTCTAACCCTGGGACTGTGCATGGGGATGCTAACCCCGGAACTGTACCTGGGGATTCTAACCCTGTGACTGTACATGAGGATTCTAACTCTGCGACTGTACATGGGGATTCTAACCCTGGGACTGTACATGGGGATTCTAACCCTGGGACTGTACATGGGGATTCTAACCCTGGGACTGTACATGGGGATTCTAACCCTGGGACTGTACATGGGGATTCCAAACCTGGGACTGTACATGGGGATTCTAACCCTGGGACTGTACATGGGCATTCTAACCCTGGGACTGTACATGGTGATTCTATCCCTGGGACTGTACGTGGGGATTCTAACCCTGGGACTGTACATGGGGATTCGAACCCTGGGACTGTACATGGGGCTTCTAACCCTGGGATTTTACATGAGGATTCTAACCCTGGGACTGTAAATGAGGATTCTAACCCTGGGACTGTACATGGGGATTTTAACCCAGTGACTGTACATGGGGATTCTAACACTGGGACTGTACATGGGGATTTTAACCCTGTGACTGTACATGGGGATTCTAACCCTGGGACTGTACATGGGGATTCTAACCCTGGGACTGTACATGGGGATTCTAACCCTGGGACTGTACATGGGGATTCTAACCCCGGGACTGTACATGGGGATTTTAACCCTGGGACTGTACGTTCGCATTCTAACCCTGGGACTGTACATGGTGATTCTATCCCTGGGACTGTACGTGGGGATTCTAACCCAAGGGCTGTACGTGGGGATTCTAACCCTGGGACTGTACATTGGGATTCTAACCCTGGTACTTTACATGAGGATTCTAACCCTGGGACTGTACATGGGGATTCTAACCCTGGGACTGTACATGGGGCTTCTAACCCTGGGCAGAACATGGGGATTCTAACACTGGGACTCTACATGAGGATTCTAACCCTGGGACAGTAAATGGGGATTCTAACCCTGGGACTGTACATCGGGATTCTAACCCTGGGACTGTACATGGGGATTCTAACACTGTGACTGTACATGGGGATTCTAACCCTGGGACTGTACATGGGGATTCTAATCCTGGGACTGTACATGAGGATTCTAACCCTGCGACTGTACATGGGGATTCTAACCCTGGGACTGTACATGAGGATTCTAACCCTGCGACTGTACATGGGGATTCTAACCCTGGGACTGTACATGGGGATTCTAACCCTGGGACTGTACATGGGGATTCTAACCCTGCGACTGTACATGGGGATTCTAACCCTGGGACTGTACATGGGGATTCTGACACAGGGACTGTACATGGGGTTTCTAAACCTGGGACTGTACATGGGGATTCTAACCCTGGGACTGTGCATGGGGATGCTAACCCCGGAACTGTACCTGGGGATTCTAACCCTGGGACTGTACATGAGGATTCTAACTCTGAGACTGTACATGGGGATTCTAACCCTGGGACTGTACATGGGGATTCTTACCCTGGGACTGTACATGGGGATTCCAACCCTGGGACTGTACATGGGGATTCTAACCCTGGGACTGTACATGGGGATTCTAACCCTGGGAATGTACATGGGGATTCTAACCCTGGGACTGTACATGGGGATTCTAACCCTGGGACTGTACATGAGGATTCTAACATTGGGACTGTACATGGGGATTCTAACACTGGGACTCTACATGAGGATTCTAACCCTGGGACAGTAAATGGGGATTCTAACCCTGGGACAGTACATGGGGATTCTAACACTGGGACTGTACATGGGGATTCTAACCCTGGAACTGTACATCGGGATTCTAACCCTGGGACTGTACATGGGGATTCCAACCCTGGGACTGTAAATGAGGACTCTAACCCTGGTACTGTACATGGGGATTCTAACCCTGTGTCTGTACATGGGGATTCTAACCCTGGGACTGTTCATGGGGATTCCAACCCTGGGACTGTAAATGTGGACTCTAACCCTGGGACAGTTCATGGAGATTCTAACCCTGGGACTGTACATGGGGATTCTAACCCTGGGACTGTACATGGGGATTCTAACCCTGGGACTGTACATGGGGATTCTAACCCTGGGACTGCACATGGGGATTTTAACACTGCGACTGTACATGGGGCTTCTAACCCTGGGACTGTACATGGGGATTATAACCCTGGGACTGTACATGGGGATTCTAACCCTGGGACTGCACATGGGGATTCGAGTCCTGGGACTGTACATGGTGATTCTAACCCTGGGACTTTACATGAGGATTCTAACCCTGGGACTGTACATGGGGATTCTAACCCTGGGACTGTACATGGGGATTACAACCCTGGGACTGTAAATTAGGATTCTAACCCTGGGACTGTACGTGGGGATTCTAACCCTGGGACTGTACATGGGGATTCTAACAATGGGACTGTACATGAGGATTCTAACCCTGGGACAGTACATGGGGATTCCTGCCCTGGGACTGTACATGGGGATTCTAACCCTGGGACTGCACATGGGGATTCTAACCCTGGGACTGTACATGGGGATTCTAACCCTGGGACTGCACATGGGGATTCTAACCCTGGGACTGTACATGGGGATTCTAACCCTGGGACTGTACATGGGGATTCTAACCCTGGGACCGTACATGGGGATTCCAACCCTGGGAATGTAAATGGGGATTCTAACCCTGGGACTCTACATGGGGATTCTAACCCCGGGACTGTACATGGGGATTTTAACCCTGGGACTGTACATTCGCATTCTAACCCTGGGACTGTACATGGTGATTCTATCCCTGGGACTTTACGTGGGGATTCTAACCCAAGGGCTGTATTTGGGGATTCTAACCCTGGGACTGTACATGGGGATTCTAATCCTGAGACTGCACATGGGGATTCTAACCCTGGGACTGCACATGGGGATTCAAACCCTGGGACTGCACATGAGGATTCTGACACAGGGACTGTCGATGGGGATTCTAACCCTGGGACTGTACATGGGGATTCTAACCCTGGGACTGTACATGGGGATTCTAACCCTGGTACTGTACATGGGGATTCCAAACCTGGGACTGTACATGGGGATTCTAACCCTGGGACTGTACATGAGGATTCTAACACTGGGACTGTACATGGGGATTCTAACACTGGGACTCTACATGAGGATTCTAACCCTGGGACAGTAAATGGGGATTCTAACCCTGGGACAGTACATGGGGATTCTAACCCTGGGACTGTACATGGGGATTCTAACCCTGGAACTGTACATCGGGATTCTAACCCTGGGACTGTACATGGGGATTCCAACCCTGGGACTGTAAATGAGGATTCTAACCCTGGGACTGTACATGAGGATTCTAACCCTGCGACTGTACATTGGGATTCTAACCCTGGGACTGTACATGGGGATTCTAACCCTGGGACTGTACATGGGGATTCTAACACTGGGACTGTACATGGGGATTCGAACCCTGGGACTGTACATGGGGATTCTAACCCTGGGACTTTACATGAGGATTCTAACCCTGGGACTGTACATGGGGATTCTAACCCTGGGACTGTACATGCGGATTACAACCCTGGGACTGTAAATTAAGATTCTAACCCTGGGACTGTACATGGGGATTCTAACCCTGGGACTGTACATGGGGATTCTAACACTGGGACTGTACATGAGGATTCTAACCCTGGGACTGCACATGGGGATTCTAACACTGGGACTGTACATGGGGATTCTAACCCTGGGACTGTACATGGGGATTCTAAGCCTGGGACTGTACATGGGGATTCTAACCCTGGGACTGCACATGGGGATTCTAACCCTGGGACTGTACATGGGGATTCTAACCCTGGGACTGTACATGGGGATTCTAACCCTGGGACCGTACATGGGGATTCCAACCCTGGGAATGTACATGGGGATTCTAACCCTGGGACTGTACATGGGGTTCTAACCCCGGGACTGTACATGGGGATTCTAACCCTGGGACTGTACGTTCGCATTCTAACCCTGGGACTGTACATGGTGATTCTAACCCTGGGACTGTACGTGGGGATTCTAATCCTGGGGCTGTACGTGGGGATTCTAACCCTGGGACTGTACATGGGGATTCTAATCCTGAGACTGCACATGGAGATTCTAACCCTGGGACTGTACATGGGGATTCTAACCCTGGGACTGTACATGGGGATTCTAACCCTGGAACTGTACATGGGGCTTCTAACCCTGGGACTGTACATGGGGATTCTAACCCTGGGACTGTACATGGGGATTCTAACCCTGGGACTGTACGTGGGGATTCTAACCCTGGGTCTGTACATGGGATTCTAACCCTGGGACTGTACATGGGGATTCTAACCCTGGGACTGCACATGGGGATTCTAACCCTGGGACTGTACGTGGGGACTCTAACCGTCGGACTGTACGTGGGTATTCTAACCCCGGGACTGTACGTGGGGATTCTAACACTGGGACTGTACATGGGGATTCTAACCCTGGGACAGTACATGGGGATTCTAACCCTGGGACTGTACATGGGGATTCTAACCCTTTGACTGTACATGGGGATTCTAACACTGGGACTGTACATGAGGATTCTAACCCTGGGACAGTACATGGGGATTCTAACACTGGGACAGTACATGGGGATTCTAACCCTGGGACTGTACATGGGGATTCTAACCCTGGGACTGTACATGGGGATTCTAACCCTGGGACTGTACATGGGGATTCTAACCCTGGGGCTGTACATGGGGATTCTAACCCTGGGACTGCACATGGGGATTCTACCACTGGGAGTGTACATGGGGATTCTAACCCTGGGACTGTACATGGTGATTCTAACCCTGGGACTGTACATGGGGATTCTAACCCTGGGACTGTACATGGGGATTCCAACCCTGGGAATGTACATGGGGATTCTAACCCTGGGACTGTACATGGGGATTCTAACCCCGGGACTGTACATGGGGATTCTAACCCTGGGATTGTACGTTCGGATTCTAACCCTGGGACTGTACATGGTGACACTAACCCTGGGACTGTACGTGGGGATTCTAACCCTGGGACTGTACGTGGGTATTCTAACCCTGGGACTGTACATGGGGATTCTAATCCTGAGACTGTACATGGGGATTCTAACACTGGGACTGTACATGGGGATTCTATCCCTGGGACTGGACATGGGGATTCTAACCCTGGGACTGTACATGGGGATTCTAACCCTGGGACTGTACATGGGGATTCTAACCCTGGGACTGTACATGGGGATTCTAACCCTGGGACTGTACGTGGGGATTCTAACCCTGGGTCTGTACATGGGAATCTAACCCTGGGACTGCACATGGGGATTCTAACCCTGGGACTGTACATGGGGATTCTAACCCTGGGACTGTACATGGGGATTCTAACCCCGGGACTGTAGATGGGGATTCTAACCCTGGGACTGTACGTGGGGACTCTAACCTTGGGTCTGTACATGGGATTCTAACCCTGGGACTGCACATGGGGATTCTAACCCTGGGACTCTACATGGGAATTCTAACCCTGGGACTGTACGTGGGGATTCTAACCGTCGGACTGTACATGGGGATTCTAACCCCGGGACTGTACATGGGGATTTTAACACTGGGACTGTACATGAGGATTCTAACCCTGGGATAGTACATGGGGATTCTAACCCTGGGACAGTACATGGGGATTCTAACCCTGGGACTGTACATGGGGATTCTAACCCTGGGACTGTACATGGGGATTCTAACCCTGGGACTGTGCATGGGGATTCTAACCCTGGGACTCTACATGGGGATTCTAACCCTGGGACTGTACATGGGGATTCTAAACCTGGGACTGTACATGGGGATTCTAACCCTTGGACTGTACATGGGGATTCTAACCCTGGGACTTTACATGGGGATTCTAACCCTGGGACTGTACATGGGGATTCTAACCCTGGGACTGTACATGGGGATTACAACCCTGGGACTGTAAGTGAGGATTCTAACCCTGGGACTGTACATGGGGATTCTAACCCTGGGACTGTACATGGGGATTCTAACACTGAGACTGTACATGAGGATTCTGACCCTGGGACAGTACATGGGGATTCTGTAAAGTCTGTGGGTTGTGCAGTAAATAATTACACAGACTTTCGAAGTACAAACATACAGGCCTTTACTATTCAGAGGTCAGGGCAAATCTGCCCCAGTTATCCTGTAACATCACTTATATACTGGTGTGGTCACTGTCGGTATTACCGTATACAGAAGCCAATCAAATAGTGCCACACCTAAAGTAGTTCTCTTAATGGTAGATGGGTACATTCAATCATTCCCTTAAAGATAGACGGGTACATACACTACAATCCTCCCTTTTTAGCTTATTACTTACAGGGTCCCCGTTAAACATACATATCTTCAACTTCACATAACAATTTACAGATATACTCTCAGTGGAGAACAAACAATTTACAGAAATAATTTCGGTGGAGTCAACGTCATATAAAACAGTTGCAGATATACTTTCGGTGGGAACAGTTCACAGGTTCAGTCTCTGCGGAAACAGTTCATAGATTCAGTCTCTGATCTTGACTCATTCCGAACAGCATCTCTTTGGTGTAGCCGGTTCACCTGGCTAGCGTGACTCCTCCATAGCCTTTTTCTTAACGTAACAGCTTGACCTTCCGTCCTGTTGAACCAGCAGTGCGGACTTTTACAACCAACTGGCTGTCTTGATAATTTTTGGGTTTTCAACTAATTTAGCTCCTTTCATGGTGTCCCACCTGAGATGATCGTATTTTAGACAGTTATTATCTCCTGCTTCTTCTTTTTCTTTTCTGCCTTTTTGAAACTCTCGGAGCTCCTTTCTCTGCGGCCAGCTGTAGCGCCACCAACTCTCTATGTTCCTTAGACCTTAAGTGCTTCATGCGGATTTCTGTACTTTGGGAGTTTTCATCACAAACTGGGCAGACCAGATCCTCGTAATATTCAGTGTCACTCAATAGGTCATGATAGTATTCGGGGTCATCCTGAGTTAGGCCAGTGAGGGGCCCTTCTACTTTCTTCTTATCCAACTGGACGTTAGCCGACGGTGGTTCCTTCTCTGACCATCTTTCTTGAAAAGACTTCTTCAAGCATTCATATTCATCCCGCTCTTCCTGGGATGTCTGCCATTCCTTCACGCCTGGCCTCATTTTTGAGTTCAATACCTTCCCTTCCATCGGGGATTCCGTTATCAGGCTATTTAATCCTTCTACTGAAGTAGCTGTTTCCGCATTCTTCTGTTCCCCTTGACGTAATTCAGCATACTTTTGACATCCATGTGCAAGCTGTGTTGCCCCCTCAGCTCTCTCCGTGACTTTTGGAAGCTCCGAATTCTTTCCCTTTGAAACCTGAAACTCGTGTTCCCATTTTGGAGTCTGGTCCCTCAGTGTGTATAAGAGTTGGCTGGCCGTTAACTCTTCTACGGGGACACTGTGGATTAGCGCCTTCTCCATTTCATCCGCCTTTCCCTCCAATGTTTTTACCTTCCTTTCCTCCGGTCCTTTGGTTTTAAGTGCTCGACGAAGTTGCGCCTTAGTGTTCTCTAACTCCTGATCAGGGGCCATTCCTACAGTCTCTGTGTTCCTTCCAGTTGCCCGGATTCCTAGTTGAATATGTTCTTCAAGTTGTTGGACCTCTGCCATTGCCGCCTCATATTTTTCTTGGGTTTCCTTCAATAATTTAACGAGTTCTTGGACATCTCGAATTTCACGTTCTGCTATGTCTTCCACCTCTACTTTTCCATCTACGGATGGAATCTCTACCGATGAGTCTGTCATTGTAGTCTGGGCCCGTTCATACTGTTCCTTCAACTTGTTACACTCTGCTTGCAACGAGTCGTAGAGATGAACTGGGATAAAATCCTGGCTTCCTGAAGATTCCTCTTCCTTTAGGTCGTTCTGTAAATATTCTAGTTCCTGAACAGTTTCAGGGAGATGTGATCGGTACTTGGCCACGATGGCTCTATGGTCGCTCTTTTCTCGAGCTAGCTGTCTCTGTTGTCTTTCCAGGTTTTCCCATTCAGTGTCCCAGAACTTTTCCATATTTTTCATCTCTTGTACGAGACGGGCACTCCACTGTTCTAATTGTTGTCGTACTTTGACATAAGTTTGAGTCCGAGCTCGGTGTTCTTCCGTCGTGGATGAATCCTTAG
Organism: Somniosus microcephalus; assembly: GCF_052327205.1. Lineage (NCBI taxonomy): Eukaryota > Metazoa > Chordata > Chondrichthyes > Squaliformes > Somniosidae > Somniosus > Somniosus microcephalus. Next base: position 48,391,211 of record NC_140990.1, read on the forward strand.
CTTGAACAGGCTCAGAATTCTCTGTCAACCTGGAGTTCTGCTCTGTAGCTTTATTCTTCTTGGTGACATAAGTCTTTCTGCATGTCTTTGTTTCCTTCCCCATCGTCGGCAAGTCCCCTTTAGCCTTGTCATGCATATTTGAATTGGTCTTATCGTCATCCATCTCAGAATCTGAGCTGATAGCTTGCACCGAGTCCTCCTTCATTATGGCTTTTAGGTAATGCCATTCCATGTCTATTTTCTTGATCCACTCCCGTCCTAGAAGTGGTGGTCCTCCCTCAGGTAATATGTACAAATTCATTCTTGGGTGTTCTTTCCCTCTATCTCTCACCTTGACTCTTATTTTCCCCATGGGGTATACGTTATGCCCCGTGTATGTCTGTAATACGAACTTGGTATTTCTCAAAGGTATGTGAGAGAATAGCCGGTGGTAGTCCCTTCGGTTGATGACTGATAGAGCTGATCCAGTGTCCAGCTCCATTCGTACTTGGACTCCAGCTATTTTTAGTACGACCCAAATCGTTTGTAGATCAGTTTCTTTTCCCACATTGTGGATCTTCAGACTACCCAGCTCCTGGTTGTTTGGGTCTGAGTCTGAATTCTGTTCGTCTGAACTCTTTTCAGCCACCTTGTGTACCTTGTTGTACTTTTCTTGTGGTGGCTTCCGTTGATTGTTGGTCTTTTTCCCGGACCTGCATACCTTCGCGATGTGACCCAGTTTGCCACATTTCCGACACTCTTGGTTCTTAAACCAGCAGTGATTCTGGTCGTGCGTGGTCTTCCCACAACGGTAGCATTTTGTTGTGCTCGAAGTAATTTGGTCCACCCCGAGTGCCGCCGCCTTTAGCTGCATTTCGGCCGTTCCTTTCGCTGCGGCTTCGTGTGATGCAGCTATGAGGACAGCCCTGTCCAGTGTGAGGTCGTTTTCTTCCAGTAGTCGCTTTTGCGTTCCTTCTTTGGACAATCCGCATACGAACTTGTTCCGCAGTGCCTCTGTCAGATTCCCTCCGAACTGGCAGTATTTCGCTAGCCTACGCAGTTTGACCAAATATTCCGCATTGCTTTCGTCTTTCCTCTGCGTTCTTGCGTAGAATTTGAATCGCTCAGCCAGCATCAACGGTGTGGGGTTCAAGTGGTCCTTCAGCACAGCCACAATTTCTTCGAAGGCCTGATCCGCTGGTTTAGCTGGTGCTATTAGATGCTTCAAGAGCCCGTATGTTTTTGCCCCCATCGAGTTTAGTAATGTTATCGCCTTGTCGTCTTCCTCTATTTTGTTGGCTTCGCAATAGATCTCTATGCATTCCACGTACGTGGCCCAGTCTTCTATTTCAGAATTAAAATCGTTAATATTCCCTCGCTTAGGCATCTTTCTTTCTTTGAAGCAGCACAGTATTTCTTTAAGTATTATTTATTATTATTTTTTTCTAAAATGGCGGTTTTCCTGCGAAAATGGTGGTTTCCCGCTCTTCCCTTCTCTCTCTCTCTCTCTCTCTCTGCCCACTTCAATGGTTGTTAAGATGGCGGTTTTTCCCGCGAAAATGGCGGTTTCCTACTCTTCCTTTCTCTCCCCGCCCACTTCAATGGCGGTCTCCCCGCCTCTGTCGTCTTCTCCGCCTACTGGCGGCTTCCCGCGTTTCTCCCTGGTGGGAGGGGTACGCTTTCCCCCACAGCGGACAGGTTCAGCCGCAGGGCTGGCTCCCGCACAGCTCCCCTTACTCGGCTCTGTCTTTTCCTCCCGCCCGCACGGCTCTACCGGCTCTGGGTACCCCGTTGGTGGAGAACAGTTCAGCCGCTGGACTGGCTCTTGCGCAGTCTCTCTCTCCCCTTACTTGGCTCTGTCTCTCCCTCTCCTGCTCGCACGGTTCTACCGGCTCTGGGTACCCCGTTGGTGGAGAACAGTTCAGTCGCTGGACCGGCTCTCGCGCAGTCTCTCTCTCTCCCGCACGTTCGGTTCTACCGGCAGCCGCACGGTTCCTGCTCGCCTCCCCAGCCCTCTCGCAGACCGGTGTTTCCCTCCCCGGCTGTGGCTGGGTTTCTCCTCCCGTGCCTACTCGCAGGCTCAGCGCTTCGTGGCTGCGGTCACTGCCCGGATTTTTCCCGCCGCTCACGGTCCGGCTGTCACCCGACGCCGTTGGACCCGACTTTTGACCGGCTCAGCTCCCCTTCGACCGAGGTCGAGTGCTCTGCCCTTCACCTCCGGATACTTCTACCCCTTCCCCTACTCACAGTCTCTTCGGCCGCCTTGTTTCTTGCTGGTCGGCTCACTCCACACCGTGGTAGCAGGGTAATCAGTGCCTGTTGCTGATGAAGCTTTTGTTGCTAGTCTTCCAGCTTTCTGTAAAGTACTACACTTTCTGCTGTTGTAGCCTCGTGTTTTCTTTTGGTAGCACGACGAGGGCGGTTGCCTCTCTTCGACGCTCTTTGTTACTTTGGTATTCTTGCCGCAGGGTACGATCGCACTCGTCGCCACTGTAAAGTCTGTGGGTTGTGCAGTAAATAAATACACAGACTTTCGAAGTACAAACAAACAGGTCTTCACTATTCAGAGGTCAGGGCGAATCTGCCCCAGTTATCCTGTAACATCACTTATATACTGGTGTGGTCACTGTCGGTATTACCGTATACAGAAGCCAATCAAATAGTGCCACACCTAAAGTAGTTCTCTTAAAGGTAGACGGGGACATTCAATCGTTCCCTTAAAGGAAGACGGGTACATACACTACAGATTCTAACACTGGGACAGTACATGGGGATTCTAACCCTGGGACTGTACATGGGGATTCTAACCCTGGGACTGTACATGGGGATTCTAACCCTGGGACTGTACATGGGGATTCTAACCCTGGGACTGTACATGGGGATTCTAACCCTGGGACTGCACATGGGGATTCTAAACCTGGGACTGTGCATGGGGATTCCAACCCTGGGACAGTACATGGGGATTCTAACCCTGGGACTGTACATGGGGATTCTAACCCTGGGACTGTACATGGGGATTCTAACCCTGGGACTGTACAGGGGGATTCTAACCCTGGGACTGTACATGGAGATTCTAACCCTGGGACTGTACATGGGGATTCTAACCCTGGGACTGTACATGGGGATTTTAACCCTGGGACTGTACAGGGGGATTCTAAACCTGGGACTGTGCATGGGGATTCCAACCCTGGGACTGTACATGGAGATTCTAACCCTGGGACTGTACAGGGGGATTCTAACCCTGGGACTGTACATGGAGATTCTAACCCTGGGACTGTACATGGGGATTCTAACCCTGGGACTGTACATGGAGATTCTAACCCTGGGACTGTACAGGGGGATTCTAAACCTGGGACTGTACATGGGGATTTTAACCCTGGGACTGTACAGGGGGATTCTAACCCTGGGACTGTACATGGGGATTCTAACCCTGGGACTGTACATGGGGATTCTAATCCTGGGACTGTACATTGGGATTCTAACCCTGGGACTGTACATGGGGATTCTAACCCCGGGACTGTACATGGGGATTCTAACACCGGAACTGTACATGGGGATTCTAACCCTGGGACTGTAAGCGGGGCTTCTAACCCTGGGACTGTACACGGGGATTCTAACCCTGGGACTGTACATGGGGATTCTAACCCTGGGACTGTACATGGAGATTCTAACCCTGGGAATGTACATGGGGATTCTAAGCCTTGGACTGTACATGGGGATTCTAACCCTGGGACTGTACATGGAGATTCTAACCCTGGGACTGTACATGGGGATTCGAACCCTGGGACTGTATATGGGGATTCCAACCCTGGGACTGAACATGGGGATTCTAACCCTGGGACTGTACATGGGGATTCGAACCCTGGGACTGTACACGGGGATTCTAACCCTGGGACTGTACACGGAGTTTCTAACCCTGGGACTGTGCATGGGGATTCTAACACTGGGACTGTACATGGGGATTCTAACACTGGATCTGTACATGGGGATTCTAACCCTGGGACTGTACATGGGGATTCTAACCCTGGGACAGTACATGGGGATTCTAACCCTGGGACAGTAAATGGGGATTCTAACCCTGGGGCTGTACACAGTGATTCTAATCCTGGGACTGTACATGGGGATTCTAACCCTGGGACTGTACATGGGGATTCTAACCCTGGGACAGTACATGGGGATTCTAACCCTGGGACTGTACATGGGGATTCTAACCATGGGACTGTACATGGGGATTCTAACCCTCGGACTGTACATGGGGATTCGAACCCTGGGACTGTACATGGGGATTCTAACCCTGGGACTGTACATGGGGATTCTAACACAGGGACTGTACATGGGGATTCTAACCCTGGGGCTGTACATGGGGATTCTAACCCTGGGACTGTACATTAGGATTCCAACACTGGGACTGTACATGAGGATTCTCACCCTGGGACTGTACATGGGGATTCTAACCCTGGGATGTACATGTGGATTCTAACCCTGGGACTGTATCTGGGTATTCTAAACCTGGGACTGTACATGGGGATTCTAACCCTGGGACTGTACATGGGGTTCTAAACCTGGGACTGTACATGGGGATTCTAACCCTGGGACTGTACATGGGGATTCTAACCCTGGGACTGTACATGGGGATCCTAACCCTGGGACTGTACGTGGGGATTCTAACCGTCGGACTGTACATGGGGATTTTAACCCCGGGACTGTACATGGGGATTCTAACACTGGGACTGTGCATGAGGATTCTAACCCTTTGATAGTACATGGGGATTCTAACCCTGGGACAGTACATGGGGATTCTAACCCTGGGACTGTACATGGGGATTCTAACCCTGGGACTGTACATGGGGATTCTAACACTGGGACTGTACATGAGGATTCTAACCCTGGGACAGTACATGGGGATTCTAACACTGGGACAGTACATGGGGATTCTAACCCTGGGACTGTACATGGGGATTCTAACCCTGGGACTGTACATGGGGATTCCAACCCTGGGACTGTACATGGGGATTCTAACCCTGGGACTGTACATGGGGATTCTAACCCTGGGACTGTACTTGGGGATTATAACCCTGGGACTGTAAATGGGGATTCTAACCCTGGGACTGTACATGGGGATTCCAACCCTGGGAATGTACATGGGGATTCTAACCCTGGGACTGTACATGGGGATTCTAACCCCGGGACTGTACATGGGGATTCTAATCCTGGGAATGTACGTTCGGATTCTAACCCTGGGACTGTACATGGTGATTCTAACCCTGGGACTGTACATGGGGATTCTAACCCTGGGACTGTAAATGGGGATTACAACCCTGGGACTGAAAATGAGGATTCTAACCCTGGGACTGTACATGGGGATTCTAATCCTGGGACTGAACATGGAGATTCTAACCCTGGGACTGTACATGGGGATTCTAACCCTGGGACTGTGCATGGGGATTCTAACCCCGGAACTGTACCTGGGGATTCTAACCCTGGGACTGTACATGAGGATTCTAACCCTGGGACTGTACATGGGGATTCTAACCCTGGGACTGTACATGGGGATTCTAACCCTGGGACTGTACATGGGGATTCCGACCCTGGGACTGTACATGGGCATTCTAACCCTGGGACTGTACATGGGGATTCTAACCCTGGGACTGTACATGGGGATTTTAAACCTGGGACTGTACATGGGGATTCTAATCCTGGGATTGTACATGAGGATTCTAACACTGGGACTGTACATGGGGATTCCAGCACTGGGACTGTACATGAGGATTCTAAACCTGGGACAGTAAATGCGGATTCCAACCCTGGGATAGTACATGGGGATTCTAACCCTGGGACTGTACATGGGGATTCTAACCCTGGAACTGTACATCGGGATTCTAACCCGGGGACTGTACGTGGGGATTCCAACCCTGGGACTGTAAATGAGGATTCCAACCCTGGGACTGTACATGGGGATTCTAACCCTGGGACTGTACATGGGGAATTTAACACTGGGACTGTACATGAGGATTCTAACCCTGGGACAGTACATGGGGATTCTAACCCTGGGACTGTACATGGGGATTCTAACCCTGGGACTGTACATGGGGATTCTAACCCTGGGACTGAACATGGGGATTCAAACCCTGGGACTGCACATGGGGATTCTAACCCTGGGACTGTACATGGGGATTCTAACCCTGGGACTGTACATGGGGATTCTAACCCTGGGACTGTACATGGGGATTCTAACCCTGGGACTGTACATGGGGATTCTAACCCTGGGACTGTACATGGGAATTCTAACCCTGGGACTGTACATGGGGATTCCAACCCCGGGACTGTGCATGGGGATTCTAACCCCGGGACTGTACATGGGGATTCTAACCTTGGGACTGTACATGGGGATTCTAACCCTGGGTCTGTACATGGGGATTCTGACCCTGGGACTGTACATGGGGATTCTAACCCTGGGACTGTACATGGGGATTCTAACCCCGGGACTGTACATGGGGATTCTAATCCTGGGAATGTACGTTCGGATTCTAACCCTGGGACTGTACATGGTGATTCTAACCCTGGGACTGTACATGGGGATTCTAACCCTGGGACTGTAAATGGGGATTACAACCCTGGGACTGAAAATGAGGATTCTAACCCTGGGACTGTACATGGGGATTCTAATCCTGGGACTGAACATGGAGATTCTAACACTGGGACTGTACATGGGGATTCCAGCACTGGGACTGTACATGAGGATTCTAAACCTGGGACAGTAAATGCGGATTCCAACCCTGGGATAGTACATGGGGATTCTAACCCTGGGACTGTACATGGGGATTCTAACCCTGGAACTGTACATCGGGATTCTAACCCGGGGACTGTACGTGGGGATTCCAACCCTGGGACTGTAAATGAGGATTCCAACCCTGGGACTGTACATGGGGATTCTAACCCTGGGACTGTACATGGGGAATTTAACACTGGGACTGTACATGAGGATTCTAACCCTGGGACAGTACATGGGGATTCTAACCCTGGGACTGTACATGGGGATTCTAACCCTGGGACTGTACATGGGGATTCTAACCCTGGGACTGAACATGGGGATTCAAACCCTGGGACTGCACATGGGGATTCTAACCCTGGGACTGTACATGGGGATTCTAACCCTGGGACTGTACATGGGGATTCTAACCCTGGGACTGTACATGGGGATTCTAACCCTGGGACTGTACATGGGGATTCTAACCCTGGGACTGTACATGGGAATTCTAACCCTGGGACTGTACATGGGGATTCCAACCCCGGGACTGTGCATGGGGATTCTAACCCCGGGACTGTACATGGGGATTCTAACCTTGGGACTGTACATGGGGATTCTAACCCTGGGTCTGTACATGGGGATTCTGACCCTGGGACTGTACATGGGGATTCTAACCCTGGGAATGTACATGGGTATTCTAACCCTGGGCCTGTACATGGGGATTCTGATCCTGGGACTGTACATGGGGATTCTAACCCTGGGACTGTACATGGGGATTCTAACCCATGGATTGTACATGTGCAATCTAACCCTGGGACTGTACATTAGGATTCTGACCCTTGAACTGTACATGGGGATTCTAACACTGGGACTGTACATGGGGATTCTAACCCCGCGACTGTACATGGGGATTCTAACCCTGGGACTGTCCACAGGGATTCTAACCCTGGGGCTGTACACGGGGATTCTAACCCTGGGACTGTTCATGGGGATTCTAAAGCTGAGACTGTACATGGGGATTCTAATCCTGAGACTGTGCATGTGGATTCTAACCCTGGGACTGTACATGGGGATTCTAACCCTGGGACTGTACATGGGGATTCTAACTCTGGGACTGTACATGGGGATTCTCACCGTGAGACTGTACATGGGGATTCTAACCCTGGGACTGTGCATGGGGATTCTAACCCTGGGACTGTTCATGGGGATTCTAACACTGGATCTGTACATGGGGATTCTAACCCTGGGACTGTACATGGGGATTCTAACCCTGGGACTGTACATGGGGATTCTAACCCTGGGACAGTACATGGGGATTCTAACCCTGGGACTGTACATGGGGATTCTAACCCTCGGACTGTACATGGGGATTCGAACCCTGGGACTGTACATGGGGATTCTAACCCTGGGACTGTACATGGGGATTCTAACACAGGGACTGTACATGGGGATTCGAACCCTGGGGCTGTACATGGGGATTCTAAACCTGGGACTGTACATTAGGATTCCAACACTGGGACTGTACATGAGGATTCTCACCCTGGGACTGTACATGTAGATTCTAACCCTGGGACTGTACATGGGGATTCTAACCCTGGGATGTACATGTGGATTCTAACCCTGGGACTGTACCTGGGTATTCTAAACCTGGGACTGTACATGGGGATTCTAACCCTGGGACTGTACATGGGGTTCTAAACCTGGGACTGTACATGGGGATTCTAACCCTGGGACTGTACATGGGGATTCTAACCCTGGGACTGTACATGGGGATCCTAACCCTGGGACTGTACGTGTGGATTCTAACCGTCGGACTGTACATGGGGATTTTAACCCCGGGACTGTACATGGGGATTCTAACACTGGGACTGTGCATGAGGATTCTAACCCTTTGATAGTACATGGGGATTCTAACCCTGGGACAGTACATGGGGATTCTAACCCTGGGACTGTACATGGGGATTCTAACCCTGGGACTGTACATGGGGATTCTAACACTGGGACTGTACATGAGGATTCTAACCCTGGGACAGTACATGGGGATTCTAACACTGGGACAGTACATGGGGATTCTAACCCTGGGACTGTACATGGGGATTCTAACCCTGGGACTGTACATGGGGATTCCAACCCTGGGACTGTACATGGGGATTCTAACCCTGGGACTGTACATGGGGATTCTAACCCTGGGACTGTACTTGGGGATTATAACCCTGGGACTGTAAATGGGGATTCTAACCCTGGGACTGTACATGGGGATTCCAACCCTGGGAATGTACATGGGGATTCTAACCCTGGGACTGTACATGGGGATTCTAACCCCGGGACTGTACATGGGGATTCTAATCCTGGGAATGTACGTTCGGATTCTAACCCTGGGACTGTACATGGTGATTCTAACCCTGGGACTGTACATGGGGATTCTAACCCTGGGACTGTAAATGGGGATTACAACCCTGGGACTGAAAATGAGGATTCTAACCCTGGGACTGTACATGGGGATTCTAATCCTGGGACTGTACATGGAGATTCTAAACCTGGGACTGTACATGGGGATTCTAACACTGGGACTGTGCATGGGGATTCTAACCCCAGAACTGTACCTGGGGATTCTAACCCTGGGACTGTACATGAGGATTCTAACCCTGGGACTGTACATGGGGATTCTAACCCTGGGACTGTACATGGGGATTCTAACCCTGGGACTGTACATGGGGATTCCGACCCTGGGACTGTACATGGGCATTCTAACCCAGGGACTGTACATGGGGATTCTAACCCTGGGACTGTACATGGGGATTCTAAACCTGGGACTGTACATGGGGATTCTAATCCTGGGATTGTACATGAGGATTCTAACACTGGGACTGTACATGGGGATTCCAGCACTGAGACTGTACATGAGGATTCTAAATCTGGGACAGTAAATGCGGATTCCAACCCTGGGATAGTACATGGGGATTCTAACCCTGGGACTGTACATGGGGATTCTAACCCTGGAACTGTACATCGGGATTCTAACCCGGGGACTGTACGTGGGGATTCCAACCCTGGGACTGTAAATGAGGATTCCAACCCTGGGACTGTACATGGGGATTCTAACCCTGGGACTGTACATGGGGAATTTAACACTGGGACTGTACATGAGGATTCTAACCCTGGGACAGTACATGGGGATTCTAACCCTGGGACTGTACATGGGGATTCTAACCCTGGGACTGTACATGGGGATTCTAACCCTGGGACTGAACATGGGGATTCAAACCCTGGGACTGCACATGGGGATTCTAACCCTGGGACTGTACATGGGGATTCTAACCCTGGGACTGTACATGGGGATTCTAACCCTGGGACTGTACATGGGGATTCTAACCCTGGGACTGTACATGGGGATTCTAACCCTGGGACTGTACATGGGAATTCTAACCCTGGGACTGTACATGGGGATTCCAACCCCGGGACTGTGCATGGGGATTCTAACCCTGGGACTGTACATGGGGATTCTAACCTTGGGACTGTACATGGGGATTCTAACCCTGGGTCTGTACATGGGTATTCTGACCCTGGGACTGTACATGGGGATTCTAACCCTGGGAATGTACATGGGTATTCTAACCCTGGGCCTGTACATGGGGATTCTGATCCTGGGACTGTACATGGGGATTCTAACCCTGGGACTGTACATGGGGATTCTAACCCATGGATTGTACATGTGCAATCTAACCCTGGGACTGTACATTAGGATTCTGACCCTTGAACTGTACATGGGGATTCTAACACTGGGACTGTACATGGGGATTCTAACCCCGCGACTGTACATGGGGATTCTAACCCTGGGACTGTCCACAGGGATTCTAACCCTGGGGCTGTACACGGGGATTCTAACCCTGGGACTGTTCATGGGGATTCTAACGCTGAGACTGTACATGGGGATTCTAATCCTGAGACTGTGCATGCGGATTCTAACCCTGGGACTGTACATGGGGATTCTAACCCTGGGACTGTACATGGGGATTCTAACTCTGGGACTGTACATGGGGATTCTCACCGTGAGACTGTACATGGGGATTCTAACCCTGGGACTGTGCATGGGGATTCTAACCCTGGGACTGTACATGGGGATTCTAACACTGGATCTGTACATGGGGATTCTAACCCTGGGACTGTACATGGGGATTCTAACCCTGGGACTGTACATGGGGATTCTAACCCTGGGACAGTACATGGGGATTCTAACCCTGGGACTGTACATGGGGCTTCTAACCCTCGGACTGTACATGGGGATTCGAACCCTGGGACTGTACATGGGGATTCTAACCCTGGGACTGTACATGGGGATTCTAACACAGGGACTGTACATGGGGATTCGAACCCTGGGGCTGTACATGGGGATTCTAACCCTGGGACTGTACATTAGGATTCCAACACTGGGACTGTACATGAGGATTCTCACCCTGGGACTGTACATGTAGATTCTAACCCTGGGACTGTACATGGGGATTCTAACCCTGGGATGTACATGTGGATTCTAACCCTGGGACTGTACCTGGGTATTCTAAACCTGGGACTGTACATGGGGATTCTAACCCTGGGACTGTACATGGGGTTCTAAACCTGGGACTGTACATGGGGATTCTAACCCTGGGACTGTACATGGGGATTCTAACCCTGGGACTGTACATGGGGATCCTAACCCTGGGACTGTACGTGGGGATTCTAACCGTCGGACTGTACATGGGGATTTTAACCCCGGGACTGTACATGGGGATTCTAACACTGGGACTGTGCATGAGGATTCTAACCCTTTGATAGTACATGGGGATTCTAACCCTGGGACTGCACATGGGGATTCTAACCCTGGGACTCTACATGGGGATTCTAACACTGGGACTGTACATGAGGATTCTAACCCTGGGACAGTACATGGGGATTCTAACACTGGGACAGTACATGGGGATTCTAACCCTGGGACTGTACATGGGGATTCTAACCCTGGGACTGTACATGGGGATTCTAACCCTGGGACTGCACATGGGGATTCTAACCCTGGGACTGTACATGGGGATTCTAACCCTGGGACTGCACATGGGGATTCTACCACTGGGACTGTACATGGGGATTCTAACCCTGGGACTGTACATGGGGATTCTAACCCTGGGACTGTAAATGGGGATTCTAACCCTGGGACTGTACATGGGGATTCCAACCCTGGGAATGTACATGGGGATTCTAACCCTGGGACTGTACATGGGGATTCTAACCCCGGGACTGTACATGGGGATTCTAATCCTGGGACTGTACATGGTGATTCTAACCCTGGGACTGTACGTGGGGATTCTAACCCTGGGACTGTAAATGGGGATTACAACCCTGGGACTGTAAATGAGGATTCTAACCCTGGGACTGTACATGGGGATTCTAACCCTGGGACTGTACATGGGGATTCTAACCCTGTGACTGTACATGGGGATTCTAACCCTGGGACTGTGCATGGGGATTCTAACCCCGGAACTGTACCTGTGGATTCTAACCCTGGGACTGTACATGAGGATTCCAACCCTGGGACTGTACATGGGGATTCTAACCCTGGGAATGTACATGGGGATTCTAACCCTGGGACTGTACATGGGGATGCCGACCCTGGGACTGTACATGGGCATTCTAACCCTGGGACTGTACATGGGGATTCTAACCCTGGGACTGTACATGGGGATTCTAACCCTGGGACTGTACATGGGGATTCTAATCCTGGGACTGTACATGGGGATTCTAACCCCGCGACTGTACATGGGGATTCTAACCCTGGGACTGTACATGGGGATGCCGACCCTGGGAATGTACATGGGCATTCTAACCCTGGGACTGTCCACAGGGATTCTAACCCTGGGGCTGTACACGGGGATTCTAACCCTGGGACTGTTCATGGGGATTCTAACGCTGAGACTGTACATGGGGATTCTAATCCTGAGACTGTGCATGTGGATTCTAACCCTGGGACTGTACATGGGGATTCTAACCCTGGGACTGTACATGGGGATTCTAACTCTGGGACTGTACATGGGGATTCTCACCGTGAGACTGTACATGGGGATTCTAACCCTGGGACTGTGCATGGGGATTCTAACCCTGGGACTGTACATGGGGATTCTAACACTGGATCTGTACATGCGGATTCTAACCCTGGGACTGTACATGGGGATTCTAACCCTGGGACTGTACATGGGGATTCTAACCCTGGGACAGTACATGGGGATTCTAACCCTGGGACTGTACATGGGGATTCTAACCCTCGGACTGTACATGGGGATTCGAACCCTGGGACGGTACATGGGGATTCTAACCCTGGGACTGTACATGGGGATTCTAACACAGGGACTGTACATGGGGATTCTAACCCTGGGGCTGTACATGGGGATTCTAACCCTGGGACTGTACATTAGGATTCCAACACTGGGACTGTAGATGAGGATTCTCACCCTGGGACTGTACATGTAGATTCTAACCCTGGGACTGTACATGGGGATTCTAACCCTGGGATGTACATGTGGATTCTAACCCTGGGACTGTACCTGGGTATTCTAAACCTGGGACTGTACATGGGGATTCTAACCCTGGGACTGTACATGGGGTTCTAAACCTGGGACTGTACATGGGGATTCTAACCCTGGGACTGTACATGGGGATTCTAACCCTGGGACTGTACATGGGGATCCTAACCCTGGGACTGTACGTGGGGATTCTAACCGTCGGACTGTACATGGGGATTTTAACCCCGGGACTGTACATGGGGATTCTAACACTGGGACAGTGCATGAGGATTCTAACCCTTTGATAGTACATGGGGATTCTAACCCTGGGACTGTACATGGGGATTCTAACCCTGGGACTGTACATGGGGATTCTAACACTGGGACTGTACATGAGGATTCTAACCCTGGGACAGTACATGGGGATTCTAACACTGGGACAGTACATGGGGATTCTAACCCTGGGACTGTACATGGGGATTCTAACCCTGGGACTGTACATGGGGATTCTAACCCTGGGACTGTACATGGGGATTCTAACTCTGGGACTGTACATGGGGATTCTCACCGTGAGACTGTACATGGGGATTCTAACCCTGGGACTGTGCATGGGGATTCTAACCCTGGGACTGTACATGGGGATTCTAACACTGGATCTGTACATGGGGATTCTAACCCTGGGACTGTACATGGGGATTCTAACCCTGGGACTGTACATGGGGATTCTAACCCTGGGACAGTACATGGGGATTCTAACCCTGGGACTGTACATGGGGTTTCTAACCCTCGGACTGTACATGGGGATTCGAACCCTGGGACTGTACATGGGGATTCTAACCCTGGGACTGTACATGGGGATTCTAACACAGGGACTGTACATGGGGATTCGAACCCTGGGGCTGTACATGGGGATTCTAACCCTGGGACTGTACATTAGGATTCCAACACTGGGACTGTACATGAGGATTCTCACCCTGGGACTGTACATGTAGATTCTAACCCTGGGACTGTACATGGGGATTCTAACCCTGGGATGTACATGTGGATTCTAACCCTGGGACTGTACCTGGGTATTCTAAACCTGGGACTGTACATGGGGATTCTAACCCTGGGACTGTACATGGGGATTCTAACCCTGGGACTGTACATGGGGATCCTAACCCTGGGACTGTACGTGGGGATTCTAACCGTCGGACTGTACATGGGGATTTTAACCCCGGGACTGTACATGGGGATTCTAACACTGGGACTGTGCATGAGGATTCTAACCCTTTGATAGTACATGGGGATTCTAACCCTGGGACTGTACATGGGGATTCTAACCCTGGGACTCTACATGGGGATTCTAACACTGGGACTGTACATGAGGATTCTAACCCTGGGACAATACATGGGGATTCTAACACTGGGACAGTACATGGGGATTCTAACCCTGGGACTGTACATGGGGATTCTAACCCTGGGACTGTACATGGGGATTCTAACCCTGGGACTGCACATGGGGATTCTAACCCTGGGACTGTACATGGGGATTCTAACCCTGGGACTGCACATGGGGATTCTACCACTGGGACTGTACATGGGGATTCTAACCCTGGGACTGTACATGGGGATTCTAACCCTGGGACTGTACATGGGGATTCTAACACTGGGACTGTACATGAGGATTCTAACCCTGGGACAGTACATGGGGATTCTAACACTGGGACAGTACATGGGGATTCTAACCCTGGGACTGTACATGGGGATTCTAACCCTGGGACTGTACATGGGGATTCTAACCCTGGGACTGTACATGGGGATTCTAACTCTGGGACTGTACATGGGGATTCTCACCGTGAGACTGTACATGGGGATTCTAACCCTGGGACTGTGCATGGGGATTCTAACCCTGGGACTGTACATGGGGATTCTAACACTGGATCTGTACATGGGGATTCTAACCCTGGGACTGTACATGGGGATTCTAACCCTGGGACTGTACATGGGGATTCTAACCCTGGGACAGTACATGGGGATTCTAACCCTGGGACTGTACATGGGGTTTCTAAACCTCGGACTGTACATGGGGATTCGAACCCTGGGACTGTACATGGGGATTCTAACCCTGGGACTGTACATGGGGATTCTAACACAGGGACTGTACATGGGGATTCGAACCCTGGGGCTGTACATGGGGATTCTAACCCTGGGACTGTACATTAGGATTCCAACACTGGGACTGTACATGAGGATTCTCACCCTGGGACTGTACATGTAGATTCTAACCCTGGGACTGTACATGGGGATTCTAACCCTGGGATGTACATGTGGATTCTAACCCTGGGACTGTACCTGGGTATTCTAAACCTGGGACTGTACATGGGGATTCTAACCCTGGGACTGTACATGGGGATTCTAACCCTGGGACTGTACATGGGGATCCTAACCCTGGGACTGTACGTGGGGATTCTAACCGTCGGACTGTACATGGGGATTTTAACCCCGGGACTGTACATGGGGATTCTAACACTGGGACTGTGCATGAGGATTCTAACCCTTTGATAGTACATGGGGATTCTAACCCTGGGACTGTACATGGGGATTCTAACCCTGGGACTGTACATGGGGATTCTAACACTGGGACTGTACATGAGGATTCTAACCCTGGGACAGTACATGGGGATTCTAACACTGGGACAGTACATGGGGATTCTAACCCTGGGACTGTACATGGGGATTCTAACCCTGGGACTGTACATGGGGATTCTAACCCTGGGACTGCACATGGGGATTCTAACCCTGGGACTGTACATGGGGATTCTAACCCTGGGACTGCACATGGGGATTCTACCACTGGGACTGTACATGGGGATTCTAACCCTGGGACTGTACATGGGGATTCTAACCCTGGGACTGTAACTGGGGATTCTAACCCTGGGACTGTACATGGGGATTCCAACCCTGGGAATGTACATGGGGATTCTAACCCTGGGACTGTACATGGGGATTCTAACCCCGGGACTGTACATGGGGATTCTAATCCTGGGACTGTACATGGTGATTCTTACCCTGGGACTGTACGTGGGGATTCTAACCCTGGGACTGTAAATGGGGATTCTAACCCTGGGACTGTACATGGGGATTCTAACCCTGGGACTGTACATGGGGATTCTAACCCTGGGACTGTACATGGGGATTCTAACCCTGGGACTGTGCATGGGGATTCTAACCCCGGAACTGTACCTGTGGATTCTAACCCTGGGACTGTACATGAGGATTCCAACCCTGGGACTGTACATGGGGATTCTAACCCTGGGACTGTACATGGGGATTCTAACCCTGGGACTGTACATGGGGATGCCGACCCTGGGACTGTACATGGGCATTCTAACCCTGGGACTGTACATGGGGATTCTAACCCTGGGACTGTACATGGGGATTCTAACCCTGGGACTGTACATGGGGATTCTAATCCTGGGATTGTACATGAGGATTCTAACACTGGGACTGTACATGGGGATTCTAACACTGGGACTGTACATGGGGATTCTAAACCTGGGACAGTAAATGGGGATTCCAACCCTGGGATAGTACATGGGGATTCTAACCCTGGGACTGTACATGGGGATTCTAACCCTGGGACTGTACATGGGGAATTTAACACTGGGACTGTACATGAGGATTCTAACCCTGGGACAGTACATGGGGATTCTAACCCTGGGACTGTACATGGGGATTCTAACCCTGGGACTGTACATGGGGATTCTAACCCTGGGACTGAACATGGGGATTCTAACCCTGGGACTGCACATGGGGATTCTAACCCTGGGACTGTACATGGGGATTCTAACCCTGGGACTGTACATGGGGATTCCAACCCGAGACTGTACATGGGGATTCTAACCCTGGGACTGCACATGGGGATTCTAACCCTGGGACTGTACATGGGGATTCTAACCCTGGGACTGTACATGGGGATTCTAACCCTGGGACTGTACATGGGGATTCTAACCCTGGGACTGTACATGGGGATTCCAACCCGAGACTGTACATGGGGATTCTAACCCTGGGACTGTACATGGGGATTCTAACCTTGGGACTGTACATGGGGATTCTAACCCTGGGTCTGTACATGGGGATTCTGACCCTGGGACTGTACATGGGGATTCTAACCCTGGGAATGTACATGGGTATTCTAACCCTGGGTCTGTACATGGGGATTCTAACCCAGGGATTGCACATGTGCAATCTAACCCTGGGACTGTACATTAGGATTCTGACCCTTGAACTGTACATGGGGATTCTAACACTGGGACTGTACATGGGGATTCTAACCCCGCGACTGTACATGGGGATTCTAACCCTGGGACTGTCCACAGGGATTCTAACCCTGGGGCTGTACACGGGGATTCTAACCCTGGGACTGTACATGGGGATTCTAAAGCTGGGACTGTACATGGGGATTCTAATCCTGAGACTGTGCATGTGGATTCTAACCCTGGGACTGTAGATGGGGATTCTAACCCTGGGACTGTACATGGGGATTGTAACCCTGGGACTGTACACGGGGATTCTAACCGTGAGACTGTACATGGGCATTCTAACCCTGGGACTTTACATGGGGAGTCTAACCCTGGGGCGGTACTTGGGGATTCTAACCCGGGGACTGTACATGGGCATTCTAACCCTGGGACTGTACATGGGGATTCTAACCCTGGGATTGTACATGAGGATTCTAACTCTGGGACTGTACATGGGGATTCTAACCCTTGGACTATACATGGGAATTGTAAACCTGGGACTGTACATGGGGATTCTAACCCTGGGACTGTACATGGGGATTCTAACCCTCGGTCAGCACATGGGGATTCTAACCCTGGGACTGTACATGGGGATTCTAACCCTGGGACTGTACATGGGGATTCCAACCCTGGGACTGTACATGGGAATTCTAACCCTGGGACTGTACATGGGGATTCTAACCCTGGGACAGTACATGGGGATTCTAACCCTGGGACAGGACATGGGGATTCTAACCCAGGGACTGTACATGGGGATACTAACCGTGGGACTGTACATGGGGATTCTAACCCTTGGAATGTACATGGGTATTCTAACCCTGGGTCTGTACATGGGGATTCTGATCCTGGGACTGTACATGGGGATTCTAACCGTGGGACTGTACATGGGGATTCGAACCCTGGGAGTTTACATGGGGATTCTAACCCTGGGACTGTACATGGGGATTCTAACCCTGGGACTGTACATGGGGATTCTAACCCTGGGACTGTACTTGGGGATTCTAACCCTGGGACTGTACATTGGAATACTAACACAGGAACTGTACATGGGGATTCCAACCCTGGGACTGTACATGGGGATTCTAACCCTTCGACTGTACATGGGGATTCTAACCCTGGGACTGTACATGGGGATTCTAACCCTGGGACTGTACATGGGGAATTTAACACTGGGACTGTACATGAGGATTCTAACCCTGGGACAGTACATGGGGATTCTAACGCTGGGACTATACATGGGGATTCTGACCCTGGGACTCTACATGGGGGTTCTAACCCTGGGACTGTACATGGGGATTCTAAATCTGGGACTGTACCTGGGGATTCTAACCCTGGGTCTGTACATGGGGTTTCTGTCCCTGGGACTGTACATGGGGGTTCTAACCCTGGGACAGTACATGTGCATTCTAACCCTGGGACAGTGCATGGGGATTCTAACCCTGGAACTGGACATGGGCATTTAAACCCTGGGACTGTACATGGGGATTCTAACCCCGGGACTGTACATGGGGATTCTAACCCTGGGACTGTACACGAGGATTCTAACCCTGGGACTGTACACGGGGATTCTAACCCTGGGACTGTACATGGGGATTCTAACCCTGAGACTGTACATGGGGATTCTAACCCTGAGACTGTACATGTGGATTCTAACCCTGGGACTGTACATGGGGATTCCAACCCTGGGACTGTACATGTGGATTCTAACCCTGGGACTGTACATGGGGATTCTAACCCTCGGGCTGTACATGGGGATTCTATCCCTGGGACTGTACATGGGGATTCTAACCCCGGAACTGTATATGGGGATTCTAACCCTGGGACTGTACATGGGGATTCTAACCCTGGGACTGTACATGGGGATTCTAACCCTGGGACTGTACATGGGGATTCTAACCCTGGGACTGTACATGGGGATTCTATCACTGGGACTGTACATGGGGATCCTAACCCTGGGAATGTACATGGGGATTCTAACCCTGGGACTGTACATGGGGATTCTAACCCTGCGACTGTACATGGGGATTCTAACCCTGGGACTGTACATGGGGATTCTAACACTGGGACTGTACATGAGGATTCTAGCCCCGCGAAAGTGCATGGGGATTCTAACCCTGGGACAGTACATGGGGATTCTAACCCTGGGACTGTACATGGGGATTCTAACCCTGGAAGTGTATATCGGGATTCTAACCCTAGGACTGTACATTGGGATTCCAAACCTGGGACTGTAAATGAGGATTCTAACACACGGAATGTACATTGGGATTCTAACCCTGGGACTATACATGGGGATTCTAACCCTGGGACTGTACATGGGGATTCTAACACACGGAATGTACATGGGGATTCTAACCCTGGGACTGTACATGGTGATTCTAACCCTGGGACTTTACATGGGGATTCTAATCCTGGGACTGTAAATGGGGTTTCTAACCCTGGGACTGTACGTGGGGATTACAACCCTGGGACTCTACATGGGGATTCTAACCCTGGGACTTTACATGGGGATTCTAACCCTGGGACTGTAAATGGGGTTTCTAACCCTGGGACTGTACGTGGGGATTACAACCCTGGGACTGTAAATGAGGATTCTAACCCTGGGGCTCTACATGGGGATTCTAACCCTGGAACTGTACATTAGGATTCCAACACTGGGACTGCACATGAGGATTCTCACCCTGGGACTGTACATGGAGATTCTAACCCTGGGACTGTACATGGGGATTCTAACCCTGGGATGAACATGGGGATTCTAACCCTGGGACTGTATCTGGGGATTCTAACCCTGGGACTGTACATGGGGATTCTAACCCTGGGACTGTACGTGGGGATTCTAACCCTGGGACTGTACATGGGGATTCTAACTCTGGGACTGTACATGGGGATTCTAACCCTGGGACTGTACATGGGGATTCTAACCCTGGGACTGTACACGGGGATTCTAACCCTGGGACTGTACATGGGGATTCTAACCCTGGGACTGTACAAGGAGATTCTAAACCTGGGACTGTACATGGGTATTCTAACCCTGGGACAGTACATGGGGATTCTAACCCTGGGACTGTACACGGGGATTCTAACCCTGTGACTGTACATGGGGATGCTAACCCTGGGACTGTAGATGGGGATTCTAACCCTGGGTCTGTACACGGGGATTCTAACCCTGAGACTGTACATGGGGATTCTAACCCTTGGACTGTACATGGGGATTCAAACCCTGCGACTGTCCATGGGGATTCCAACCCTGGGACTGTACATGGGGATTCTAACCCTGGGACTGTACACGGGGATTCAAACCCTGGGACTGTACACGGGGATTCTATCCCTGGGACTGTACACGGGGATTCTAACCCTGGGACTGTACATGGGGATTCGAAACCTGGGACTGTACATGGGGATTACAACCCTGCGACTGTACATGGGGATACTAACCCTGGGACTGTACATGGGGATTCTAACCCTGGGACAGTACATGGGGATTCTAGCCCTGGGACTGTACATGGTTATTCTAACCTTGGGACTGTACATGGGGATTCTAACCCTGGGACAGTACATGGGAATTCTAACCCTGGGACTGTACATGGGGATTCTAACCCTATGACAGTACATGGGGATTCTAACCCTGGGACAGGACATGGGGATTCTAACCCTGGGACTGTAAATGGGGATTCTAACACTGGGACTGTACATGGGTATTCTAACCCTCGGACTGTACATGGGGATTCTAATCCTGGGCCTGTACATGGGGATTCATACCCTGGGCCTGTACATGGGGATTCTAACCCTGGGACTGTCCATGGGGATTCTAACACAGGGTCTGTACATGGGGATTCCAACCCTGGGACTGTATATGAGGATTCTAACCCTGGGACTGTACATGGGGATTCTAACCCTGGGACAGTACATGGGGATTCTAACCCTGGGACAGTAAATGTGGATTCCAACCCTGGGATAGTACATGGGGATTCTAACCCTGGGACTGTACATGGGGATTCTAACCCTGGAACTGTACATCGGGATTCTAACCCTGGGACTGTACATGGGGATTCCAACCCTGGGACTGTAAATGAGGATTCTAACCCTGGGACTGTACATGGGGATTCTAACCCTGGGACTGTACATGGGGAATTTAACACTGGGACTGTACATGAGGATTCTAACCCTGGGACAGTACATGGGGATTCTAACCCTGTGACTGTACATGGGGATTCTAACCCTGGGACTGTACATGGGAATTCTAACCCTGGGACTGAACATGGGGATTCTAACCCTGGGACTGCACATGGGGATTCTAACCCTGGGACTGTACATGGGGATTCTAACCCTGGGACTGTACATGGGGATTCTTACCCTGGGACTGTACATGGGGATTCTAAACCTGGGACTGTACATGGGGATTCTAACCCTGGGACTGTACATGGGGATTCCAACCCTGGGACTGTACATGGGGATTCCAACCCTGGGACTGTACATGCGGATTCTAACCCTGGGACTGTACATGGGGATTCTAACCTTGGGACTGTACATGGGGATTCTAACCCTGGGTCTGTACATGGGGATTCTGACCCTGGGACTGTACATGGGGATTCTAACCCTGGGAATGTACATGGGTATTCTAACCCTGGGTCTGTACATGGGGATTCTGATCCTGGGACTGTACATGGGGATTCTAACCCTGGGACTGTACATGGGGATTCTAACCCTGGGACTGTCCACAGGGATTCTAACCCTGGGGCTGTACACGGGGATTCTAACCCTGGGACTGTAAATGAGGATTCTAACCCTGGGACTGTACATGGGGATTCTAACCCTGGGACTGTACATGGGGAATTTAACACTGGGACTGTACATGAGGATTCTAACCCTGGGACAGTACATGGGGATTCTAACCCTGTGACTGTACATGGGGATTCTAACCCTGGGACTGTACATGGGAATTCTAACCCTGGGACTGAACATGGGGATTCTAACCCTGGGACTGCACATGGGGATTCTAACCCTGGGACTGTACATGGGGATTCTAACCCTGGGACTGTACATGGGGATTCTTACCCTGGGACTGTACATGGGGATTCTAACCCTGGGACTGTACATGGGGATTCTAACCCTGGGACTGTACATGGGGATTCCAACCCTGGGACTGTACATGGGGATTCCAACCCTGGGACTGTACATGGGGATTCTAACCCTGGGACTGTACATGGGGATTCTAACCTTGGGACTGTACATGGGGATTCTAACCCTGGGTCTGTACATGGGGATTCTGACCCTGGGACTGTACACGGGGATTCTAACCCTGGGAATGTACATGGGTATTCTAACCCTGGGTCTGTACATGGGGATTCTGATCCTGGGACTGTACATGGGGATTCTAACCCTGGGACTGTACATGGGGATTCTAACCCTGGGACTGTCCACAGGGATTCTAACCCTGGGGCTGTACACGGGGATTCTAACCCTGGGACTGTTCATGGGGATTCTAACGCTGAGACTGTACATGGGGATTCTAATCCTGAGACTGTGCATGTGGATTCTAACCCTGGGACTGTACATGGGGATTCTAACCCTGTGACTGTACATGGGGATTCTAACCCTGGGACTGTACATGGGGATTCTAACCCTGGGACTGTACATGGGAATTCTAACCCTGGGACTGTACATGGGGCTTCTAACCCTGGGACAGTACATGGGGATTCTAACCCTGGGACAGTACATGGGGATTCTAAACCTGGGACTGTACATGGGGATTCTAACCCTGGAAGTGTATATCGGGATTCTAACCCTAGGACTGTACATGGGGATTCCAAACCTGGGACTGTAAATGAGGATTCTAACACACGGAATGTACATTGGGATTCTAACCCAGGGACTGTACATGGGGATACTAACCGTGGGACTGTACATGGGGATTCTAACCCTGGGAATGTACATGGGTATTCTAACCCTGGGTCTGTACATGGGGATTCTGATCCTGGGACTGTACATGGGGATTCTAACCGTGGGACTGTACATGGGGATTCGAACCCTGGGAGTTTACATGGGGATTCTAACCCTGGGACTGTACATGGGGATTCTAACCCTGGGACTGTACATGGGGATTCTAACCCTGGGACTGTACTTGGGGATTCTAACCCTGGGACTGTACATTGGAATACTAACACAGGAACTGTACATGGGGATTCCAACCCTGGGACTGTACATGGGGATTCTAACACTTCGACTGTACATGGGGATTCTAACCCTGGGACTGTACATGGGGATTCTAACCCTGGGACTGTACATGGGGAATTTAACACTGGGACTGTACATGAGGATTCTAACCCTGGGACAGTACATGGGGATTCTAACGCTGGGACTATACATGGGGATTCTGACCCTGGGACTCTACATGGGGGTTCTAACCCTGGGACTGTACATGGGGATTCTAAATCTGGGACTGTACCTGGGGATTCTAACCCTGGGTCTGTACATGGGGTTTCTGTCCCTGGGACTGTACATGGGGGTTCTAACCCTGGGACAGTACATGTGCATTCTAACCCTGGGACAGTGCATGGGGATTCTAACCCTGGAACTGGACATGGGCATTTAAACCCTGGGACTGTACATGGGGATTCTAACCCCGGGACTGTACATGGGGATTCTAACCCTGGGACTGTACACGAGGATTCTAACCCTGGGACTGTACACGGGGATTCTAACCCTGGGACTGTACATGGGGATTCTAACCCTGAGACTGTACATGGGGATTCTAACCCTGAGACTGTACATGTGGATTCTAACCCTGGGACTGTACATTCGGGATTCCAACCCTGGGACTGTACATGTGGATTCTAACCCTGGGACTGTACATGGGGATTCTAACCCTCGGGCTGTACATGGGGATTCTATCCCTGGGACTGTACATGGGGATTCTAACCCCGGAACTGTATATGGGGATTCTAACCCTGGGACTGTACATGGGGATTCTAACCCTGGGACTGTACATGGGGATTCTAACCCTGGGACTGTACATGGGGATTCTAACCCTGGGACTGTACATGGGGATTCTATCACTGGGACTGTACATGGGGATCCTAACCCTGGGACTGTACATGGGGATTCTAACCCTGGGACTGTACATGGGGATTCTAACCCTGCGACTGTACATGGGGATTCTAACCCTGGGACTGTACATGGGGATTCTAACACTGGGACTGTACATGAGGATTCTAGCCCCGCGAAAGTGCATGGGGATTCTAACCCTGGGACAGTACATGGGGATTCTAACCCTGGGACTGTACATGGGGATTCTAACCCTGGAAGTGTATATCGGGATTCTAACCCTAGGACTGTACATGGGGATTCCAAACCTGGGACTGTAAATGAGGATTCTAACACACGGAATGTACATTGGGATTCTAACCCTGGGACTATACATGGGGATTCTAACCCTGGGACTGTACATGGGGATTCTAACACACGGAATGTACATGGGGATTCTAACCCTGGGACTGTACATGGTGATTCTAACCCTGGGACTTTACATGGGGATTCTAATCCTGGGACTGTAAATGGGGTTTCTAACCCTGGGACTGTACGTGGGGATTACAACCCTGGGACTCCACATGGGGATTCTAACCCTGGGACTTTACATGGGGATTCTAACCCTGGGACTGTAAATGGGGTTTCTAACCCTGGGACTGTACGTGGGGATTACAACCCTGGGACTGTAAATGAGGATTCTAACCCTGGGGCTCTACATGGGGATTCTAACCCTGGAACTGTACATTAGGATTCCAACACTGGGACTGTACATGAGGATTCTCACCCTGGGACTGTACATGGAGATTCTAACCCTGGGACTGTACATGTGGATTCTAACCCTGGGATGAACATGGGGATTCTAACCCTGGGACTGTATCTGGGGATTCTAACCCTGGGACTGTACATGGGGATTCTAACCCTGGGACTGTACGTGGGGATTCTAACCCTGGGACTGTACATGGGGATTCTAACTCTGGGACTGTACATGGGGATTCTAACCCTGGGACTGTACATGGGGATTCTAACCCTGGGACTGTACACGGGGATTCTAACCCTGGGACTGTACATGGGGATTCTAACCCTGGGACTGTACAAGGAGATTCTAAACCTGGGACTGTACATGGGGATTCTAACCCTGGGACAGTACATGGGGATTCTAACCCTGGGACTGTACACGGGGATTCTAACCCTGTGACTGTACATGGGGATGCTAACCCTGGGACTGTACATGGGGATTCTAACCCTGGGTCTGTACACGGGGATTCTAACCCTGAGACTGTACATGGGGATTCTAACCCTTGGACTGTACATGGGGATTCAAACCCTGCGACTGTCCATGGGGATTCCAACCCTGGGACTGTACATGGGGATTCTAACCCTGGGACTGTACACGGGGATTCAAACCCTGGGACTGTACACGGGGATTCTATCCCTGGGACTGTACACGGGGATTCTAACCCTGGGACTGTACATGGGGATTCGAAACCTGGGACTGTACATGGGGATTACAACCCTGCGACTGTACATGGGGATACTAACCCTGGGACTGTACATGGGGATTCTAACCCTGGGACAGTACATGGGGATTCTAGCCCTGGGACTGTACATGGTTATTCTAACCTTGGGACTGTACATGGGGATTCTAACCCTGGGACTGTACATGGGAATTCTAACCCTGGGACTGTACATGGGGATTCTAACCCTATGACAGTACATGGGGATTCTAACCCTGGGACAGGACATGGGGATTCTAACCCTGGGACTGTAAATGGGGATTCTAACACTAGGACTGTACATGGGTATTCTAACCCTCGGACTGTACATGGGGATTCTAACCCTGGGCCTGTACATGGGGATTCATACCCTGGGCCTGTACATGGGGATTCTAACCCTGGGACTGTCCATGGGGATTCTAACACAGGGTCTGTACATGGGGATTCCAACCCTGGGACTGTATATGAGGATTCTAACCCTGGGACTGTACATGGGGATTCTAACCCTGGGACAGTACATGGGGATTCTAACCCTGGGACAGTAAATGTGGATTCCAACCCTGGGATAGTACATGGGGATTCTAACCCTGGGACTGTACATGGGGATTCTAACCCTGGAACTGTACATCGGGATTCTAACCCTGGGACTGTACATGGGGATTCCAACCCTGGGACTGTAAATGAGGATTCTAACCCTGGGACTGTACATGGGGATTCTAACCCTGGGACTGTACATGGGGAATTTAACACTGGGACTGTACATGAGGATTCTAACCCTGGGACAGTACATGGGGATTCTAACCCTGTGACTGTACATGGGGATTCTAACCCTGGGACTGTACATGGGAATTCTAACCCTGGGACTGAACATGGGGATTCTAACCCTGGGACTGCACATGGGGATTCTAACCCTGGGACTGTACATGGGGATTCTAACCCTGGGACTGTACATGGGGATTCTTATCCTGGGACTGTACATGGGGATTCTAACCCTGGGACTGTACATGGGGATTCTAACCCTGGGACTGTACATGGGGATTCCAACCCTGGGACTGTACATGGGGATTCCAACCCTGGGACTGTACATGGGGATTCTAACCCTGGGACTGTACATGGGGATTCTAACCTTGGGACTGTACATGGGGATTCTAACCCTGGGTCTGTACATGGGGATTCTGACCCTGGGACTGTACATGGGGATTCTAACCCTGGGAATGTACATGGGTATTCTAACCCTGGGTCTGTACATGGGGATTCTGATCCTGGGACTGTACATGGGGATTCTAACCCTGGGACTGTACATGGGGATTCTAACCCTGGGACTGTCCACAGTGATTCTAACCCTGGGGCTGTACACGGGGATTCTAACCCTGGGACTGTTCATGGGGATTCTAACGCTGAGACTGTACATGGGGATTCTAATCCTGAGACTGTGCATGTGGATTCTAACCCTGGGATTGTACATGGGGATTCTAACCCTGTGACTGTACATGGGGATTCTAACCCTGGGACTGTACATGGGGATTCTAACCCTGGGACTGTACATGGGAATTCTAACCCTGGGACTGTACATGGGGCTTCTAACCCTGGGACAGTACATGGGGATTCTAACCCTGGGACAGTACATGGGGATTCTAAACCTGGGACTGTACATGGGGATTCTAACCCTGGAAGTGTATATCGGGATTCTAACCCTAGGACTGTACATGGGGATTCCAAACCTGGGACTGTAAATGAGGATTCTAACACACGGAATGTACATTGGGATTCTAACCCTGGGACTATACATGGGGATTCTAACCCTGGGACTGTACATGGGGATTCTAACACACGGAATGTACATGGGGATTCTAACCCTGGGACTGTACATGGTGATTCTAACCCTGGGACTTTACATGGGGATTCTAATCCTGGGACTGTAAATGGGGTTTCTAACCCTGGGACTGTACGTGGGGATTACAACCCTGGGACTCTACATGGGGATTCTAACCCTGGGACTTTACATGGGGATTCTAACCCTGGGACTGTAAATGGGGTTTCTAACCCTGGGACTGTACGTGGGGATTACAACCCTGGGACTGTAAATGAGGATTCTAACCCTGGGGCTCTACATGGGGATTCTAACCCTGGAACTGTACATTAGGATTCCAACACTGGGACTGTACATGAGGATTCTCACCCTGGGACTGTACATGGAGATTCTAACCCTGGGACTGTACATGGGGATTCTAACCCTGGGATGAACATGGGGATTCTAACCCTGGGACTGTATCTGGGGATTCTAACCCTGGGACTGTACATGGGGATTCTAACCCTGGGACTGTACGTGGGGATTCTAACCCTGGGACTGTACATGGGGATTCTAACTCTGGGACTGTACATGGGGATTCTAACCCTGGGACTGTACATGGGGATTCTAACCCTGGGACTGTACACGGGGATTCTAACCCTGGGACTGTACATGGGGATTCTAACCCTGGGACTGTACAAGGAGATTCTAAACCTGGGACTGTACATGGGGATTCTAACCCTGGGACTGTACATGGGGATTCTAACCCTGGGACTGTACACGGGGATTCTAACCCTGAGACTGTACATGGGGATGCTAACCCTGGGACTGTACATGGGGATTCTAACCCTGTGTCTGTACACGGGGATTCTAACCCTGAGACTGTACATGGGGATTCTAACCCTTGGACTGTACATGGGGATTCAAACCCTGCGACTGTCCATGGGGATTCCAACCCTGGGACTGTACATGGGGATTCTAACCCTGGGACTGTACACGGGGATTCAAACCCTGGGACTGTACACGGGGATTCTATCCCTGGGACTGTACACGGGGATTCTAACCCTGGGACTGTACATGGGGATTCGAAACCTGGGACTGTACATGGGGATTCCAACCCTGCGACTGTACATGGGGATACTAACCCTGGGACTGTACATGGGGATTCTAACCCTGGGACAGTACATGGGGATTCTAGCCCTGGGACTGTACATGGTTATTCTAACCTTGGGACTGTACATGGGGATTCTAACCCTGGGACTGTACATGGGAATTCTAACCCTGGGACTGTACATGGGGATTCTAACCCTATGACAGTACATGGGGATTCTAACCCTGGGACAGGACATGGGGATTCTAACCCTGGGACTGTAAATGGGGATTCTAACACTGGGACTGTACATGGGTATTCTAACCCTCGGACTGTACATGGGGATTCTAACCCTGGGCCTGTACATGGGGATTCAAACCCTGGGCCTGTACATGGGGATTCTAACCCTGGGACTGTCCATGGGGATTCTAACACAGGGTCTGTACATGGGGATTCCAACCCTGGGACTGTATATGAGGATTCTAACCCTGGGACTGTACATGGGGATTCTAACCCTGGGACAGTACATGGGGATTCTAACCCTGGGACAGTAAATGTGGATTCCAACCCTGGGATAGTACATGGGGATTCTAACCCTGGGACTGTACATGGGGATTCTAACCCTGGAACTGTACATCGGGATTCTAACCCTGGGACTGTACATGGGGATTCCAACCCTGGGACTGTAAATGAGGATTCTAACCCTGGGACTGTACATGGGGATTCTAACCCTGGGACTGTACATGGGGAATTTAACACTGGGACTGTACATGAGGATTCTAACCCTGGGACAGTACATGGGGATTCTAACCCTGTGACTGTACATGGGGATTCTAACCCTGGGACTGTACATGGGAATTCTAACCCTGGGACTGAACATGGGGATTCTAACCCTGGGACTGCACATGGGGATTCTAACCCTGGGACTGTACATGGGGATTCTAACCCTGGGACTGTACATGGGGATTCTTACCCTGGGACTGTACATGGAGATTCTAACCCTGGGACTGTACATGGGGATTCTAACCCTGGGACTGTACATGGGGATTCCAACCCTGGGACTGTACATGGGGATTCCAACCCTGGGACTGTACATGGGGATTCTAACCCTGGGACTGTACATGGGGATTCTAACCTTGGGACTGTACATGGGGATTCTAACCCTGGGTCTGTACATGGGGATTCTGACCCTGGGACTGTACATGGGGATTCTAACCCTGGGAATGTACATGGGTATTCTAACCCTGGGTCTGTACATGGGGATTCTGATCCTGGGACTGTACATGGGGATTCTAACCCTGGGACTGTACATGGGGATTCTAACCCTGGGACTGTCCACAGGGATTCTAACCCTGGGGCTGTACACGGGGATTCTAACCCTGGGACTGTTCATGGGGATTCTAACGCTGAGACTGTACATGGGGATTCTAATCCTGAGACTGTGCATGTGGATTCTAACCCTGGGACTGTACATGGGGATTCTAACCCTGGGACTGTACATGGGGATTCTAACCCTGGGACTGTACATGGGAATTCTAACCCTGGGACTGTACATGGGGCTTCTAACCCTGGGACAGTACATGGGGATTCTAACCCTGGGACAGTACATGGGGATTCTAACCCAGGGACTGTACATGGGGATTCTAACCGTGGGACTGTACATGGGGATTCTAACCCTGGGAATGTACATGGGTATTCTAACCCAGTGTCTGTACATGGGGATTCTGATCCTGGGACTGTACATGGGGATTCTAACCCTGGGACTGTACATGGGGATTCTAACACAGGGATTGTACATGTGCAATCTAACCCTGGGACTGTACATTAGGATTCTGACCCTTGAACTGTACATGGGGATTCTAACCCTGGGACTGTACATGGGGATTCTAACCCCGCGACTGTACATGGGGATTCTAACCCTGGGACTGTACATGGGAATTCTACCCCTGGGACTGTACATGGGGATTCTAACCCTGGGACTGTACATGGGGATTCTAACCCTGGGACTGTACACGGGGATTCTAACCATGAGAATGTACATGGGGATTCTAACCCTGGGACTGTACATGGGGATTCTAACCCTGGGACTTTACATGGGGAGTCTAACCCTGGGACTGTACATGGGGATTCTAACATTGGGATTGTACATGAGCATTCTAACTCTGGGACTGTACATGGGGTTTCTAACCCTGGGACTGTACATGGGGATTCTAACCCTGGGACTGTACATTGGGATACTAACACAGGTATTGTACATGGGGATTCCAACCCTGGGACTGTACATGGGGATTCTAACCCTGGGACTGTACATGGGGATTCTAACCCTTCGACTGTACATGGGGATTCTAACGCTGGGACTATACATGGTAATTCTGACCCTGGGACTCTACATGGGGATTCTGTCCCTGGGACTGTACATGTGGATTCTAACCCTGGGACTGTACATGTGCATTCTAACCCTGGGACTGTGCATGGGGATTCTAACCCTGGAACTGGACATGGGCATTTAAACCCTGGGACTGTACATGGGGATTCTAACCCCGGGACTGTACATGGGGATTCTAACCCTGGGACTGTACACGAGGATTCTAACCCTGGGACTGTACACGGGGATTCTAACCCTGGGACAGTACATGGGGATTCTAACCCTGAGACTGTACATGGGGATTCTAACCCTGAGAGTGTACATGTGGATTCTAACCATGGGACTGTACATGGGGATTCCAACCCTGGGACTGTACATGTGGATTCTAACCCTGGGACTGTACATGGGGATTCTAACCCTCGGACTGTACATGGGGATTCTAACCCTGGGACTGTACATGGGGATTCTAACCCCGGAACTGTACATGGGGATTCTAACCCTGGGACTGTACATGGGGATTCTAACCCTGGGACTGTACATGGGGATTCTAACCCTGGGACTGTACATGGGGATTCTAACCCTGGGACTGTACATGGGGATTCTATCACAGGGACTGTACATGGGGATCCTAACCCTGGGACTGTACATGGGGATTCTAACCCTGGGACTGTACATGGGGATTCTAACCCTGCGACTGTACATGGGGATTCTAACCCTGGGACTGTACATGGGGATTCTAACACTGGGACTGTACATGAGGATTCTAGCCCCGCGACAGTGCATGGGGATTCTAACCCTGGGACAGTGCATCGGGATTCTAACCCTGGGACTGTAGATGGGGATTCTAACCCTGGAAGTGTATATCGGGATTCTAACCCTAGGACTGTACATGGGGATTCCAAACCTGGGACTGTAAATGTGGATTCTAACCCTGGGACTGTACATGGGGATTCTAACCCTGGGACTGCACATGGGGATTCTAACCCTGGGACTGTACATGAGGATTCTAACACACGGAATGTACATGGGGAATCTAACCCTGGGACTGTACATGGTGATTCGAACCATGGGACTGTACATGGGGATTCTAACCCTGGGACTGTACATGGGTATTCTAACCCTGGGACTCTACATGGGGATTCTAACCCTGGGACTGTACATGGGGATTCTAACCCTGGGACTTAACATGGGGATTCTAACCCTGGGACTGTAAATGGGGTTTCTAACCCTGGGACTGTACGTGGGGATTACAACCCTGGGACTGTAAATGAGGATTCTAACCCTGGGGCTGTACATGGGGATTCTAACCCTGGAACTGTACATTAGGATTCCAACACTGGGACTGTACATGAGGATTCTCACCCTGGGATGTACATGGGGATTCTATCCCTGGGACTGTACCTGGGGATGCTAACCCTGGGACTGTACATGGGGATTCTAACCCTGGGACTGTACATGGGGATTCTAACCCTGGGACTGTACGTGGGGATTCTAACCCTGGGACTTAACATGGGGATTCTAACTCTGGGACAGTGCATGGGGATTCTAACCCTGGGACTGTACATGGGGATTCTAACCCTGGGACTGTGCACGGGGATTCTAACCCTGGGACTGTACATGGGGATTCTAACCCTGGGACTGTACATGGGTATTCTAACCCTGGGACTGTACACGGGGATTCTAACCCTGAGACTGTACATGGGGATTCTAACCCTGGGCCTGTACATGGGGATTCTAACCCTGGGACTGTCCATGGGGATTCTAACACAGGGTCTGTACATGGGGATTCCAACCCTGGGACTGTATATGAGGATTCTAACCCTGGGACTGTACATGGGGATTCTAACCCTGGGACAGTACATGGGGATTCTAACCCTGGGACAGTAAATGTGGATTCCAACCCTGGGATAGTACATGGGGATTCTAACCCTGGGACTGTACATGGGGATTCTAACCCTGGAACTGTACATCGGGATTCTAACCCTGGGACTGTACATGGGGATTCCAACCCTGGGACTGTAAATGAGGATTCTAACCCTGGGACTGTACATGGGGATTCTAACCCTGGGACTGTACATGGGGAATTTAACACTGGGACTGTACATGAGGATTCTAACCCTGGGACAGTACATGGGGATTCTAACCCTGTGACTGTACATGGGGATTCTAACCCTGGGACTGTACATGGGAATTCTAACCCTGGGACTGAACATGGGGATTCTAACCCTGGGACTGCACATGGGGATTCTAACCCTGGGACTGTACATGGGGATTCTAACCCTGGGACTGTACATGGGGATTCTTACCCTGGGACTGTACATGGAGATTCTAACCCTGGGATTGTACATGGGGATTCTAACCCTGGGACTGTACATGGGGATTCCAACCCTGGGACTGTACATGGGGATTCCAACCCTGGGACTGTACATGGGGATTCTAACCCTGGGACTGTACATGGGGATTCTAACCTTGGGACTGTACATGGGGATTCTAACCCTGGGTCTGTACATGGGGATTCTGACCCTGGGACTGTACATGGGGATTCTAACCCTGGGAATGTACATGGGTATTCTAACCCTGGGTCTGTACATGGGGATTCTGATCCTGGGACTGTACATGGGGATTCTAACCCTGGGACTGTACATGGGGATTCTAACCCTGGGACTGTCCACAGGGATTCTAACCCTGGGGCTGTACACGGGGATTCTAACCCTGGGACTGTTCATGGGGATTCTAACGCTGAGACTGTACATGGGGATTCTAATCCTGAGACTGTGCATGTGGATTCTAACCCTGGGACTGTACATGGGGATTCTAACCCTGGGA
Organism: Somniosus microcephalus; assembly: GCF_052327205.1. Lineage (NCBI taxonomy): Eukaryota > Metazoa > Chordata > Chondrichthyes > Squaliformes > Somniosidae > Somniosus > Somniosus microcephalus. The sequence goes on from NC_140990.1 coordinate 48,425,337, forward strand.
CTGTACATGGGGATTCTAACCCTGGGACTGTACATGGGAATTCTAACCCTGGGACTGTACATGGGGCTTCTAACCCTGGGACAGTACATGGGGATTCTAACCCTGGGACAGTACATGGGGATTCTAACCCAGGGACTGTACATGGGGATTCTAACCGTGGGACTGTACATGGGGATTCTAACCCTGGGAATGTACATGGGTATTCTAACCCAGTGTCTGTACATGGGGATTCTGATCCTGGGACTGTACATGGGGATTCTAACCCTGGGACTGTACATGGGGATTCTAACACAGGGATTGTACATGTGCAATCTAACCCTGGGACTGTACATTAGGATTCTGACCCTTGAACTGTACATGGGGATTCTAACCCTGGGACTGTACATGGGGATTCTAACCCCGCGACTGTACATGGGGATTCTAACCCTGGGACTGTACATGGGAATTCTACCCCTGGGACTGTACATGGGGATTCTAACCCTGGGACTGTACATGGGGATTCTAACCCTGGGACTGTACACGGGGATTCTAACCATGAGAATGTACATGGGGATTCTAACCCTGGGACTGTACATGGGGATTCTAACCCTGGGACTTTACATGGGGAGTCTAACCCTGGGACTGTACATGGGGATTCTAACATTGGGATTGTACATGAGCATTCTAACTCTGGGACTGTACATGGGGTTTCTAACCCTGGGACTGTACATGGGGATTCTAACCCTGGGACTGTACATTGGGATACTAACACAGGTATTGTACATGGGGATTCCAACCCTGGGACTGTACATGGGGATTCTAACCCTGGGACTGTACATGGGGATTCTAACCCTTCGACTGTACATGGGGATTCTAACGCTGGGACTATACATGGTAATTCTGACCCTGGGACTCTACATGGGGATTCTGTCCCTGGGACTGTACATGTGGATTCTAACCCTGGGACTGTACATGTGCATTCTAACCCTGGGACTGTGCATGGGGATTCTAACCCTGGAACTGGACATGGGCATTTAAACCCTGGGACTGTACATGGGGATTCTAACCCCGGGACTGTACATGGGGATTCTAACCCTGGGACTGTACACGAGGATTCTAACCCTGGGACTGTACACGGGGATTCTAACCCTGGGACAGTACATGGGGATTCTAACCCTGAGACTGTACATGGGGATTCTAACCCTGAGAGTGTACATGTGGATTCTAACCATGGGACTGTACATGGGGATTCCAACCCTGGGACTGTACATGTGGATTCTAACCCTGGGACTGTACATGGGGATTCTAACCCTCGGACTGTACATGGGGATTCTAACCCTGGGACTGTACATGGGGATTCTAACCCCGGAACTGTACATGGGGATTCTAACCCTGGGACTGTACATGGGGATTCTAACCCTGGGACTGTACATGGGGATTCTAACCCTGGGACTGTACATGGGGATTCTAACCCTGGGACTGTACATGGGGATTCTATCACAGGGACTGTACATGGGGATCCTAACCCTGGGACTGTACATGGGGATTCTAACCCTGGGACTGTACATGGGGATTCTAACCCTGCGACTGTACATGGGGATTCTAACCCTGGGACTGTACATGGGGATTCTAACACTGGGACTGTACATGAGGATTCTAGCCCCGCGACAGTGCATGGGGATTCTAACCCTGGGACAGTGCATCGGGATTCTAACCCTGGGACTGTAGATGGGGATTCTAACCCTGGAAGTGTATATCGGGATTCTAACCCTAGGACTGTACATGGGGATTCCAAACCTGGGACTGTAAATGTGGATTCTAACCCTGGGACTGTACATGGGGATTCTAACCCTGGGACTGCACATGGGGATTCTAACCCTGGGACTGTACATGAGGATTCTAACACACGGAATGTACATGGGGAATCTAACCCTGGGACTGTACATGGGGATTCTAACCCTGGGACTGTACATGGGTATTCTAACCCTGGGACTCTACATGGGGATTCTAACCCTGGGACTGTACATAGGGATTCTAACCCTGGGACTTAACATGGGGATTCTAACCCTGGGACTGTAAATGGGGTTTCTAACCCTGGGACTGTACGTGGGGATTACAACCCTGGGACTGTAAATGAGGATTCTAACCCTGGGGCTGTACATGGGGATTCTAACCCTGGAACTGTACATTAGGATTCCAACACTGGGACTGTACATGAGGATTCTCACCCTGGGATGTACATGGGGATTTTAACCCTGGGACTGTACCTGGGGATGCTAACCCTGGGACTGTACATGGGGATTCTAACCCTGGGACTGTACATGGGGATTCTAACCCTGGGACTGTACGTGGGGATTCTAACCCTGGGACTTTACATGGGGATTCTAACTCTGGGACAGTGCATGGGGATTCTAACCCTGGGACTGTACATGGGGATTCTAACCCTGGGACTGTGCACGGGGATTCTAACCCTGGGACTGTACATGGGGATTCTAACCCTGGGACTGTACATGGGTATTCTAACCCTGGGACTGTACACGGGGATTCTAACCCTGAGACTGTACATGGGGATTCTAACCCTGGGACTGTACATGGGGATTCTAACCCTGGTTCTGTACACGGGGATTCTAACCCTGAGACTGTACATGGGGATTGTAACCCTCGGACTGTACATGGGGATTCAAACCCTGGGACTGTACATGGGGATTCCAACCCTGGGACTGTACATGGGGATTCTAAACCTGGGACTGTACACGGGGATTCAAACCCTGGGACTGTACACGGGGATTCTATCCCTGGGACTGCACACGGGGATTCTAACCCTGGGACTGTACATGGGGATTCTAAACCTGGGACGGTACATGGGAATTCCAACCCTGCGATCGTACATGGGGATACTAACCCTGGGACTGTACATGGGGATTCTAACCCTGGGACAGTACATGGGGATTCTAACCCTGGGACAGTACATGGGGATTCTAACCCTGGGACTGTACATGGTTATTCTAACCTTGGGACTGTACATGGGGATTCTAACCCTGGGACTGTACATGGAAATTCTAACCCTGGGACTGTACATGGGGACTCTAACCCTATGACAGTACATGGGGATTCTAACCCTGGGACAGTACATGTGGATTCTAACCCTGGGACTGTAAATGGGGATTCTAACCCTGGGACTGTACATGGGTATTCTAACCCTCGGACTGTAAATGGGGATTCTAACCCTGGTACTGTACATGGGGATTCTAACCATGGGACTGTACATGGGGATTCTAACCCTGGGACTGTACACGGGGCTTCTAACCCTGAGACTGTACATGGGGATTCTAACCCTGGGATTGTACATGGGGATTCTAACCCTGGGTCTGTACACGGGGATTCTAACCCTGAGACTGTACATGGGGATTGTAACCCTTGGACTGTACATGGGGATTCAAATCCTGGGACTGTACATGGGGATTCCAACCCTGGGACTGTACATGGGGATTCTAACCCTGGGACTGTACACGGGGATTCAAACCCTGGGACTGTACACGGGGATTCTATCCCTGGGACTGTACACGGGGTTCTAACCCTGGGACTGTACATGGGGATTCTAAACCTGGGACTGTACATGGGAATTCCAACCCTGCGACTGTACATGGGGATACTAACCCTGGGACTGTACATGGGGATTCTAACCCTGGGACAGTACATGGGGATTCTAACCCTGGGACAGTATATGGGGATTCTAACCCTGGGACTGTACATGGTTATTCTAACCTTGGGACTGTACATGGGGATTCTAACCCTGGGACTGTACATGGAAATTCTAACCCTGGGACTGTACATGGGGATTCTAACCCTATGACAGTACATGGGGATTCTAACCCTGGGACAGTACATAGGGATTCTAACCCTGGGACTGTAAATGGGGATTCTAACCCTGGGACTGTACATGGGTATTCTAACCCTCGGACTGTACATGGGGATTCTAACCCTGGGCCTGTACATGGGGATTCATACCCTGGGCCTGTACATGGGGATTCTAACCCTGGGACTGTAAATGGGGATTCTAAAACAGGGTCTGGTCATGGGCATTCCAACCCTGGGACTGTATATGAGGATTCTAACCCTGGGACTGTACATGGGGATTCTAACCCTGGGACAGTACATGGGGATTCTTACCCTGGGACTGTAAATGAGGATTCTAACCCTGGGACTGTACATGGGGATTCTAACCCTCGGACTGTACATGGGGATTCTAACCCTGGGACTGTACATGGGGATTCTAACCCTGGGACTGGACATCGGGATTCTGACCCTGGGACTATACATGGGGATTCCGACCCTGGGACTGTACATGGGGATTCTAACCCTGGGACTGTACATGGGTATTCTAACCTTGGGACTGTACATGGGGATTCTAACCCTGGGTCTGTGCATGGGGATTCTGACCCTAGGACTGTATATGGGGATTCGAACCCTGGGAATGTACATGGGTATTCTAACCCTGGGTCTGTACATGGGGATTCTGATCCTGGGACTGTACATGGGGATTCTAACCCTGGGACTGTACATGGGGATTCTAACCCTGGGACAGTACATGGGGATTCTAACCCTGGGACAGTACATGGGAATTCTAACCCAGGGACTGTACATGGGGATTCTAACCGTGGGACTGTACATGGGGATTCTAACCCTGGGAATGTACATGGGTATTCTAACCCTGGGTCTGTACATGGGGATTCTGATCCTGGGACTGTACATGGGGATTCTAACCCTGGGACTGTACATGGGGATTCTAACCCAGGGATTGTACATGTGCAATCTAACCCTGGGACTGTACATTAGGATTCTGACCCTTGAACTGTACATGGGGATTCTAACCCTGGGACTGTACATGGGGATTCTAACCCCGCGACTGTACATGGGGATTCTAACCCTGGGACTGTACACAGGGATTCTAACCCTGGGGCTGTACACGGGGATTCTAACCCTGGGACTGTTCATGGGGATTCTAACCCTGGGACTGTACATGGGGATTCTAACCCTGGGACTGTACACGGGGATTCTAACCGTGAGACTGTACATGGGGATTCTAACCCTGGGACTGTACATGGGGATTCTAACCCTGGGACTTTACATGGGGAGTCTAACCCTGGGACTGTGCATGGGGATTCTAACATTGGGATTGTACATGAGGATTCTAACTCTGGGACTGTACATGGGGATTCTAACCCTGGGACTGTGCATGGGGATTCTAACCCTGGGACTGTACATTGGGATACTAACGCAGGAACTGTACATGGGGATTCCAACCCTGGGACTGTACATGGGGATTCTAACCCTTGGACTGTACATGGGGATTCTAACCCTTCGACTGTACATGGGGATTCTAACGCTGGGACTAAACATGGGGATTCTGACCCTGGGACACGACATGGGGATTCTAACCCTGGGACTGTACATGGGGATTCTAACTCTGGGACTGTACCTGGGGATTCTAACCCTGGGTCTGTACATGGGGTTTCTGTCCCTGGGACTGTACATGGGGATTCTAACCCTGGGACTGTACATGTGCATTCTAACCCTGGGACTGTGCATGGGGATTCTAACCCTGGAACTTGACATGGGCATTTAAACCCTGGGACTGTACATGGGGATTCTAACCCCGGGACTGTACATGGGGATTCTAACCCTGGGACTGTACACGAGGATTCTAACCCTGGGACTGTACACGCGGATTCTAACCCTGGGACTGCACATGGGGATTCTAACCCTGAGACTGTACATGGGGATTCTAACCCTGAGACTGTACATGTGGATTCTAACCCTGGGTCTGTACATGGGGTTTCCAACCCTGGGACTGTATATGTGGATTCTAACCCTGGGACTGTACATGGGGATTCTAACCCTCGGACTGTACATGGGGATTCTAACCCTGGGACTGTACATGGGGATTCTAACCCCGGAACTGTACATGGGGATTCTAACCCTGGGACTGTACATGGGGATTCTAACCCTGGGACTGTACATAGGGATTCTAACCCTGGGACTGTACATGGGGATTCTAACCCTGGGACTGTACATGGGGATTCTATCACAGGGACTGTACATGGGGATCCTAAACCTGGGACTGTACATGGGGATTCTAACCCTGGGACTGTACATGGGGATTCTAACCCTGCGACTGTACATGGGGATTCTAACCCTGGGACTGTACATGGGGATTCTAACACTGGGACTGTACATGAGGATTCTAGCCCCGCGACAGTGCATGGGGATTCTAACCCTGGGACAGTGCATGGGGATTCTAACCCTGGGACTGTAGTTGGGGATTCTAACCCTGGAAGTGTATATCGGGATTCTAACCCTAGGACTGTACATGGGGATTCCAAACCTGGGACTGTAAATAAGGATTCTAACCCTGGGACTGTACATGGGGATTCTAACCCTGGGACTGTACATGGGGATTCTAACCCTGGGACTGTACATGGGGATTCTAACACACGGAATGTACATGGGGATTCTAACCCTGGGACTGTACATGGTGATTCTAACCATGGGACTGTACATGGGGATTCTAACCCTGGGACTGTACATGGGTATTCTAACCCTGGGACTCTACATGGGGATTCTAACACTGGGACTTTACATGGGGATTCTAACCCTGGGACTGTAAATGGGGTTTCTAACCCTGGGACTGTGCGTGGGGATTACAACCCTGGGACTGTAAATGAGGATTCTAACCCTGGGGCTGTGCATGGGGATTCTAACCCTGGAACTGTACATTAGGATTCCAACACTGGGACTGTACATGAGGATTCTCACCCTGGGATTGTACATGGAGATTCTAACCCTGGGACTGTACATGGGGATTCTAACCCTGGGATGTACTTGGGGATTCTAACCCTGGGACTGTACCTGGGGATTCTAACCCTGGGACTGTACATGGGCATTCTAACCCTGGGACTGTACATGGGGATTCTAACCCTGGGTCTGTACATGGGGATTCTAACTCTGGGACTGTACATGGGGATTCTAACCCTGGGACTTTACATGGGGATTCTAACTCTGGGACTGTACATGGGGATTCTAACTCTGGGACTGTACATGGGGATTCTAACCCTGGGACTTTACATGGGGATTCTAACCCTGGGACTGTACACGGGGATTCTAACCCTGGGACTGTACATGGGGATTCCAACCCTGGGACTGTACATGGGGATTCTAACCCTGGGACTGTACACGGGGATTCTGACCCTGGGACTTTACATGGGGATTCTAACCCTGGGACTGTACATGGGGATTCTAACTCTGGGACTGTACATGGGGATTCTAACCCTGGGACTTTACATGGGGATTCTAACCCTGGGACTGTACACGGGGATTCTAACGCTGGGACTGTACATGGGGATTCTAACCCTGGGACTGTACAAGGAGATTCTAAACCTGGGACAGTACATGGGGATTCTAACCCTGGGACTGTACATGGGGATTCTAACCCTGGGACTGTACACGGGGATTCTAACCCTGAGACTGTACATGGGGATTCTAACCCTGGGACTGTACATGGGGATTCTAACCCTGGGTCTGTACACGGGGATTCTAACCCTGAGACTGTACATGGGGATTCTAACCCTTGGACTGTACATGGGGATTCAAACCCTGGGACTGTACATGGGGATTCCAACCCTGGGACTGTACATGGTGATTCTAACCCTGGGACTGTACACGGGGATTCAAACCCTGGGACTGTACACGGGGATTCTATCCCTGGGACTGTACATGGGGATTCTAACCCTGGGACTGTACATGGGGATTCTAAACCTGGGACTGTACATGGGGATTCAAACCCTGGGACAGTACATGGGGATTCTAAACCTGGGACAGTACATGGGGATTCTAACCCTGGGACTGCACATGGTTATTCTAACCTTGGGACTGTACATGGGGATTCTAACCCTGGGACTGTACATGGGAATTCTAACCCTGGGACTGTACATGCGGATTCTAACCCTATGACAGTACATGGGGATTCTAACCCTGGGACAGTGCATGGGGATTCTAACCCTGGGACTGTAAATGGGGATTCTAACCCTGGGACTGTACATGGGTATTCTAACCCTCGGACTGTACATGGGGATTCTAACCCTGGGCCTGTACATGGGGATTCATACCCTGGGCCTGTACATGGGGATTCTAACCTTGGGACTGTAAATGGGGACTCTAACACAGGGTCTGTACATGGGGATTCCAACCCTGGGACTGTATATGAGGATTCTAACCCTGGGACTGTACATGGGGATTCTAACCCTGGGACTGTACATGGGGATTCTAACCCTGGGACTGTACATGGGGATTCTAACCCTGGGACTGTACACGGGGATTCTAACTGTGAGACTGTACATGGGGATTCTAACCCTGGGACTGTACATGGGGATTCTAACCCTGGGACTTTACATGGGGAGTCTAACCCTGGGACTGTGCATGGGGATTCTAACATTGGGATTGTACATGAGGATTCTAACTCTGGGACTGTACATGGGGATTCTAACCCTGGGACTGTGCATGGGGATTCTAACCCTGGGACTGTACATTGGGATACTAACACAGGAACTGTACATGGGGATTCCAACCCTGGGACTGTACATGGGGATTCTAACCCTTGGACTGTACATGGGGATTCTAACCCTTCGACTGTACATGGGGATTCTAACGCTGGGACTAAACATGGGGATTCTGACCCTGGGACACGACATGGGGATTCTAACCCTGGGACTGTACATGGGGATTCTAACTCTGGGACTGTACCTGGGGATTCTAACCCTGGGTCTGTACATGGGGTTTCTGTCCCTGGGACTGTACATGGGGATTCTAACCCTGGGACTGTACATGTGCATTCTAACCCTGGGACTGTGCATGGGGATTCTAACCCTGGAACTTGACATGGGCATTTAAACCCTGGGACTGTACATGGGGATTCTAACCCCGGGACTGTACATGGGGATTCTAACCCAGGGACTGTACACGAGGATTCTAACCCTGGGACTGTACACGGGGATTCTAACCCTGGGACTGTACATGGGGATTCTAACCCTGAGACTGTACATGGGGATTCTAACCCTGAGACTGTACATGTGGATTCTAACCCTGGGTCTGTACATGGGGATTCCAACCCTGGGACTGTATATGTGGATTCTAACCCTGGGACTGTACATGGGGATTCTAACCCTCGGACTGTACATGGGGATTCTAACCCTGGGACTGTACATGGGGATTCTAACCCCGGAACTGTACATGGGGATTCTAACCCTGGGACTGTACATGGGGATTCTAACCCTGGGACTGTACATGGGGATTCTAACCCTGGGACTGTACATGGGGATTCTAACCCTGGGACTGTACATGGGGATTCTATCACAGGGACTGTACATGGGGATTCTAACACTGGGACTGTACATGGGGATTCTAACCCTGCGACTGTACATGGGGATTCTAACCCTGGGACTGTACATGGGGATTCTAACACTGGGACTGTACATGAGGATTCTAGCCCCGCGACAGTGCATGGGGATTCTAACCCTGGGACAGTGCATGGGGATTCTAACCCTGGGACTGTAGTTGGGGATTCTAACCCTGGAAGTGTATATCGGGATTCTAACCCTAGGACTGTACATGGGGATTCCAAACCTGGGACTGTAAATAAGGATTCTAACCCTGGGACTGTACATGGGGATTCTAACCCTGGGACTGTACATGGGGATTCTAACCCTGGGACTGTACATGGGGATTCTAACACACGGAATGTACATGGGGATTCTAACCCTGGGACTGTACATGGTGATTCTAACCATGGGACTGTACATGGGGATTCTAACCCTGGGACTGTACATGGGTATTCTAACCCTGGGACTGTACATGGGGATTCTAACCCTGGGACTGTACATGGGGATTACAACCCTGGGACTGTAAATGAGGATTCTAACCCTGGGGCTGTGCATGGGGATTCTAACCCTGGAACTGTACATTAGGATTCCAACACTGGGACTGTACATGAGGATTCTCACCCTGGGATTGTACATGGAGATTCTAACCCTGGGACTGTACATGGGGATTCTAACCCTGGGATGTACTTGGGGATTCTAACCCTGGGACTGTACCTGGGGATTCTAACCCTGGGACTGTACATGGGCATTCTAACCCTGGGACTGTACGTGGTGATTCTAACCCTGGGACTGTACATGGGGATTCTAACCCTGGGTCTGTACATGGGGATTCTAACTCTGGGACTGTACATGGGGATTCTAACCCTGGGACTTTACATGGGGATTCTAACTCTGGGACTGTACATGGGGATTCTAACTCTGGGACTGTACATGGGGATTCTAACCCTGGGACTTTACATGGGGATTCTAACCCTGGGACTGTACACGGGGATTCTAACCCTGGGACTGTACATGGGGATTCTAACCCTGGGACTGTACATGGGGATTCTATCACAGGGACTGTACATGGGGATTCTAACACTGGGACTGTACATGGGGATTCTAACCCTGCGACTGTACATGGGGATTCTAACCCTGGGACTGTACATGGGGATTCTAACTCTGGGACTGTACATGGGGATTCTAACCCTGGGACTTTACATGGGGATTCTAACCCTGGGACTGTACACGGGGATTCTAACGCTGGGACTGTACATGGGGATTCTAACCCTGGGACTGTACAAGGAGATTCTAAACCTGGGACTGTACATGGGGATTCTAACCCTGGGACTGTACATGGGGATTCTAACCCTGGGACTGTACACGGGGATTCTAACCCTGAGACTGTACATGGGGATTCTAACCCTGGGACTGTACATGGGGATTCTAACCCTGGGTCTGTACACGGGGATTCTAACCCTGAGACTGTACATGGGGATTCTAACCCTTGGACTGTACATGGGGATTCAAACCCTGGGACTGTACATGGGGATTCCAACCCTGGGACTGTACATGGTGATTCTAACCCTGGGACTGTACACGGGGATTCAAACCCTGGGACTGTACACGGGGATTCTATCCCTGGGACTGTACATGGGGATTCTAACCCTGGGACTGTACATGGGGATTCTAAACCTGGGACTGTACATGGGGATTCAAACCCTGGGACAGTACATGGGGATTCTAACCCTGGGACAGTACATGGGGATTCTAACCCTGGGACTGCACATGGTTATTCTAACCTTGGGACTGTACATGGGGATTCTAACCCTGGGACTGTACATGGGAATTCTAACCCTGGGACTGTACATGCGGATTCTAACCCTATGACAGTACATGGGGATTCTAACCCTGGGACAGTGCATGGGGATTCTAACCCTGGGACTGTAAATGGGGATTCTAACCCTGGGACTGTACATGGGTATTCTAACCCTCGGACTGTACATGGGGATTCTAACCCTGGGCCTGTACATGGGGATTCATACCCTGGGCCTGTACATGGGGATTCTAACCTTGGGACTGTAAATGGGGATTCTAACACAGGGTCTGTACATGGGGATTCCAACCCTGGGACTGTATATGAGGATTCTAACCCTGGGACTGTACATGGGGATTCTAACCCTGGGACAGTACATGGGGATTCTAACCCTGGGTCTGTAAATGGGGATTCTAACCCTGGGACTGTACATGGGGATTCTAACCCTCGGACTGTACATGGGGATTCTAACCCTGGGACTGTACATGGGGATTCTAACCCTGGGACTGTACATGGGGATTCTGACCCTGGGACTCTTCATGGGGATTCCGACCCTGGGACTGTACATGGGGATTCTAACCCTGGGACTGTACATGGGTATTCTAACCTTGGGACTGTACATGGGGATTCTAACCCTGGGTCTGTACATGGGGATTCTGACCCTGGGACTGTACATGGGGATTCTAACCCTTGGACTGTACATGGGGATTCTAACCCTTCGACTGTACATGGGGATTCTAACGCTGGGACTAAACATGGGGATTCTGACCCTGGGACACGACATGGGGATTCTAACCCTGGGACTGTACATGGGGATTCTAACTCTGGGACTGTACCTGGGGATTCTAACCCTGGGTCTGTACATGGGGTTTCTGTCCCTGGGACTGTACATGGGGATTCTAAACCTGGGACTGTACATGTGCATTCTAACCCTGGGACTGTGCATGGGGATTCTAACCCTGGAACTTGACATGGGCATTTAAACCCTGGGACTGTACATGGGGATTCTAACCCCGGGACTGTACATGGGGATTCTAACCCTGGGACTGTACACGAGGATTCTAACCCTGGGACTGTACACGGGGATTCTAACCCTGGGACTGTACATGGGGATTCTAACCCTGAGACTGTACATGGGGATTCTAACCCTGAGACTGTACATGTGGATTCTAACCCTGGGTCTGTACATGGGGATTCCAACCCTGGGACTGTATATGTGGATTCTAACCCTGGGACTGTACATGGGGATTCTAACCCTCGGACTGTACATGGGGATTCTAACCCTGGGACTGTACATGGGGATTCTAACCCCGGAACTGTACATGGGGATTCTAACCCTGGGACTGTACATGGGGATTCTAACCCTGGGACTGTACATGGGGATTCTAACCCTGGGACTGTACATGGGGATTCTAACCCTGGGACTGTACATGGGGATTCTATCACAGGGACTGTACATGGGGATTCTAACCCTGGGACTGTACATGGGGATTCTAACCCTGCGACTGTACATGGGGATTCTAACCCTGGGACTGTACATGGGGATTCTAACACTGGGACTGTACATGAGGATTCTAGCCCAGCGACAGTGCATGGGGATTCTAACCCTGGGACAGTGCATGGGGATTCTAACCCTGGGACTGTAGTTGGGGATTCTAACCCTGGAAGTGTATATCGGGATTCTAACCCTAGGACTGTACATGGGGATTCCAAACCTGGGACTGTAAATAAGGATTCTAACCCTGGGACTGTACATGGGGATTCTAACCCTGGGACTGTACATGGGGATTCTAACCCTGGGACTGTACATGGGGATTCTAACACACGGAATGTACATGGGGATTCTAACCCTGGGACTGTACATGGTGATTCTAACCATGGGACTGTACATGGGGATTCTAACCCTGGGACTGTACATGGGTATTCTAACCCTGGGACTCTACATGGGGATTCTAACCCTGGGACTTTACATGGGGATTCTAACCCTGGGACTGTAAATGGGGTTTCTAACCCTGGGACTGTGCGTGGGGATTACAACCCTGGGACTGTAAATGAGGATTCTAACCCTGGGGCTGTGCATGGGGATTCTAACCCTGGAACTGTACATTAGGATTCCAACACTGGGACTGTACATGAGGATTCTCACCCTGGGATTGTACATGGAGATTCTAACCCTGGGACTGTACATGGGGATTCTAACCCTGGGATGTACTTGGGGATTCTAACCCTGGGACTGTACCTGGGGATTCTAACCCTGGGACTGTACATGGGCATTCTAACCCTGGGACTGTACGTGGTGATTCTAACCCTGGGACTGTACATGGGGATTCTAACCCTGGGTCTGTACATGGGGATTCTAACTCTGGGACTGTACATGGGTATTCTAACCCTGGGACTTTACATGGGGATTCTAACTCTGGGACTGTACATGGGGATTCTAACTCTGGGACTGTACATGGGGATTCTAACCCTGGGACTTTACATGGGGATTCTAACCCTGGGACTGTACACGGGGATGCTAACCCTGGGACTGTACATGGGGATTCCAACCCTGGGACTGTACATGGGGATTCTAACCCTGGGACTGTACACGGGGATTCTAACCCTGGGACTTTACATGGGGATTCTAACCCTGGGACTGTACATGGGGATTCTAACTCTGGGACTGTACATGGGGATTCTAACCCTGGGACTTTACATGGGGATTCTAACCCTGGGACTGTACACGGGGATTCTAACGCTGGGACTGTACATGGGGATTCTAACCCTGGGACTGTACAAGGAGATTCTAAATCTGGGACTGTACATGGGGATTCTAACCCTGGGACTGTACATGGGGATTCTAACCCTGGGACTGTACACGGGGATTCTAACCTTGAGACTGTACATGGGGATTCTAACCCTGGGACTGTACATGGGGATTCTAACCCTGGGTCTGTACACGGGGATTCTAACCCTGAGACTGTACATGGGGATTCTAACCCTTGGACTGTACATGGGGATTCAAACCCTGGGACTGTACATGGGGATTCCAACCCTGGGACTGTACATGGTGATTCTAACCCTGGGACTGTACACGGGGATTCAAACCCTGGGACTGTACACGGGGATTCTATCCCTGGGACTGTACATGGGGATTCTAACCCTGGGACTGTACATGGGGATTCTAAACCTGGGACTGTACATGGGGATTCAAACCCTGGGACAGTACATGGGGATTCTAACCCTGGGACAGTACATGGGGATTCTAACCCTGGGACTGCACATGGTTATTCTAACCTTGGGACTGTACATGGGGATTCTAACCCTGGGACTGTACATGGGAATTCTAACCCTGGGACTGTACATGCGGATTCTAACCCTATGACAGTACATGGGGATTCTAACCCTGGGACAGTGCATGGGGATTCTAACCCTGGGACTGTAAATGGGGATTCTAACCCTGGGACTGTACATGGGTATTCTAACCCTCGGACTGTACATGGGGATTCTAACCCTGGGCCTGTACATGGGGATTCATACCCTGGGCCTGTACATGGGGATTCTAACCTTGGGACTGTAAATGGGGATTCTAACACAGGGTCTGTACATGGGGATTCCAACCCTGGGACTGTATATGAGGATTCTAACCCTGGGACTGTACATGGGGATTCTAACCCTGGGACAGTACATGGGGATTCTAACCCTGGGTCTGTAAATGGGGATTCTAACCCTGGGACTGTACATGGGGATTCTAACCCTCGGACTGTACATGGGGATTCTAACCCTGGGACTGTACATGGGGATTCTAACCCTGGGACTGTACATGGGGATTCTGCCCCTGGGACTCTTCATGGGGATTCCGACCCTGGGACTGTACATGGGGATTCTAACCCTGGGACTGTACATGGGTATTCTAACCTTGGGACTGTACATGGGGATTCTAACCCTGGGTCTGTACATGGGGATTCTGACCCTGGGGCTGTACATGGGGATTCGAACCCTGGGAATGTACATGGGTATTCTAACCCTGGGTCTGTACATGGGGATTCTGATCCTGGGACTGTACATGGGGATTCTAACCCTGGGACTGTACATGGGGATTCTAACCCAGGGATTGTACATGTGCAATCTAACCCTGGGACTGTACATTAGGATTCTGAGCCTTGATCTGTACATGGGGATTCTAACCCTGGGACTGTACATGGGGATTCTATCCCCGCGACTGTACATGGGGATTCTAACCCTGGGACTGTACACAGGGATTCTAACCCTGAGGCAGTACATGGGGATTCTAACCCTGGGACTGTTCATGGGGATTCTAACGCTGAGACTGTACATGGGGATTCTAATCCTGAGACTGTACATGTGGATTCTAACCCTGGGACTGTACATGGGGATTCTAACCCTGGGACTGTACACGGGGATTCTAACCGTAAGACTGTACATGGGGATTCTAACCCTGGGACTGTACATGGGGATTCTAACCCTGGGACTTTACATGGGGAGCCTAACCCTGGGGCGGTACATGGGGATTCTAACCCGGGGACTGTACATGGGCATTCTAGCCCTGGGACTGTACATGGGGATTCTAACCCTGGGATTGTACATGAGGATTCTAACTCTGGGACTGTACATGGGGATTCTAACCCTGGGACTGTACATGGGGATTCTTACCCTGGGACTGTACATGGGGATTCAAACCCTGGGACTGTACATGGGGATTCTGACCCTGGGATTGTACATGGGGATTCTAACCCTGGGACTGTACATGGGGATTCTAACCCTGGGACTGTACATGGGGATTCTAACCCTGGAATGGTACATGGGGATTCCAACCCTGGGACTGTACATGGGGATTCTAACCCTGGGACTGTACGTGGGGATTCTAACCCTGGGACTGTACATTGGGATTCTAACCCTGGGACTGTACATGGGGATTCTAACCCTAGGACTGTACATGGGGATTCTAACCCTGGGACTGTACATGGGGATTCTAACACTCGGACTGTACATGGGGATTCTAACCCTGGGACTGTACATGGGAATTCTAACGCTGGGACTGTACATGGGGATTCTAACCTTATGTCAATACATGGGGATTCTAACCCTGGGACAGTACATGGGGATTCTAACCCTGTGAATGTACATCGGGATTCTAACCCTGGGACTGTACATGGGGATTCTAACCCTCGGAATGTACATGGGGATTCTAACCCTGGGACTGTACATGGGAATTCTAAACCTGGGACTGTACATGTGGATTCTAACACAGGGACTGTACATGGGGATTCTAACCCTGGGACAGTACATGGGGATTCTTACCCTGGGACTGTAAATGAGGATTCTAACCCTGGGACTGTACATGGGGATTCTAACCCTCGGACTGTACATGGGGATTCTAACCCTGGGACTGTACATGGGGATTCTAACCCTGGGACTGGACATCGGGATTCTGACCCTGGGACTATACATGGGGATTCCGACCCTGGGACTGTACATGGGGATTCTAACCCTGGGACTGTACATGGGTATTCTAACCTTGGGACTGTACATGGGGATTCTAACCCTGGGTCTGTGCATGGGGATTCTGACCCTAGGACTGTATATGGGGATTCGAACCCTGGGAATGTACATGGGTATTCTAACCCTGGGTCTGTACATGGGGATTCTGATCCTGGGACTGTACATGGGGATTCTAACCCTGGGACTGTACATGGGGATTCTAACCCTGGGACAGTACATGGGGATTCTAACCCTGGGACAGTACATGGGAATTCTAACCCAGGGACTGTACATGGGGATTCTAACCGTGGGACTGTACATGGGGATTCTAACCCTGGGAATGTACATGGGTATTCTAACCCTGGGTCTGTACATGGGGATTCTGATCCTGGGACTGTACATGGGGATTCTAACCCTGGGACTGTACATGGGGATTCTAACCCAGGGATTGTACATGTGCAATCTAACCCTGGGACTGTACATTAGGATTCTGACCCTTGAACTGTACATGGGGATTCTAACCCTGGGACTGTACATGGGGATTCTAACACCGCGACTGTACATGGGGATTCTAACCCTGGGACTGTACACAGGGATTCTAACCCTGGGGCTGTACACGGGGATTCTAACCCTGGGACTGTTCATGGGGATTCTAACGCTGGGACTGTACATGGGGATTCTAATCCTGAGACTGTACATGGGGATTCTAACCCTGGGACTGTACACGGGGATTCTAACCGTGAGACTGTACATGGGGATTCTAACCCTGGGACTGTACATGGGGATTCTAACCCTGGGACTTTACATGGGGAGTCTAACCCTGGGACTGTGCATGGGGATTCTAACATTGGGATTGTACATGAGGATTCTAACCCTGGGACTGTACATGGGGATTCTATCACAGGGACTGTACATGGGGATTCTAACCCTGGGACTGTACATGGGGATTCTATCACAGGGACTGTACATGGGGATTCTAACCCTGGGACTGTACATGGGGATTCTAACCCTGCGACTGTACATGGGGATTCTAACCCTGGGACTGTACATGGGGATTCTAACACTGGGACTGTACATGAGGATTCTAGCCCAGCGACAGTGCATGGGGATTCTAACCCTGGGACAGTGCATGGGGATTCTAACCCTGGGACTGTAGTTGGGGATTCTAACCCTGGAAGTGTATATCGGGATTCTAACCCTAGGACTGTACATGGGGATTCCAAACCTGGGACTGTAAATAAGGATTCTAACCCTGGGACTGTACATGGGGATTCTAACCCTGGGACTGTACATGGGGATTCTAACCCTGGGACTGTACATGGGGATTCTAACACACGGAATGTACATGGGGATTCTAACCCTGGGACTGTACATGGTGATTCTAACCATGGGACTGTACATGGGGATTCTAACCCTGGGACTGTACATGGGTATTCTAACCCTGGGACTCTACATGGGGATTCTAACCCTGGGACTTTACATGGGGATTCTAACCCTGGGACTGTAAATGGGGTTTCTAACCCTGGGACTGTGCGTGGGGATTACAACCCTGGGACTGTAAATGAGGATTCTAACCCTGGGGCTGTGCATGGGGATTCTAACCCTGGAACTGTACATTAGGATTCCAACACTGGGACTGTACATGAGGATTCTCACCCTGGGATTGTACATGGAGATTCTAACCCTGGGACTGTACATGGGGATTCTAACCCTGGGATGTACTTGGGGATTCTAACCCTGGGACTGTACCTGGGGATTCTAACCCTGGGACTGTACATGGGCATTCTAACCCTGGGACTGTACGTGGTGATTCTAACCCTGGGACTGTACATGGGGATTCTAACCCTGGGTCTGTACATGGGGATTCTAACTCTGGGACTGTACATGGGTATTCTAACCCTGGGACTTTACATGGGGATTCTAACTCTGGGACTGTACATGGGGATTCTAACTCTGGGACTGTACATGGGGATTCTAACCCTGGGACTTTACATGGGGATTCTAACCCTGGGACTGTACACGGGGATGCTAACCCTGGGACTGTACATGGGGATTCCAACCCTGGGACTGTACATGGGGATTCTAACCCTGGGACTGTACACGGGGATTCTAACCCTGGGACTTTACATGGGGATTCTAACCCTGGGACTGTACATGGGGATTCTAACTCTGGGACTGTACATGGGGATTCTAACCCTGGGACTTTACATGGGGATTCTAACCCTGGGACTGTACACGGGGATTCTAACGCTGGGACTGTACATGGGGATTCTAACCCTGGGACTGTACAAGGAGATTCTAAATCTGGGACTGTACATGGGGATTCTAACCCTGGGACTGTACATGGGGATTCTAACCCTGGGACTGTACACGGGGATTCTAACCTTGAGACTGTACATGGGGATTCTAACCCTGGGACTGTACATGGGGATTCTAACCCTGGGTCTGTACACGGGGATTCTAACCCTGAGACTGTACATGGGGATTCTAACCCTTGGACTGTACATGGGGATTCAAACCCTGGGACTGTACATGGGGATTCCAACCCTGGGACTGTACATGGTGATTCTAACCCTGGGACTGTACACGGGGATTCAAACCCTGGGACTGTACACGGGGATTCTATCCCTGGGACTGTACATGGGGATTCTAACCCTGGGACTGTACATGGGGATTCTAAACCTGGGACTGTACATGGGGATTCAAACCCTGGGACAGTACATGGGGATTCTAACCCTGGGACAGTACATGGGGATTCTAACCCTGGGACTGCACATGGTTATTCTAACCTTGGGACTGTACATGGGGATGCTAACCCTGGGACTGTACATGGGAATTCTAACCCTGGGACTGTACATGCGGATTCTAACCCTATGACAGTACATGGGGATTCTAACCCTGGGACAGTGCATGGGGATTCTAACCCTGGGACTGTAAATGGGGATTCTAACCCTGGGACTGTACATGGGTATTCTAACCCTCGGACTGTACATGGGGATTCTAACCCTGGGCCTGTACATGGGGATTCATACCCTGGGCCTGTACATGGGGATTCTAACCTTGGGACTGTAAATGGGGATTCTAACACAGGGTCTGTACATGGGGATTCCAACCCTGGGACTGTATATGAGGATTCTAACCCTGGGACTGTACATGGGGATTCTAACCCTGGGACAGTACATGGGGATTCTAACCCTGGGTCTGTAAATGGGGATTCTAACCCTGGGACTGTACATGGGGATTCTAACCCTCGGACTGTACATGGGGATTCTAACCCTGGGACTGTACATGGGGATTCTGCCCCTGGGACTCTTCATGGGGATTCCGACCCTGGGACTGTACATGGGGATTCTAACCCTGGGACTGTACATGGGTATTCTAACCTTGGGACTGTACATGGGTATTCTAACCCTGGGTCTGTACATGGGGATTCTGACCCTGGGGCTGTACATGGGGATTCGAACCCTGGGAATGTACATGGGTATTCTAACCCTGGGTCTGTACATGGGGATTCTGATCCTGGGACTGTACATGGGGATTCTAACCCTGGGACTGTACATGGGGATTCTAACCCAGGGATTGTACATGTGCAATCTAACCCTGGGACTGTACATTAGGATTCTGAGCCTTGATCTGTACATGGGGATTCTAACCCTGGGACTGTACATGGGGATTCTATCCCCGCGACTGTACATGGGGATTCTAACCCTGGGACTGTACACAGGGATTCTAACCCTGAGGCAGTACATGGGGATTCTAACCCTGGGACTGTTCATGGGGATTCTAACGCTGAGACTGTACATGGGGATTCTAATCCTGAGACTGTACATGTGGATTCTAACCCTGGGACTGTACATGGGGATTCTAACCCTGGGACTGTACACGGGGATTCTAACCGTAAGACTGTACATGGGGATTCTAACCCTGGGACTGTACATGGGGATTCTAACCCTGGGACTTTACATGGGGAGCCTAACCCTGGGGCGGTACATGGGGATTCTAACCCGGGGACTGTACATGGGCATTCTAGCCCTGGGACTGTACATGGGGATTCTAACCCTGGGATTGTACATGAGGATTCTAACTCTGGGACTGTACATGGGGATTCTAACCCTGGGACTGTACATGGGGATTCTTACCCTGGGACTGTACATGGGGATTCAAACCCTGGGACTGTACATGGGGATTCTGACCCTGGGATTGTACATGGGGATTCTAACCCTGGGACTGTACATGGGGATTCTAACCCTGGGACTGTACATGGGGATTCTAACCCTGGAATGGTACATGGGGATTCCAACCCTGGGACTGTACATGGGGATTCTAACCCTGGGACTGTACGTGGGGATTCTAACCCTGGGACTGTACATTGGGATTCTAACCCTGGGACTGTACATGGGGATTCTAACCCTAGGACTGTACATGGGGATTCTAACCCTGGGACTGTACATGGGGATTCTAACACTCGGACTGTACATGGGGATTCTAACCCTGGGACTGTACATGGGAATTCTAACGCTGGGACTGTACATGGGGATTCTAACCTTATGTCAATACATGGGGATTCTAACCCTGGGACAGTACATGGGGATTCTAACCCTGTGAATGTACATCGGGATTCTAACCCTGGGACTGTACATGGGGATTCTAACCCTCGGAATGTACATGGGGATTCTAACCCTGGGACTGTACATGGGAATTCTAAACCTGGGACTGTACATGTGGATTCTAACACAGGGACTGTACATGGGGATTCTAACCCTGGGACAGTACATGGGGATTCTTACCCTGGGACTGTAAATGAGGATTCTAACCCTGGGACTGTACATGGGGATTCTAACCCTCGGACTGTACATGGGGATTCTAACCCTGGGACTGTACATGGGGATTCTAACCCTGGGACTGGACATCGGGATTCTGACCCTGGGACTATACATGGGGATTCCGACCCTGGGACTGTACATGGGGATTCTAACCCTGGGACTGTACATGGGTATTCTAACCTTGGGACTGTACATGGGGATTCTAACCCTGGGTCTGTGCATGGGGATTCTGACCCTAGGACTGTATATGGGGATTCGAACCCTGGGAATGTACATGGGTATTCTAACCCTGGGTCTGTACATGGGGATTCTGATCCTGGGACTGTACATGGGGATTCTAACCCTGGGACTGTACATGGGGATTCTAACCCTGGGACAGTACATGGGGATTCTAACCCTGGGACAGTACATGGGAATTCTAACCCAGGGACTGTACATGGGGATTCTAACCGTGGGACTGTACATGGGGATTCTAACCCTGGGAATGTACATGGGTATTCTAACCCTGGGTCTGTACATGGGGATTCTGATCCTGGGACTGTACATGGGGATTCTAACCCTGGGACTGTACATGGGGATTCTAACCCAGGGATTGTACATGTGCAATCTAACCCTGGGACTGTACATTAGGATTCTGACCCTTGAACTGTACATGGGGATTCTAACCCTGGGACTGTACATGGGGATTCTAACACCGCGACTGTACATGGGGATTCTAACCCTGGGACTGTACACAGGGATTCTAACCCTGGGGCTGTACACGGGGATTCTAACCCTGGGACTGTTCATGGGGATTCTAACGCTGGGACTGTACATGGGGATTCTAATCCTGAGACTGTACATGGGGATTCTAACCCTGGGACTGTACACGGGGATTCTAACCGTGAGACTGTACATGGGGATTCTAACCCTGGGACTGTACATGGGGATTCTAACCCTGGGACTTTACATGGGGAGTCTAACCCTGGGACTGTGCATGGGGATTCTAACATTGGGATTGTACATGAGGATTCTAACTCTGTTACTGTACATGGGGATTCTAACCCTGGGACTGTGCATGGGGATTCTAACCCTGGGACTGTACATTGGGATACTAACACAGGAACTGTACATGGGGATTCCAACCCTGGGACTGTACATGTGGATTCTAACCCTTGGACTGTACATGGGGATTCTAACCCTTCGACTGTACATGGGGATTCTAAAGCTGGGACTAAACATGGGGATTCTGACCCTGGGACACGACATGGGGATTCTAACCCTGGGACTGTACATGGGGATTCTAACTCTGGGACTGTACCTGGGGATTCTAACCCTGGGTCTGTACATGGGGTTTCTGTCCCTGGGACTGTACATGGGGATTCTAACCCTGGGACTGTACATGTGCATTCTAACCCTGGGACTGTGCATGGGGATTCTAACCCTGGAACTTGACATGGGCATTTAAACCCTGGGACTGTACATGGGGATTCTAACCCCGGGACTGTACATGGGGATTCTAACCCTGGGACTGTACACGAGGATTCTAACCCTGGGACTGTACACGGGGATTCTAACCCTGGGACTGTACATGGGGATTCTAACCCTGAGACTGTACATGGGGATTCTAACCCTGAGACTGTACATGTGGATTCTAACCCTGGGTCTGTACATGGGGATTCCAACCCTGGGACTGTATATGTGGATTCTAACCCTGGGACTGTACATGGGGATTCTAACCCTCGGACTGTACATGGGGATTCTAACCCTGGGACTGTACATGGGGATTCTAACCCCGGAACTGTACATGGGGATTCTAACCCTGGGACTGTACATGGGGATTCTAACCCTGGGACTGTACATGGGGATTCTAACCCTGGGACTGTACATGGGGATTCTAACCGTGGGACTGTACATGGGGATTCTATCACAGGGACTGTACATGGGGATCCTAACCCTGGGACTGTACATGGGGATTCTAACCCTGGGACTGTACATGGGGATTCTAACCCTGCGACTGTACATGGGGATTCTAACCCTGGGACTGTACATGGGGATTCTAACACTGGGACTGTACATGAGGATTCTAGCCCCGCGACAGTGCATGGGGATTCTAACCCTGGGACAGTGCATGGGGATTCTAACCCTGGGACTGTAGTTGGGGATTCTAACCCTGGAAGTGTATATCGGGATTCTAACCCTAGGACTGTACATGGGGATTCCAAACCTGGGACTGTAAATAAGGATTCTAACCCTGGGACTGTACATGGGGATTCTAACCCTGGGACTGTACATGGGGATTCTAACCTGGGACTGTACATGGGGATTCTAACACACGGAATGTACATGGGGATTCTAACCCTGGGACTGTACATGGTGATTCTAACCATGGGACTGTACATGGGGATTCTAACCATGGGACTGTACATGGGTATTCTAACCCTGGGACTCTACATGGGGATTCTAACCCTGGGACTTTACATGGGGATTCTAACGCTGGGACTGTAAATGGGGTTTCTAACCCTGGGACTGTGCGTGGGGATTCTAACCCTGGGACTGTACATGGGGATTCTAACCCTGGGACTGTACATGGGGATTCTAACACACGGAATGTACATGGGGATTCTTACCCTGGGACTGTACATGGTGATTCTAACCATGGGACTGTACATGGGGATTCTAACCCTGGGTCTGTACATGGGTATTCTAACCCTGGGACTCTACATGGGGATTCTAACCCTGGGACTTTACATGGGGATTCTAACCCTGGGACTGTAAATGAGGATTCTAACCCTGGGGCTGTACATTAGGATTCCAACACTGGGACTGTACATGAGGATTCTCACCCTGGGATTGTACATGGAGATTCTAACCCTGGGACTGTACATGGGGATTCTAACCCTGGGATGTACTTGGGGATTCTAACCCTGGGACTGTACCTGGGGATTCTAACCCTGGGACTGTACATGGGCATTCTAACCCTGGGACTGTACGTGTTGATTCTAACCCTGGGACTGTACATGGGGATTCTAACCCTGGGTCTGTACATGGGGATTCTAACTCTGGGACTGTACATGGGGATTCTAACCCTGGGACTTTACATGGGGATTCTAACTCTGGGACTGTACATGGGGATTCTAACTCTGGGACTGTACATGGGGATTCTAACCCTGGGACTTTACATGGGGATTCTAACCCTGGGACTGTACACGGGGATTCTAACCCTGGGACTGTACATGGGGATTCCAACCCTGGGACTGTACATGGGGATTCTAACCCTGGGACTGTACACGGGGATTCTAACCCTGGGACTTTACATGGGGATTCTAACCCTGGGACTGTACATGGGGATTCTAACTCTGGGACTGTACATGGGGATTCTAACCCTGGGACTTTACATGGGGATTCTAACCCTGGGACTGTACACGGGGATTCTAACGCTGGGACTGTACATGGGGATTCTAACCCTGGGACTGTACAAGGAGATTCTAAACCTGGGACTGTACATGGGGATTCTAACCCTGGGACTGTACATGGGGATTCTAATCCTGAGACAGTACATGGGGATTCTAACCCTGGGACTGTACACGGGGATTCTAACCGTGAGACTGTACATGGGGATTCTAACCCTGGGACTGTACACGGGGATTCTAACGCTGGGACTGTACATGGGGATTCTAACCCTGGGACAGTGCATGGGGATTCTAACCCTGGGACTGTAGTTGGGGATTCTAACCCTGGAAGTGTATATCGGGATTCTAACCCTAGGACTGTACATGGGGATTCCAAACCTGGGACTGTAAATAAGGATTCTAACCCTGGGACTGTACATGGGGATTCTAACCCTGGGACTGTACATGGGGATTCTAACCTGGGACTGTACATGGGGATTCTAACACACGGAATGTACATGGGGATTCTAACCCTGGGACTGTACATGGTGATTCTAACCATGGGACTGTACATGGGGATTCTAACCCTGGGACTGTACATGGGTATTCTAACCCTGGGACTCTACATGGGGATTCTAACCCTGGGACTTTACATGGGGATTCTAACGCTGGGACTGTAAATGGGGTTTCTAACCCTGGGACTGTGCGTGGGGATTCTAACCCTGGGACTGTACATGGGGATTCTAACCCTGGGACTGTACATGGGGATTCTAACACACGGAATGTACATGGGGATTCTAACCCTGGGACTGTACATGGTGATTCTAACCATGGGACTGTACATGGGGATTCTAACCCTGGGTCTGTACATGGGTATTCTAACCCTGGGACTCTACATGGGGATTCTAACCCTGGGACTTTACATGGGGATTCTAACCCTGGGACTGTAAATGAGGATTCTAACCCTGGGGCTGTACATTAGGATTCCAACACTGGGACTGTACATGAGGATTCTCACCCTGGGATTGTACATGGAGATTCTAACCCTGGGACTGTACATGGGGATTCTAACCCTGGGATGTACTTGGGGATTCTAACCCTGGGACTGTACCTGGGGATTCTAACCCTGGGACTGTACATGGGCATTCTAACCCTGGGACTGTACGTGTTGATTCTAACCCTGGGACTGTACATGGGGATTCTAACCCTGGGTCTGTACATGGGGATTCTAACTCTGGGACTGTACATGGGGATTCTAACCCTGGGACTTTACATGGGGATTCTAACTCTGGGACTGTACATGGGGATTCTAACTCTGGGACTGTACATGGGGATTCTAACCCTGGGACTTTACATGGGGATTCTAACCCTGGGACTGTACACGGGGATTCTAACCCTGGGACTGTACATGGGGATTGCAACCCTGGGACTGTACATGGGGATTCTAACCCTGGGACTGTACACGGGGATTCTAACCCTGGGACTTTACATGGGGATTCTAACCCTGGGACTGTACATGGGGATTCTAACTCTGGGACTGTACATGGGGATTCTAACCCTGGGACTTTACATGGGGATTCTAACCCTGGGACTGTACACGGGGATTCTAACGCTGGGACTGTACATGGGGATTCTAACCCTGGGACTGTACAAGGAGATTCTAAACCTGGGACTGTACATGGGGATTCTAACCCTGGGACTGTACATGGGGATTCTAATCCTGAGACTGTACATGGGGATTCTAACCCTGGGACTGTACACGGGGATTCTAACCGTGAGACTGTACATGGGGATTCTAACCCTGGGACTGTACATGGGGATTCTAACCCTGGGACTTTACATGGGGAGTCTAACCCTGGGACTGTGCATGGGGATTCTAACATTGGGATTGTACATGAGGATTCTAACTCTGGGACTGTACATGGGGATTCTAACCCTGGGACTGTGCATGGGGATTCTAACCCTGGGACTGTACATTGGGATACTAACACAGGAACTGTACATGGGGATTCCAACCCTGGGACTGTACATGTGGATTCTAACCCTTGGACTGTACATGGGGATTCTAACCCTTCGACTGTACATGGGGATTCTAAAGCTGGGACTAAACATGGGGATTCTGACCCTGGGACACGACATGGGGATTCTAACCCTGGGACTGTACATGGGGATTCTAACTCTGGGACTGTACCTGGGGATTCTAACCCTGGGTCTGTACATGGGGTTTCTGTCCCTGGGACTGTACATGGGGATTCTAACCCTGGGACTGTACATGTGCATTCTAACCCTGGGACTGTGCATGGGGATTCTAACCCTGGAACTTGACATGGGCATTTAAACCCTGGGACTGTACATGGGGATTCTAACCCCGGGACTGTACATGGGGATTCTAACCCTGGGACTGTACACGAGGATTCTAACCCTGGGACTGTACACGGGGATTCTAACCCTGGGACTGTACATGGGGATTCTAACCCTGAGACTGTACATGGGGATTCTAACCCTGAGACTGTACATGTGGATTCTAACCCTGGGTCTGTACATGGGGATTCCAACCCTGGGACTGTATATGTGGATTCTAACCCTGGGACTGTACATGGGGATTCTAACCCTCGGACTGTACATGGGGATTCTAACCCTGGGACTGTACATGGCGATTCTAACCCCGGAACTGTACATGGGGATTCTAACCCTGGGACTGTACATGGGGATTCTAACCCTGGGACTGTACATGGGGATTCTAACCCTGGGACTGTACATGGGGTTTCTAACCGTGGGACTGTACATGGGGATTCTATCACAGGGACTGTACATGGGGATCCTAACCCTGGGACTGTACATGGGGATTCTAACCCTGGGACTGTACATGGGGATTCTAACCCTGCGACTGTACATGGGGATTCTAACCCTGGGACTGTACATGGGGATTCTAACACTGGGACTGTACATGAGGATTCTAGCCCCGCGACAGTGCATGGGGATTCTAACCCTGGGACAGTGCATGGGGATTCTAACCCTGGGACTGTAGTTGGGGATTCTAACCCTGGAAGTGTATATCGGGATTCTAACCCTAGGACTGTACATGGGGATTCCAAACCTGGGACTGTAAATAAGGATTCTAACCCTGGGACTGTACATGGGGATTCTAACCCTGGGACTGTACATGGGGATTCTAACCTGGGACTGTACATGGGGATTCTAACACACGGAATGTACATGGGGATTCTAACCCTGGGACTGTACATGGTGATTCTAACCATGGGACTGTACATGGGGATTCTAACCCTGGGACTGTACATGGGTATTCTAACCCTGGGACTCTACATGGGGATTCTAACCCTGGGACTTTACATGGGGATTCTAACCCTGGGACTGTAAATGGGGTTTCTAACCCTGGGACTGTGCGTGGGGATTCTAACCCTGGGACTGTACATGGGGATTCTAACCCTGGGACTGTACATGGGGATTCTAACACACGGAATGTACATGGGGATTCTAACCCTGGGACTGTACATGGTGATTCTAACCATGGGACTGTACATGGGGATTCTAACCCTGGGTCTGTACATGGGTATTCTAACCCTGGGACTCTACATGGGGATTCTAACCCTGGGACTTTACATTGGGATTCCAACACTGGGACTGTACATGAGGATTCTCACCCTGGGATTGTACATGGAGATTCTAACCCTGGGACTGTACATGGGGATTCTAACCCTGGGATGTACTTGGGGATTCTAACCCTGGGACTGTACCTGGGGATTCTAACCCTGGGACTGTACATGGGCATTCTAACCCTGGGACTGTACGTGTTGATTCTAACCCTGGGACTGTACATGGGGATTCTAACCCTGGGTCTGTACATGGGGATTCTAACTCTGGGACTGTACATGGGGATTCTAACCCTGGGACTTTACATGGGGATTCTAACTCTGGGACTGTACATGGGGATTCTAACTCTGGGACTGTACATGGGGATTCTAATCCTGGGACTTTACATGGGGATTCTAACCCTGGGACTGTACACGGGGATTCTAACCCTGGGACTGTACATGGGGATTCCAACCCTGGGACTGTACATGGGGATTCTAACCCTGGGACTGTACACGGGGATTCTAACCCTGGGACTTTACATGGGGATTCTAACCCTGGGACTGTACATGGGGATTCTAACTCTGGGACTGTACATGGGGATTCTAACCCTGGGACTTTACATGGGGATTCTAACCCTGGGACTGTACACGGGGATTCTAACGCTGGGACTGTACATGGGGATTCTAACCCTGGGACTGTACAAGGAGATTCTAAACCTGGGACTGTACATGGGGATTCTAACCCTGGGACTGTACATGGGGATTCTAACCCTGGGACTGTACACGGGGATTCTAACCCTGAGACTGTACATGGGGATTCTAACCCTGGGACTGTACATGGGGATTCTAACCCTGGGTCTGTACACGGGGATTCTAACCCTGAGACTGTACATGGGGATTCTAACCCTTGGACTGTACATGGGGATTCAAACCCTGGGACTGTACATGGGGATTCCAACCCTGGGACTGTACATGGTGATTCTAACCCTGGGACTGTACACGGGGATTCAAACCCTGGGACTGTACACGGGGATTCTATCCCTGGGACTGTACATGGGGATTCTAACCCTGGGACTGTACATGGGGATTCTAAACCTGGGACTGTACATGGGGATTCAAACTCTGGGACAGTACATGGGGATTCTAACCCTGGGACAGTACATGGGGATTCTAACCCTGGGACTGCACATGGTTATTCTAACCTTGGGACTGTACATGGGGATTCTAACCCTGGGACTGTACATGGGAATTCTAACCCTGGGACTGTACATGCGGATTCTAACCCTATGACAGTACATGGGGATTCTAACCCTGGGACAGTTCATGGGGATTCTAACCCTGGGACTGTAAATGGGGATTCTAACCCTGGGACTGTACATGGGTATTCTAACCCTCGGACTGTACATGGGGATTCTAACCCTGGGCCTGTACATGGGGATTCATACCCTGGGCCTGTACATGGGGATTCTAACCTTGGGACTGTAAATGGGGATTCTAACACAGGGTCTGTACATGGGGATTCCAACCCTGGGACTGTATATGAGGATTCTAACCCTGGGACTGTACATGGGGATTCTAACCCTGGGACAGTACATGGGGATTCTAACCCTGGGTCTGTAAATGGGGATTCTAACCCTGGGACTGTACATGGGGATTCTAACCCTCGGACTGTACATGGGGATTCTAACCCTGGGACTGTACATGGGGATTCTAACCCTGGGACTGTACATGGGGATTCTGACCCTGGGACTCTTCATGGGGATTCCGACCCTGGGACTGTACATGGGGATTCTAACCCTGGGACTGTACATGGGTATTCTAACCTTGGGACTGTACATGGGGATTCTAACCCTGGGTCTGTACATGGGGATTCTGACCCTGGGGCTGTACATGGGGATTCGAACCCTGGGAATGTACATGGGTATTCTAACCCTGGGTCTGTACATGGGGATTCTGATCCTGGGACTGTACATGGGGATTCTAACCCTGGGACTGTACATGGGGATTCTAACCCAGGGATTGTACATGTGCAATCTAACCCTGGGACTGTACATTAGGATTCTGACCCTTGAACTGTACATGGGGATTCTAACCCTGGGACTGTACATGGGGATTCTATCCCCGCGACTGTACATGGGGATTCTAACCCTGGGACTGTACACAGGGATTCTAACCCTGAGGCAGTACATGGGGATTCTAACCCTGGGACTGTTCATGGGGATTCTAACGCTGAGACTGTACATGGGGATTCTAATCCTGAGACTGTACATGTGGATTCTAACCCTGGGACTGTACATGGGGATTCTAACCCTGGGACTGTACACGGGGATTCTAACCGTGAGACTGTACATGGGGATTCTAACCCTGGGACTGTACATGGGGCTTCTAACCCTGGGACTTTACATGGGGAGCCTAACCCTGGGGCGGTACATGGGGATTCTAACCCGGGGACTGTACATGGGCATTCTAGCCCTGGGACTGTACATGGGGATTCTAACCCTGAGATTGTACATGAGGATTCTAACTCTGGGACTGTACATGGGGATTCTAACCCTGGGACTGTACATGGGGATTCTTACCCTGGGACTGTACATGGGGATTCAAACCCTGGGACTGTACATGGGGATTCTGACCCTGGGACTGTACATGGGGATTCTATCCCTGGGACTGTACATGGGGATTCTAACCCTGGGACTGTACATGGGGATTCTAACCCTGGAATGGTACATGGGGATTCCAACCCTGGGACTGTACATGGGGATTCTAACCCTGGGACTGTACGTGGGGATTCTAACCCTGGGACTGTACATTGGGATTCTAACCCTGGGACTGTACATGGGGATTCTAACCCTAGGACTGTACATGGGGATTCTAATCCTGGGACTGTACATGGGGATTCTAACACTCGGACTGTACATGGGGATTCTAACCCTGGGACTGTACATGGGAATTCTAACGCTGGGACTGTACATGGGGATTCTAACCTTATGTCAATACATGGGGATTCTAACCCTGGGACAGTACATGGGGATTCTAACCCTGTGAATGTACATCGGGATTCTAACCCTGGGACTGTACATGGGGATTCTAACCCTCCGAATGTACATGGGGATTCTAACCCTGGGACTGTACATGGGAATTCTAACCCTGGGACTGTACATGTGGATTCTAACACAGGGACTGTACATGGGGATTCTAACCTTGGTCTGTACATGGGGATTCTGACCCTGGGACTGTACATGGGGATTCTAACCCTGGGACTGTACATGGGGATTCTAACCCAGGGATTGTACATGTGCATTCTAACCCTGGGACTGTACATGGGGATTCTAACCCTGGAACTGTACTTGGGGATTCTAACCCTGGGACTGTACATGGGGGTACTAAACCCGCGACTGTACATGGGGATTCTAATCCTGGGACTGTACACAGGGATTCTAACCCTGGGGCTGTACACGGGGATTCTAATCCTGGGACTGTTCATGGGTATTCTAAACCTGAGACTGTACATGGGGATTCTAAACCTGAGACTGTACATGTGGATTCTAACCCTGGGACTGTACATGGGGATTCTAACCCTGGGACTGTACATGGGGAATCTAACCCTGGGACTGTACACGGGGATTCTAACCGTGAGACTGTACATGGGGATTCTAACCCTGGGACTGTACATGTGGATTCTAACCCTGGGACTGTACATGGGGAGTCTAACCCTGGGGCGGTACATGGGGATTCTAACCCGGGGACTGTACATGGGCATTCTAACCCTGGGACTGTACATGGGGATTCTAACCCTGGGACTGTACATGAGGATTCTAACTCTGGGACTGTACATGGGGATTCTTACCCAGGACTGTTCATGGGGATTCTAACCCTGGGACTGTACATGGGGATTCTAACCCTGGGACTGCACATGGGGATTCTAACCCTGGGACTGTACATGGGGATTCTAACCCTGGGACTGTACATGGGGATTCTAACCCTTGGATTGTACATGGGGATTCTAACCCTGGGACTGTACATGGGGATTCTAACCCTGGGACTGTACATGGGGATTCTAACCATGGGACTGTACATGGGGATTCTAACCCTGGGACTGTACATGGGGATTCTAACCCTGGGACTGTACATGGGGATTCTAACCCTGGGACTGTACATGGGGATTCTAACCCTTGGACTGTACATGGGGTTTCTAACCCTGGGATGGTACATGGGGATTCTAACCCTGGGACTGTACATGGGGATTCTAACCCTGGGACTGTTCATGGGTATTCTAAACCTGAGACTGTACATGGGGATTCTAACCCTGAGACTGTACATGTGGATTCTAACCCTGGGACTGTACATGGGGATTCTAACCCTGGGACTGCACATGGGGAATCTAACCCTGGGACTCTACATGGGGATTCAAACCGTGAGACTGTACATGGGGATTCTAACCCTGGGACTGTACATGGGGATTCTAACCCCGGGACTGTACATGGGGATTCTAACACTGGGACTGTACATGGGGATTCTAACCCTGTGACTGTACTTGGGGATTCTAACCCTGGGACTGTACATGGGGATTCTAACTCTGGGACTGTACATGGGGATTCTTACCCTGGGACTGTACATGGGGATTCTAACCCTGGGACTGTACATGGGGATTGTAACCCTGGGACTGGACATGAGGATTCTAACTCTGGGACTGTACATGGGGATTCTAACCCTGTGACTGTACATGGAGATTCTAACCCTGGGACTGTACATGGGGATTCTAACCCTGGGACTGTACATGGGGATTCTAATCCTGGGACAGTACATGGGGATTCTAACCCCGGAACTGTACATGGGGATTCTAACCCTGGGACTGTACATGGGGATTCTACCCCTGGGACTGCACATGGGGATTCTAACCCTGGGACTGCACATGGGGAATCTAACCCTGGGACTCTACATGGGGATTCAAACCGTGAGACTGTACATGGGGATTCTAACCCTGGGACTGTACATGGGGATTCTAACCCCGGGACTGTACATGGGGATTCTAACACTGGGACTGTACATGGGGATTCTAACCCTGTGACTGTACTTGGGGATTCTAACCCTGGGACTGTACATGGGGATTCTAACTCTGGGACTGTACATGGGGATTCTTACCCTGGGACTGTACATGGGGATTCTAACCCTGGGACTGTACATGGGGATTGTAACCCTGGGACTGGACATGAGGATTCTAACTCTGGGACTGTACATGGGGATTCTAACCCTGTGACTGTACATGGAGATTCTAACCCTGGGACTGTACATGGGGATTCTAACCCTGGGACTGTACATGGGGATTCTAATCCTGGGACAGTACATGGGGATTCTAACCCCGGAACTGTACATGGGGATTCTAACCCTGGGACTGTACATGGGGATTCTACCCCTGGGACTGCACATGGGGATTCTAACCCTGAGACTGTGCACGTGTGTTCTAACCCTGGGACTATACATGGGGATTCTAAACCAGGGACTGTACATGAGGATTCTAAAACTGGGACTGTACATGTGGATTCTAACCCTGCGACTGTACATGGGGATTCCAACCCTGGAACTGTACATGGGGATTCTAACCCTGGGACTGTACATGGGGAGTCTAACCCTGGGACTGTACATAGAGATTCTAACCCTGGGACTTTACATGTGTATTCTAACCCTGAGACTGTGGATAGGGGATTCTAACCCTGGGACTGTACATGGGGATTCCAACCCTGGGACTGTACATGGGGATTCTAACCCTGGGACTGTACATGGGGATTCCAACCCTGGGACTGTACATGGGGATTCTAACCCTGGGACTGTACATGGGGATTCTAACCCTGGGACTGTACATGGGGATTCTAACCCTGGGACTGTACATGGGGAGTCTAACCCTGGGACTGTACATAGAGATTCTAACCCTGGGACTTTACATGGGGATTCTACCCCTGGGACTGTAGATAGGGGATTCTAACCCTGGGACTGTACATGGGGATTCCAACCCTGGGACTGTACATGGGGATTCTAACCCTGGGACTGTACATGGCGATTCTAACCCTGGGACTGTACATGGGGATTCTAACCCTGGGACTGAACATGGAGATTCTAACCCTGGGACTGTAAGTGAGGATTCTAACCCTGTGACCGTACATGGGGATTCTAACAGTGGGACTGTACGTGGGGATTCTAACCCTGGGACTGTACATGGGGATCCTAACCCTCGGACTGTACATGGCGATTCTAACCCTGGGACTGTACATGGGGATTCTAACCCTGGGACTGTACATGGGGATTCTAACCCTGGGACTGTACATGGGGATTCTAACCCTGGGACTGTACACGGGGATTCTAACCCTGGGACTGAACATGGAGATTCTAACCCTGGGATTGTTCATGTGGTTTCTAACCCTGCTACTGTGAATGGGGATTCTAACCCTGGGACTTTAAAAAAAATGTGTTTATGGGATCTGGGCGTCGCTGGCAAGGCCAGCATTTATTGCCCATCCCTAGTTGCCCTTGAGAAGGTGGTGGTGAGCTGCCTTCTTGAACTGCTGCAGTCCGTGTGGTGATTGTGCTCCCACGGTGCTGTTAGGGAGGGAGTTCCAGCATTTTGACCCAGCGACGATAAAGGATCGGTGATATATTTCCATGTCGGGATTGTGTGAGACTTGGAGGGGAACTTAGAGGTGGTGGTGTTCGCATGCACCTGCTGCCCTTGTCGTTCTCGGTGGAAGAGGTCATGGGTTTGGGAGGTGTTGCCGAAGAAGCGTTGGCGAGTTGCTGCAGTACATTTTGTAGATGGTACACACTGCAGCCACGGTACGCCGGTGGTGGAGGGAGTGAATGTTTAAGGTGGTGGATGGGGTGCCAATCAAGTGGGCTGCTTTGCCGTGGATGGTGTCGAGCTTCTTGAGTGTTGTTGGAGCTGCACTCATCCAGGCAAGTGGAGAGTATTCCATCACACTTCTTTCTTGCGCCTTGTAAATGGTGGAAAGGCTTTGGGGAGTCAGGATTTAATTTTAATTTGGAGTTGATTGTTTGTGCCCCTTTAAAAAGGAGGCTCTCTCGGTAATATAACATCGATTGATGACAATGTCATTCTCCTTGGCATTTTATAAGAGTTGAACATTCTTTCATGCCTCCCAGGCTTGGCAGTTATCAAAGTCTGAGTTCATGGATACAGCTTGTTAGATTATGGGTCTTGCTATATAACTATAATATTGTAAGAATATTACAATAAGTATTCATTTGTAGCATCTCCCATATGAATATTTTGCACTCATTTAGTATAGGAGTTGTATTGTTGTAGAATCTACATATTAAAAATAAATCCTGTGCTCGGGGGGAATAAGGTGTGTGGAGTGTTTCATTGGAGATCTCGAACTCAACTAGGAATAGCATAAAAGCTCATGAAGATTGTGAACAACTTCAGTCTGACATACACTGGAGATTGGTGTCAGTGACTGTGGGGCTGGTTTATATCAGACAGGAGGAGATTGGTGTCAGTGACTGTGGGGTTGGTTTATATCAGACAGGAGGAGATTGGTGTCAGTGACTGTGGGGTTGGTTTATATCAGACAGGAGGAGATTGGTGTCAGTGACTGTGGGGCTGGTTTATATCAGACAGGAGGAGATTGGTGTCAGTGACTGTGGGGTTGGTTTATATCAGACAGGAGGAGATTGGTGTCAGTGACTGTGGGGTTAGTTTATATCAGACAGGAGGAGATTGGTGACAGTGACTGTGGGGCTGGTTTATATCAGACAGGAGGAGATTGGTGTCTGTGACTGTGGGGTGGGTTTATATCAGACAGGAGGAGATTGGTGTCAGTGACAGTGGGGTTGGTTTATATCAGACAGGAGGAGATTGGTGTCTGTGACTGTGGGGTGGGTTTATATCAGACAGGAGGGGATTGGTGTCAGTGACGGGCTGGTTTATATCAGACAGGAGGAGATTGGTGTCAGTGACTGTGGGGTTGGTTTATATCAGACAGGAGGAGATTGGTGTCTGTGACTGTGGGGTGGGTTTATATCAGACAGGAGGGGATTGGTGTCAGTGACGGGCTGGTTTATATCAGACAGGAGGAGATTGGTGTCAGTGACTGGGGCTGGTTTATATCAGGCAGGAGGAGATTGATGTCAGTGACTGTGGGGTTGGTTTATATCAGACAGGAGGAGATTGGTGTCAGTGACTGTGGGGTTGGTTTATACAGACAGGAGGAAATTGGTGTCAGTGACTGGGGTTGGTTTATATCAGACAGGAGGAGATTGGTGTCAGTGACTGTGGGGTTGGTTTATACAGACAGGAGGAAATTGGTGTCAGTGACTGGGGTTGGTTTATATCAGACAGGAGGAAATTGGTGTCAGTGACTGGGGTTGGTTTATATCAGACAGGAGGAGATTGGTGTCAGTGACTGTGGGGCTGGTTTATATCAGACAGGAGGAGATTGGTGTCAGTGACTGTGGGGTTGGTTTATATCAGACAGGAGGAGATTGGTGTCAGTGACTGTGGGGTTGGTTTATATCAGACAGGAGGAGATTGGTGTCAGTGACTGTGGGGTTAGTTTATATCAGACAGGAGGAGATTGGTGTCTGTGACTGTGGGATTTGTTTATATCAGACAGGAGGAGATTGGTGTCAGTGACTCTGGGATTGGTTTATATCAGACAGGAGGAGATTGGTGTCAGTGACTGGGGTTGGTTTATATCAGACAGGAGGAGATTGGTGTCAGTGACTCTGGGGTTGGTTTATATCAGAGAGGAGATTGGTGTCAGTGACTGTGGGATTGGTTTATATCAGACAGGAGTAGATTGGTGTCAGTGACTCTGCGGTTGGTTTATATCAGACAGGAGATTGGTGTCAGTGACTGCGGGTTTAGTTTATATCAGACAGGAGGAGATTGGTGTCTGTGACTGTGGGGCTGGTTTATATCACACAGCAGGAGATTGGTGTCAGTGACTGTGGGGTTGGTTTATATCAGACAGGAGGAGATTGGTGTCAGTGACTGTGGGGTTGGTTTATATCAGACAGGAGGAGATTGGTGTCAGTGACTGTGGGGTTAGTTTATATCAGACAGGAGGAAATTGGTCTCAGTGACTTGGATTGGTGTCAGTGACTGTGGGGTTGGTTTATATCAGACAGTAGATTAATGTAAATCTAATGACGTCTCCTGCAAGGTCTTGCCCTGTGAAAATTCTGGTGGATAGTCGGGAATGTGGGTAATGGGAATCTCCTGTGTAAATAATTACAGAATCACAGCCTCCTTATCATTCACAGAGGACTTTTTACTCAGCCTCAACCCGTGCTGTACCTGCCCTGGGAGTGTTTGATGGGACAGTGTAGAAGGAGCTTTACTCTGTATCTAACCCGTGCTGTACCTGCCCTGGGAATGTTTGATGGGGCAGTGTAGCAGGAGCTATACTCTGTATCTAACCCGTGCTGTACCTGCCCTGGGAATGTTTGATGGGGCAGTGTAGCAGGAGCTATACTCTGTATCTAACCCTTGCTGTAGAGGACTGGAGATAGTTTGATGGGACAGTGTAGAGGGAGCTTTACTCTGTATCTAACCCGTGCTGGACCTGCCCTGAGAGTGTTTGATGGGACAGTGTAGCAGGAGCTTTACTCTGTATCTAACGCTTGCTGTAGCTGACTGGAGATAGTTTGATGGGACAGTGTAGAGGGAGCTTCACTCTGCATTTAACCCGTGCTGTACCTGCCCTGGGAGTGTTTGATGCGACAGTGTAGAGTGAGCTTTACTCTGTATCTAACCCGTGCTGTACCTGCCCTGGGAGTGTTTGATGGGACAGTGTAGAGGAAGCTTTACTCTGTATCTAGCCCGTGCTGTACCTGCCCTGGGAGTGTTTGATGGGACAGTGTAGAGGAAGCTTTACTCTGTATCTAGCCTGTGCTGTACCTGCCCTGGGAGTGTTTGATGGGACAGTGTAGAGGAAGCTTTACTCTGTATCTAGCCCGTGCTGTACCTGCCCTGGGAGTGTTTGATGGGGCAGTGTAGAGGGAGCTTTACTCTGTATCTAACCCATGCTGTACCTGCCCTGGGAGTGTTTGATGGGACAGTGTAGAGGGAGCTTTACTCTGTATCTAACCCGTGCTGTAGATGACTGGAGATAGTTTGATGGGACAGTGTCGAGGGTGCTTTACTCTGTATCTAACCCGTGCTGTACCTGGCCTGGGAGTGTTTGATGGGACAGTGTAGAGGGAGCTTTACTCTGTATCTAACCTGTGCTGTACCTCCCCTGGGAGTGTTTGATGGGACAGCGTAGAGGGAGCTTTACTCTGTATCTAACCCGTGCTTTACCTGCCCTGGGAGTGTTTGATGGGACAGTGTAGAGGGAGCTTTACTCTGTATCTAACCCGTGCTGTACCTGCCCTGGGAGTGTTTGATGGGACAGTGTAGAGGGAACTTTACTCTGTATCTAACCCGTGCTGTATCTGCCCTGGGAATGTTTGATGGGACAGTGTAGAGGGAACTTTACTCTGTATCTGACACGTGCTGTACCTGCCCTGGGAGTGTTTGATGGGACAGTGTAGAGGGAACTTTACTCTGTATCTAACCCATGCTGTACCTGCCCTGGGAGTGTTTGACGGGACAGTGTAGAGGGAGATTTACTCTGTATCTAACCCGTGTTGTACCTGCCCTGGGAATGTTTGATGGGGCAGTGTAGAGGGAGCTTTACTTTGTATCTAACCCGTGCTGTAGCTGACTGGAGATAGTTTGATGGGACTTGTCGTGCTCACCTCGATGGTCACAACATTTAACCCAAAGATGATAGAATATAAACCCATCAGCTTCTTAATAGAGTATTAAAGTTGGTGACACTGGACACATGAACCTGCAAGTTAATAGGACAAGGTGTTAGCCAGAATCTTATACTCCTATGTCTTTGCTCCTCGATTCCTTTCAAAATTTTACCTATTCATGTAAATTTTCTACGTTTTTCTTCCTCCTAAAATCTATCACCTCACATATCTCCAGTCTGAACATTCATTCACCACTACTCTCTCTTTTCTACCAGGCCTCTGGATTACTAGCCCAGTGACATTACCACTATGCTACCGATCTCTTGTGCCACATATACCGAAGCCGAGGTAATTTGTTTACATTGAGATCAGTGATCCCAACCCTGACCCTAGGGGACACCACTGTTTACATCCCTCCAGTCTGAAGAACATCCATTAACCACTTCTCTCTGTTTTCTGCCCTTTATCCAACTTCCTATCCACGCTGCCCCACTCCCTTTAACACCGTGAGCCTTAATTTGATCAACAAGCCTCCTGTCCGGCACCTTATGACAATCCAGCTACACAACATCCACTACATTTCCTTTCTCACTACACTGTGTTATTTCCTGAAATAATCCCTGCTGTCTGTCCTGAATGAATCCATTTCACTACCAAATGTTGCAATGTTTCCCCACATCACAGGGTTTCATCTGTTTAAAGCCACAACAGAAAGCTCCAGTTTTCTCCTGGAGTTTGAGAGAAATCAGGTTTGAAAATGATGCAGAGTTTCAGCCAATGAGGGAGCTCCGGGCTGAGCCCCGCCCACTGGATGCCGCAAGCCCCGCCCCTCACACACTCCGATTGGTTGGAGGACCCGCCGCCCGCTCTGTCCTCCAGCCCTGCCCCACTCTTCCTATTGGTCCAGAGCTCCCGTCAATCACCCAAGCAGTGTGAGCTGAGCATGCGCGGGCGGTGGTGGCGACTGTGGGTGAGGCAGCAGGTGAGAGATGGGTGGAGGGAGGATGCAAAACAGGACTAATGCTGCCGAGCTCAGCTCTCCATGTCTCTCCAGTGGCTGAAGGGTCTGTAACCCTGTCAGGGACGCCCCTGCCACAGGACTCAATATCCACCCCCTCCACCACTGGTGCACTGTGTCTGCAGTATGTACGGTCTACAAGATGACCACGGTCAGGCTGTGTGGATCAAGGGCCAGGCAGCAGAATGGATGGAAAGATCTCAACAAACTTCCCTTAACTCCAACCCTCTGATTTCTGTTTTGTAGCCATCTTTCCATCCATTCTGCTGCCTGGCTCTTCACTCCACACGGCCTGACCTGGGTCATCTTGTCGATCTTACAAACTGTTTATGGATAGCAAGCTGGTTAAAAAACAGGAAACAGAGAGTAGGGGTTGGGACTAGCTACTCAGACTGGCAAAAGGTGGGAAGTGGTGTTCCACAGGGATTGGTGCTGGGACCACTGTTGTTCATAAACAATTTGGACTCGGGAATCAGAAGTACAATTTCAAAGTTTGTCAATAACACCAAATTGGGAGGTAGAGTTAATCCTGAGGAAGACAAAATGCAAGAAAACATTAATAAATTTCAGAATGGGCGTGTAATTGGCAAATGAATTTCACTATAGATCAGTGTGAGGTGGTGTGTTTTGGTGGGAAGAATAAGGAGGCCACACACTACTTAAGAACATAAGAAATAGGAGCAGGAGTGGGCCAATTGGCCCCTCGAGCCTGCTCTGCCATTCAATAAGATCATGGCTGATCTGATCCTAACCGCCAATCTACTATCACAGAACCATCTCCTGAATCTAACAGAATTAGACACACGAAATAGGAGCAGGATCAGGCTACACGGCCCCTGGGCCTGCTCCGCTACCCACAGGGCCATGACTGATCCGAACCTAGACTCATGTCCAAATTCCTGCCCGCTCCCCATAACCCTTTATTCCCTTTACTTCTAGGAAACTGTCTATTTCTGTTTTAAATTTATGTAATGATGTAGCTTCTACAGCTTTTTGGGGCAGCATATTCCATGGACCTACCACCCTCTGAGTGAAGTAGTTCCTCCTCATCTCAGTTTTGAAAGAGCAGCCCCTTATTTGAAGACTATGCCCCCTAGTTCTAGTTTCACCCATCATCGGGAACATCCTCCCCGCATCCACCCGATCCAACCCCTTCACAATCTTATGTTTCAATAAGATCGCCTCTCATTCTTCTGAACTCCAATGAGTAGAGTCCCAATCTACTCAACCTCTCCTCATATGTCCATCCCCTCAACAAGGGGGAGAAATTGGGTTGCTTTGCGCCTCCCGCGATATTCAGCGGGAGGTTAGCAGCGGCAGTAGCCGGTAGCGCACCGCGGCACTGCACCACCGGCAATGACGTCATTGCCATGTGTAGCGCCCCGGCTGCAACCTTGGGTTGTGACCCCATACCTATTGCTAGACGATATGTCCGACAGGGTCAGGGGTCATTCTTGCAGCCACGGCGGCGCCACTTAAAGGGCAGGTGTCGGGCGGCAGCTTTTTATTTTGGCCGACTGCCAGCACCCACCCCCTTCCCCTTTCTTCTTCGGGGTGTCGGCCGCGATCGCTCAGCCCGGCGCTCCTCTTGATCCAACACCCCGCTCCCCGGTGGTCCAGCAGGGCCCCGGTGTGTGCAGTGCTAGGCCCCTCCTCTTTAATCAGGGAGGGAGGTCTGCTATGACGCGGTGCTATGTGCCGACGGGCATGGCGCTGTTGCATGAAGTGCTGCAAAATTCACTGGTAGTGCCTCAAGAGGGAGGGGAGCGCTTCCAGTAGCACCCCACCTCCTGCCTGGGGCGCTACCACTCAATTTAATGCACAGGGGCGCTAACTTTTTCAGGGCGCTAAAATTAGCCCCGAGAACGTTAGCGACCCAAAGGGGGCATCACTGAATTTTTCCCCCTAAGAGTCTAAATGGGCTGGAGGAGCAGAGGGATCCAGGGATACAGATACACAAATCACTAAAAGTAGCGACACACGTTAATAAGGCCATTAAAAGAAAAGCACTGGGGTACATTCCTAAAGGAGCCTCCTGTTCCATGCCTAGGAGCTCTGAACCATGGCAGAGAGCGGCTGGGACACGTTTCTCACACGCCTCGAGATTAACCCGCACGGAGCCTTTGCTGTCAGTGAAGAGAGATGAGAAAGACCAAAGTGCCGTTTGCCACTCTCAGTGTGGCCCTGAAGGACTGTGTCCAGGCTGGAGTTCTGTTTCCGCCGTACGATCCTCCCCCAGATTGTCCTTTCTGAGCTCCAGCCAGGTGATGCTAAACACTCAGGTGGGAAAGAAGAAAATCTACAACAATGTGTTTAAAACAAAGCTGATTTACTTGACATTTATCCAGAATATTAAGCTCCAGCCCAGTGACAGAAGTTATTAACATCAGCAGAAACAAGCCCCAACTGTCAGAATGAACATGGTTCAATCCTGGATGTGATTAACAGCAGCAATAACAGCAGAATCCAATCCTCGCAGTCACTTGTGAACTCGCTGGTGTCTCAGCAGGTTGGATGACTGAGTGAATCTCTTCCCACATACGGAGCAGGTGAATGGCCTCTCCACCGTGTGAACTCGCTGGTGTCTCAGCAGGTTGAATGAATGAGTGAATCCCTTCCCACACATGGAGCAGGTGAACTGCCTCTCTCCAGTGTGGGTGCGCTGGTGTACAGTGAGGTCAGATGAGTGCCTGAACCCAGTCCTGCAGGGAGAGCACCTGAATGGTCTCTCCCCGGTGTGAACATGTTGATGGTACGTCAGTTCCCTGGAACCTATATAGCACTTCCCACAGTCCGGACATTT
Organism: Somniosus microcephalus; assembly: GCF_052327205.1. NCBI lineage: Eukaryota > Metazoa > Chordata > Chondrichthyes > Squaliformes > Somniosidae > Somniosus > Somniosus microcephalus. The sequence goes on from NC_140990.1 coordinate 48,468,398, forward strand.
AAAAGGTCTCTCCCCAGTGTGAACTCGCTGGTGATTCAACAGGTTGGATAACTGAGTGAATCCTTTCCCACACTCACAGCAGGTGAATGGCCTCCCTCCAGTGTGAACTCGCTGATGTCTCAGTAGGTGAGATGAATTAGTGAATCCCTTCCCACACTCAGAGCAGGTGAATGGCCTCTCCCCAGTGTGACTGCGCTTGTGTGTCAATAGGCCAGAGGATCGGTTGAAGCCTCATCCACACACAGAACACGTGTACGGTTTCTCCCCGCTGTGAACGGTGCTTTTTGCTTCCATGTTCAGAGGCCGGTGATACTCAGATCCGATGAGTCGAGTGACTCTGTCAGATCTTGAGATGTTTGGTTTGAGCTTACCATCTGTAAATCCTCCCCTTCTAATACCCTGTAAAATTAATTTAAAACAGGGAGCGTGAGAGAGAACCCACAAGAAAACAAAGGCAGGTTGTAAAATTGAGCTCAATGAATCTGGTCATTTGTGGGGCCAGCACTAGAAAAAAGTGACCATGAAAGCTGCCGATTGTCATAAAAACCCAACTGGTTCACTGATGTCCTTCAGGGAAGGTAATGCGCCACCTGGTCTGGGTCTACACACGACTCTGGCCTCTATGGGAGGAGAGAGAGAGAGGTGGGAGGGGGAGGGGAGGGGACAAAGGTAAGGAATTTTATACATCTGCAACTCAACCAGAACTTTGACAGAACCTCCAAAACACGCAACCTCCACCACCTAGAAGGACAAAGGCAGTTGTTGCATGGGAGCACCATCATCTCCAAGTTCCACTCCATAGAGTCATAGAGTTATACAGCACAGAAAGAGGCCCTTCGGCCCATCGTGTCTGCGCCGACCATCAATCCCTGTCCAGTCTAATCCCATTTTCCAGCATTTGGTCCATAGCCTTGTATGCAATGGCATTTCAAGTGCTCATCCAAATGCTTATTGAATGTTATGAGGGTTCCTGCCTCTACCACCCTTTCAGGCAGTGAGTTCCAGATTCCAACCACCCTCTGGGTGAAAAAGTTCCTCCTCAAATCCCCTCCAAACCTCCTGCCCCTTACCTTGAATCTATGCCCCCTTGTTATTGACCCCCCTACTAAGGGGAAAAGTTCCTCTTTATCTACCCTATCTATGCCCCTCATCATTTTGTACACCTCAATCAGGTCCCCCCTCAGCCTTCTTTGCTCCAAGGAAAACAACCCCAGCCTGTTTAGTCTTTCTTCATAGCTGAGGCGCTCCATCCCAGGTAACATCCTGGTGAATCTTCTCTGCACCCTCTCCAAAGCAATCACATCCTTCCTATAGTGAGGTGACCAGAACTGCACACAGTACTCCAGCTGTGGCCTCACCAGCGTTTTGTACAGCTCCATCATAACCTCCCTGCTCTTATATTCTATGCCTCGGCTAATGAATGCAAGTATTCCATATGCCTTTTTAACCACCTTATCTACCTGTTCCGCTGCCTTCAGGGATCTATGTACATGTACACCAAGGTCCCTCTGACCCTCTGTACTTCCTAGGGTCCTACCACTCATTGTGTATTCCCTTGCCTTATTTGTCCGTCCAAAATGCATCACCTCGCACTTTTCAGGGTTAAATTCCATTTGCCACTTTTCCGCCCATCTGACCAACCCATTTATATCATCCTGTAGCCTGAGGCTTTCCTCCTCACAATTTACCACCCCACCAATTTTCGTGTCATCTGCAAACTTACTGATCATACCTTTTACATTCTCATCCAAATCATTTATGTAGATCACAAACAGCAAGGGTCCCAGCACCGATCCCTGAGGTACCCCACTGGACACAGGCTTCCAGTCACAAAAGCAACCTTCGACCATCACCCTCTGCCTCCTGCCACTCAGCCAGTTTAGGATCCAACGTGCCAAGGCACCCTGGATCCCATGGGCTTTTACCTTCTTGACCAGTCTCCTATGCGGGACTTTGTCAAAAGCTTTACTGAAATCCATGTAAACCACATCCACAGCATTTCCCTCATCCACACACCTAGTCACCCCCTCGAAAAATTCAATCAGATTGGTCAGACATGATTTACCCTTGACAAAGCCATGCTGACTATCCCCGATTAATCCTTGCCTCTCCAAGTGGAGACTAATTTTGTCCCTCAGAATTTTTTCCAATAATTTCCCTACCACAGATGTTAGGCTCACTGGCCTGTAATTCCCTGGTTTATCCCTGCTACCCTTCTTGAATAATGGTACTACATTAGCTGTTCTCCAGTCCTCTGGTACATCCCCTGTGGCCAGAGAGGTTCTGAAAATTTGTGTCAGGGCCCCTGCAATCTCCTCCTTTGCCTCACACTACAGCCTGGGATACATCTCGTCTGGGCCTGAGGATTTATCCACTTTTTGGCCTGCTAAAACCGCTAGTACCGCCTCCCTCTCGATGCTAATATGTTCAAGTATGTCACAGTCCCCTTGCCCGATTTCTATGTCTACATCGTCTTTCTCCATAGTGAACACAGATGCAAAAAATTCATTTAAAACCCCGCCTACATCATCTGGCTCTACACACAGATTGCCACTTTGGTCCCTAATGGGCCCTACCCTTTCCCTGGTTATCCTCTTGCCCTTAATATACTTATAAAACATCTTGGGATTTTCCTTTATTTTGCTCGCCAGTGTTATTTCATGGCCCCTCCTCGCCCTCCTAATTTCTTTTTTAATATGCCCCTGCACTTTTTATACTCCTCTAGGGCTTCCTCCGTCTTTAGTCTTTTGTAACTGCCAAAAGCCCCCCTTTTTTTCCTAATGCATTTTTGTATATCCCTTGTCATCCAAGGTTCCCTTTGCTTGTTGGTCCCACCCTGGTCCCATCCTGACTTAGATATATTCATTATTGCTGGGTCAAAATCCTGGAACTCCTTACCGAACAACATCGTGGGAGTACCTTCACCACACGGACTGCAGCGGTTCAAGAAGAAGGCGACTCACCACCCCCTTCTCAACAGAAAACTGGGGATTGGCAATATTTGCTGCTCTTGCCAGCGGCGCCCACATCCCAAGAATGAATTAAAGCAAATCTGTAGATGTAAACTGGATTAAAAGCCTCTACAGAAATACTTGTTCCTAAAACAATACTCTTTTACATTGTAGGGACAGGGTCTGTTTAACAACCTAATCTCCCCCAGAATCCACCTCCCTTGACAGTCTCACATTGCAAATTGTTGGGTCCTCCTGGGGTCAGAAGTCCTGGGGGTTAAACCCAGCAGCTTCTCCTCCATCTCCACTCCAGCTCAAACTGATGCAACAAAAAGACCTACACAGGCTGCCAGGGACCTACCTTCTGTCAGCCTGCAATAAAACTCTTTCCGACAGCCACTGACTAATGGCGGCCGCAGCACCCACAATTCCCCGCGCCCCAGAAACCACTCAATCCAACGCGCTGATTTTCCCGCTGAGAGTGCGCATGCTCCCCGGGGCCGCGGGCCATTCTGGGAGCCTGGCTCCTGTCCTTTTCCTGAGTCGGACTCGGTGGAACCGGCTGAAGAAACTGGGAAGCGGCGGCTCGGATGGGGGAGGCGCTGCACCCTGGATTTCCTGGTGCCGGGGCCCTGGCCGCACGTCCGCCGGGCCCGGCCGCTCTGATTCTGATTGAGTTTTTGATGAGGTAACAGAGAGGGTTGATGAGGGCAATGCGGTTAATGTGGTGCACATGGATTTCCAAAAGGTGTTCGACAAGTGCCACATAATAGACTTGCCAGCAAAGTTGAAGCCCATGGAATAAAAGGGACAGTGGCAGCTTGGATACGGAATTGGCTAAGTGACAGGAAACAGAGAGTAGTGGTGAACGGTTGTTTTTCAGACTGGAGGAAGGTACACAGTGGTGTTCCCCAGGGGTCAGTACTAGGACCACTGCTTTTCTTGATATATATATTAATGACTTAGACTTGGGTGTACAGGGCACAATTTCAAAATTTGCAGATGACACAAAACTTGGAAGCATAGTGAACAGTGAGGAGGATAGTGACAGACATCAAGAGGACATAGACAGGCTGGTGGAATGGGCGGACACGTGGGAGATAAAATTTAATGCAGAAAAGTGCAAAGTGATACATTTTATTAGGAAGAACAAGGAGAGGTAATATAAACTAAAGGGTACAATTCTAAAGTGGGTGCATGAACAGAGAGACCTGGGGGTATGTGTGCACAAATCTGGCAGGGCAGGTTGAGAATGCTGTTAAAAAAGCATACAGGATTCTGGGCATTATAAATAGAGGCATAGAGTCCAAAAGCAAGTAAGTTATGATGAACCTTTATAAAATTCTGGTTCGGCCTCATCTGGAGTATTGTGTCCAAATCTGGGCACCGCACTTTAGGAAGGATGTGAAGGCCTTAGAGAGGATGCAGAAAAGATTTACAAGAATGGTTCCAGGGATGAGGGACTTCAGTTACGTGGATAGACTGGAGAAGCTGGGGTTGTTCTCCTTAGAGCAGAGAAGGTTGAGATGAGATTTGATGGAGGTGTTCAAAATCATGAGGGGTCTGGACAGAGTAGATAGAGAGAAACTGTTCCCATTGGCGGAAGGGTCGAGAACCAGAGGACACAGACTTAAGATGATTGGCAGAAGAATGAAAGGCGACATGAGGAAAAACTTTTTTACACAGCGAGTGGTTAGGTTCTGGAATGCACTGCCTGAAAGGGTGGTGGAGGCAGATTCAATCACGGCTTTCAAAAGGGAATTGGATAAGTACCTGAAGTAAAGAAATTTGCAGGGTTACGGGGAAAGGGCGGGGAGTGGGACTAGCTGAAGTGATCTTGCAGAGAGCCGACACGGGCTTGATAGGCCAAATGGCCTCCTTCTGTGCTGTAACCATTCTATGATTCTATAAAATATTAGAAAGTTTGTTCCAAAGAAGCACGGGGTTTATCTGCTTTTATTGATGAATTTTAAAAGTCTCTATTAAAACCTGAGCCAGTGTGTTGTGAGACAAAGAGCCTTGTGTCCAATAAGGGGAATAAAGGCCCACAGCCTCCCCTGGCCCCGGGCCCTGAACAAGGGACTGGAGAAACTCACTGCCCTGCGGATCAGACAATCAGCCGGCACTCGTCCCGCCCCTCAGGCTCCCCGATTGGTTGGAGGACCCACCGCCGGCTCACTTCTCCAGCCCCGCCCCTCTCGCTCCCCATTGGTCGGAAGCTCTCGTTAATTAGGTTGCAGGCCCGGGTCACGTGTCCCCGAGGAGATCACGTGCTCCGTCCAACTGACTGTGCTCGGTCCGGGGCCTCGCGGACTCTCAGGTTTTTCTATTTCTCTTTATTCTCTCCCGATCCACCCCTCCCCCCCACCCCGCATGATTCTCCACCCAATCGGAGCGGAGAAAATTCACTTTGCGTCACCGATCGTGACTCTGTAACCGACACCAAGGCCTTTCCCTGGAATGCCCCGCGCCGACTCCGTCTGACAGGATCCGAGTGCGCAGGCGCAGCTCCGAGTGAGAGAGGGGGGTTGGTCTCCTCTGGGCATGCGCGGTTATTGCAAAATACTGCAGATGCTGGAAATCCGAAATAACAACAGAAAATGCTGGAAAAACTCAGCAGGCCAGGCAACATCCGTGGAGAGAAATTAGAGTTGACGTTTCGGGTTAAACCCTTTTTCAAAACTGGAAAGGAAATGAAATAGATCGAAAGGCAGGGCTGGGAGAGAACAAAAGAAGTAGAGAGACATTAAGAGGTATTCAAAACAAGACGAGATGGTGATAAGACTAGTGGAGACAAAAGACAGCTCTAGATTAGGTGTGAAATGTTCTGGCAGAATGAGAGACAGCTGCCATGTGGGAGAGAGAAAAAAATGAGGGGGGGGGAGGGAAAAACAAAGGTGTGGATAAAAAATATAAGTAAAAATGTAACAGGGGCCGAGGTTATGATCTGAAATTGAAATTGCATGTGCGGACTCTTGGCTGTCAATCAACCATCAGCCAGAAGAGGTCGCTGGTAAGACCAGTGAAGAAAGAAAGACTTGCATTTATATAGCGCCTCTCACCACCACCGGACGACCCAAAGCACTTTACAGCCAATGAGGTGCTTTTAAAGTGTAGTCACTGTTGTAATGTAGGAAATGCGGCAGTCAATTAGCGCACAGCAAGCTCCCACAAACAGCAATGTGATAATGACCAGATAATCTATCATTTTGTTACATTGATTGAGGGATAAACATTGACTAGGACACCAGGAATAATTCCCCTGCTCTTTCCCACATTACAACAGTGACTACACTGCAAAAGTACTTCATTGGCTGTATATTAACGATTTGGAGGAAGGGACCGAGTGCAACATATCCAAGTTTGCCGACGATACAAAGATGGGAGGGAAAGCAGTGAGTGAGGACATAAAAAACCTGTAAAAGGACATAGACAGGCTAAGTGAGTGGGCAGAGATTTGGCAGATGCAATATAATGTTGGAAAGTGTGAGGTTATGCACTTTGGCAGAAAAAATCAAAGAGCAAGTTATTATCTAAATGGAGAGAAACTGCAAAGTGCTACAGTACAAAGGGATCTGGGGGTCCTGGTGCATGAAACACAAAAAGTTAGTATGCAGGTGCAGCAGGCGATCAGGAAGGCCAATGGTATCTTGGCTTTTATTGCAAGGGGGATGGAGTATAAAAGCAGGGAAGTCTTGCTTCAGTTGTATAGGGTATTGGTGAGGCCACACCTGGAATACTGCGTGCAGTTTTGGTTTCCATATTTAAGAAAAGATATACTTGCTCTCGAGGCGGTTCAGAGAAGGTTCACTCGGTTGATTCCGGAGATGAGGGGGTTGACGTATGAGGAAAGGTTGAGTAGGTTGGGACTCTACTCATTGGAGTTCAGAAGAATGAGAGGCGATCTTATCGAAACATATAAGATTGTGAGGGGGCTTGATCGGGTGGATGCGGTGAGGATGTTTCCACTGATGGGTGAGACTAGAACTAGGGGGCATAATCTTAGAATAAGGGGCTGCCCTTTCAAAACTGAGATGAGGAGAAACTTCTTCACTCAGAGGATAGTAAATCTATGGAATTTGCTACCCCAGAGAGCTGTGGAAGCTGCAACATTAAATAAATTTAAAATGGAGATAGACAGTTTCCTAGCAGATAAGGGAATTAGGGGTTACGGGGAGAGGGCAGGGAAGTGGACGTGAGTCTAGATTCGGATCAGCCATGATCCATGATCCTATTGAATGGTGGAGCAGGCCCGAGGGGCCGTATGGCCTACTCCTGCTCCTACTTCTTATGTTCTTATGGCACTTCAAGACGTCTGCTGGTCATGAAAGCACCATATAAATGCAAGCCTTTCTTTCTCGAAATAGTGCCATGGGATCTTTTACATCCACCTGAGAGAGCAGACGGGGCATTAGTTTAATGTCTCATCCGAAAGACGTCACTTCCGACAGTGCCGCACTCCCTCAGTACTGCACTGCAGTGCTAGCCTAGATTTTTGTGCTCAAATCTCTGGAGTGGAACTTGAACCCACAACTATTCTGACTCAGAGGCGAGAGTGCTACCCACTGAGCTACTGGCTGACACTAAAGAACAGGCAGTTCTGACGAAAGGTCATTGACCTGAAATGTTAACTCTGTTTCTCTCTCCACAGATGCTGCCTGACCTGCTGAGTATTTCCAGCATTTTCTGTTTTTATTAAAGAAACGAGGGAGTGATTGCTGACAGAAAGAATGTTGGGTCGTCCTGTGCATGCGCACCTCCCTGGCGGCTGAGGCGAAACACTGACTCGCCCCCACCTGAGCCGCGCACGCATACCAGATGTTGCGGCTCTGCATGCGTGCCCAGTGTTCTAACCGCAGGGTTTTGTGCGCTGAGCATGTGCGTTGCGGATCGATCGGGATGGGCAATTGTGGAGCAGGAGGGAGAGCGCGGGGGCCATGAGCACATGCGCAGGACTCAGAGTCAACAGAGCGTTTTCTGGAGCGCGGGGGCTTGTGGGTATTACAGCCGCCATTACTGCTGATCCTTTCAACCAACCTGTGCAGCAGCTGGAGCCTGAAAATCTGCTTCACTGCCCCTAGGTTCAGAAAGGGGAAAATTAAACAACAGTTTGCCTCTGATCCTTTTCTGAAATCAATTTACAGGGTTATAGAAGTGGAGTAGTTACAGGCGGGAAGCTCAGACCAAACATCACGTCAAAATCAGACAGAGTCGCTTGATTTATCCGGACCTGAATATCATCGGCCTTTGCACATGGAAGGAGAAAGCAGTGATTGCAGCGATGACAAACCGCACACGTGTTCGGCGTGTGAACGCGCATTCAGCCGGTTGCCTGACCTGGCGAGACATGTGCACCGTCACACCGGGGAGAAACTGGGTAAAGGTGGGGATGGTGGGAATGGATTTAGTTCCCCGTCTGAATTGGAATTTCAATGGCGCAGTCACACCAGGGACAGTCCGTTCACCTGCTCCGTGTGTGGAAAGGGATTTGTTTGTTCATCCCACCTGCAAACACACTGGGGAGAGACCGTTTAACTGTTCTGACTGTGGGAAGAGCTTTAAAAGCCCCCAGGAGCTGAAGAGACACTAGCTTGTTCACACTGATGAGAGGCCAATTAACTGTCCTGACTCTGGGAAGAGCTTTAAAAGCCCCCAGGAGCTGAAGAGACACCAGCTTGTTCACACTGCGGAAAGGTTGTTCACCTGCTCTGTGTGTGGGAAGGGATTCTTGAAGTCCTCCACCCTGATGATACACCAGCTTGTTCACACTGTTGAGAGACCATTTAACTGTTCTGACTGTGGGAAGAGCTTTAAAAGCCCTGGGAAGCTGAAGGGACACCAGCATGTTCACACTAACGAGAGACCCTTTAAATGTTCTGAGTGTGGGAAGAGTTTTAAAATCCCCGGGGAGCTCAAGCAACACCAGCGAGTTCACACTTGGGAGAGGCCATTCACCTGCTCCATGCGTGGGAAGGGATTCACTGTGTCATCCACCCTGCTGACACACCAGCGAGTTCACACTGAGAGACCCTTTAAATGTTCTCAGTGTGGGAAGAGTTTTAAAATCCCTGGGGAGCTCAAGCAACACCAGCGAGTTCACACTGGGGAGAAGCGGTTCACCTGCTCCATGTGTGGGAAGGGATTCACTGAATCATCCACCCTGCAGACGCACCAGCTTGTTCACACTGACGAGAGACCCTTTAAATGTTCTGACTGTGGGAAGAGCTTTAAAAGCTCCCGGGAGCTGAAGCGACACCAACACCTACACACTGGGGAGAGACCGTTCACCTGCTCCGTGTGTGGGAAGGGATTCGCTCAGCTCTCCAACCTGCTGGCACATCAGCGATTTCACACTGGAGAGAGACCCTTTAAATGTTCTGACTGTTGGAAGAGCTTTAAAAGCTCTAAGAGCCTTAAGAGTCACAGCGTGTTCACACTGATCATAGAATCTAACAGCACAGAAGGAGGTGATTCGGCCCATCATGTCTGTGCCAGCTCTTTGAAAGAGCTGTCCAATTTAGTCCCAAACCCCAGCTTTATCCCCAGAACTCTGCAAACTAGTCCTCTTCAAGTACATGTCCAATTACTGTTTGAAAGTTCCTGTGGAACCTGATTCCAGCATCCTTTCAGATGGTGCATTCCAGATCTTAACAACCTTCTGTGTGAAAACAATTCTCCTCATTTCCCCTCTAGTTCTTTTAGCAACTATTTTCAATCTGTGACCTTTGGTTACCGACCCACTTACCAGAGTGAACAGTTTCTCCCTACTTACTCGATCAAAAGCCCTCATCATTTTGAACACCTCTATTAGGTCTCCTCTTAACCTTCTCTGCTCTAAGGGGAACAATCCCAGCTTCTCCAATCTCTCCACATAACTGAAGTCCCTCATCCCTGGTACCATCCTGGTCAACCTCCTTTGTACCCTCTCCAAGGCCTTGGCATCCTTCCTAAAGTGTGGTGCCCAGAACTGTACACAAGACTCCAGCTGAGGCCAAAACCCTGCAGCTGTACAAAACCCTGGTTAGACCACACCTGGAGCACTGTGAGCAGTTCTGGGCACCACACCTTAGGAAGGATATATTGGCCTTGGAGGGAGTGCAGCGTAGGTTTACCAGAGTGATACCTGGACTCCAAGGGTTAAGTTACGAGGAGAGATTACACAAATTAGGGTTGTATTCCTTGGAATTTAGAAGGTTAAGGGGTGATCTGATCGAAGTTTTCAGGATATTAAGGGGAACAGATAGGGTAGATAGAGAGAAACTATTTCCGCTGGTTGGGGATTCTAGGACTGGGGACATAGTCTAAAAATTAGAGCCAGACCTTTCAGGAGTGAAATTAGGAAACATTTCTACACACAAAGGGTGGTAGAAGTTTGGAACTCTCTTCCGCAAATGGCAATTGATGCGAGATCAATTGTTAATTTTAAATCTGAGATTGATAGGTTTTTGTTACCCAAAGTTATTAAGGATATGGGCCAAAGGCGGGTGTATGGAGTTAGGTCGCAGATCAGCCATGATCTTATTGAATGGCGGAACAGGCTCGAGGGGCTGAATGGCCTCCTCCTGTCCTATGTTCCTAACTAGTGTTTTGTAAAGGTTTAGTGTAACTTCCTTGTTTTTGTATTCAATGGCCCTGTTTACAAAGCCAAGTATCCCATATGCTTTCTGAACCGCCTCACCAACTTGCCGCGGCACTTTCAAAGATTTGTGAATATGGACCCCCACGTCCCTCTGCTCTTGCACCCCCTCAAAATAGTCCCATTTAGATTATACGGCCTCTCCCTGTTGTTTCTCCCAAAGTGCATCGCTTCACACTTATCCTCATTTAATTTCATCTGCCTTGTGTCTGCTCATTTCACAGTCTGTCTCTGTCCTTCTGAAGTCTGTTACTACTATACTCACTATTTACTACGTTGCCAAGTTTTGTATCATCCGTAAATTTCAAACTTGCACACCTATACCCAAGTCCAGGTCAGTTATATATAACAAGAAAAGCAATGGTCCTAATCCCGACCCCTGGGGGAACCCACTGCATACTTCCCTCCAGTCAGAAAAACATCCCTCAGCACTGCTCACTGTCTCCTATCCCTTAGCCAATTATATACCCAAATTACCATCAGCCCTTTAATTCCCTGTGCTTCTATTTTCCAAGTAAGTCTCTTGTGTGGTACTTTATCAAATGCCTTTTGAAAGTCCATAAGAACATAATAAATAGGAGGAGGAGTGGCCATTTGGCCCCTCGAGCCTGCTCCACCATTCAATAAGATCATGGCTGATCATCGACCTCAACTCCACTTTCCTGCCCGATCTCCATATCCCTTGATTCCCCTAGAGTCCAGAAATCTATCTATCTCAGCCTTGAATATACTCAAAGATTCAGCATCCACAGCCATCTGGGGCAGAGAATTCCAAAGATTCACAACCCTCTGAGTGAAGAAATTCCTCCTCATCTCAGTTTTAAATGGCCGACCCCTTATCCTGAGACTATGCCCCCTAGTTCTAGACTCTCCAGCCAGGGGAAACAGCCTCTCAGCATCTACCCTGTCAATCCCCCTCAGAATCTTGTATGTTTCAATGAGATCGCCTCTCATTCTTCTAAACTCCAGAGAGTATCGGCCCAATCTACACAATCTCTCATCATAGGACAGCCCTCTCATCCCAGGAATCAATCTAGTGAACCTTCGTTGCACCGCCTCCAAGGCAAGTATATCCTTCCTCAGATAAGGAGACCAAAGCTGTCCACAGTACTCCAGGTGTGGTCTCACCAAGGCCCTGTACAATTGTAGCAAGACTTCCTTACTCTTATACTCCAACCCCCTTGCAATAAAGGCCAACATGCCATTTGCCTTCGTTATTGCTTGCTGTACCTGCATGCTAGCTTTCTGTGTTTCTTGCACGAGGACACCCAAATTTCACTTAAAACCAACATTTGAAAGTTTCTCACCATTTAAAAAATATTCTGTTTTTCTATTCTTCCTACCAAAGTGAATAACTTCACATTTCCCTACATTATCCTCCATCTGCCACCTTATTGCCCACTCACTTAGTCTATTTATATCCCTTTGCAGACTCTTTGCGTTCTCCTCACAGCTTACTGTCCCACCTAGCTTTGAATCATCAGCAAACTTGGATACATTATACTCGGTCCCTTCATCTAGGTCATTAATATAGATTGTAAATAGCTGAGGCCCCAACACTGATCCATGCGGCACCCCACTAGTTACAGCCTGCCAACTTGAAAAAGTTCAGTTTATCCCTACTCTCTGTTTTCTGTCCGTTAAACAATCCTCTATTCATGCTACTATATTACCCCCAACCCCTTGAGCCCTAATCTTGTGTAATAACCTTTTATGTGGCACCTTATCGAATGCCTTTTGGAAATCCAAATATACTACATCCACTGGTTCCCCTTTATCTACCCTGCTAGTTACATCCTCAAAAAACTCTAATAAATTTGTCAAACACGATTTCCCTTTCATAAAACCATGTTGACTCTGCCTAATCATGTTATGATTTTCTAAGTGCCCTGACACCACTTCCGTAACAATGGATTCCAGCAATTTCCCAATGACTGATGTCAGGCTACCTGGCCTGTAGATCCCTGTTTTTTCATTCCTTCATTTCTTGAATAGCGGTGTTACATTTGCGACCTTCCAATCTGCTGGGACTGTTCTAGAATCTCGGGAATTTTGGAAGATCAAAACCAATGCATCCACTATCTCCTCAGCCACCTCTTTTAGAACCCTAGGATGCAGGCCGTCAGGTCCAGGGGATTTGTCGGCTTTTAGTCCCATTGGTTTCTCTAATACTCGAGTACTTATATTAATTACATTAAGTTCCTCACCCTCATTAGACCCTCAGTTCCCCACCATCTTTGGTATGCTTTTGTGTCTCCTACTGTGAAGACAGATACAAAATATTTGTTTAATGTTTCTGCCATTTCCTTATTCCCCATAATAATTTCTCCTGTCTCAGCCTCTAAGGGACCAACGTTGTCAGCTGTGGCTCAGTGGGTGGCACACTCGCCTCTGGGTCAAAGGGTGGTGGGTTCAAGTCTCACTCCAGGGACTTGAGCACATAAAGCTAGGCTGACACTGCGGTGCAGTGCTGAGGGGGTGCTGCACTGTCACAGGCCCCGTCTTCCCTCTCAGGTGGATGTAAAAGATCCCAGGGCACTATTTCGAAGAGTAGGGGAGTTATCCCCGGTGTCCTGGCCAATATTTATCCCTCAACCAACATAACAAAAACAGATTATCTGGTCATTATCACATTGCTGTTTGTGGGAGCTTGCTGTGCGCAAATTGACTGCCGTGTTTCCCACATTACAACAGTGACTCCACTTCAAAAAGTACTTCATTGACTGTAAAGCACTTTGAGATGTCCGGTGGTCGTGAATGGCGTTATATAAATGCAAGCCTTTCTTTACTTTTGCTACTCTCTTCCTTTTTGATGCTTTTGATTTAATTATTAAACATTTAAGAAATTATTGCAGTGACCAAGGCTGTCTGTGAAACTGCAGGAAATTTGTCTTTAAATAAGGTTCTTTAGTGAAGCTGCTGTGGCTCTGGCCCTTTGCCAGGCTCGCTGACTGCGGCCCCTCTCCCAGATTCCAGCCCCAGCTCTGTGCTGACTGAGGCCCCTCTCCCAGATTCCAGCCCCAGCTCTGTGCTGACTGCGGCCCCTCTCCCAGATTCCAGCCCCAGCTCTGTGCTGACTGGGGCCCCTCTCCCAGATTCCAGCCCCAGCTCTGTGCTGACTGTGGCCCCTCTCCCAGATTCCAGCCCCAGCTCTGTGCTGACTGTGGCCCCTCTCCCAGATTCCAGCACCAGCTCTGTGCTGACTGTGGCCCCTCTCCCAGATTCCAGCCCCAGTTCTGTGATGACTGCGGCCCCTCTCCCAGATTTCAGCCCCAGCTCTGTGATGACTGGGGCCCCTCTCCCAGATTCCAGCCCCAGCTCTGTGCTGACTGTGACCCCTCTCCCATATTCCAGCCCCAGCTCTGTGCTGACTGAGCTGCTCTCACCTGGGGACAGAACGTCACAATCGGCCCCAGCGCACCTGAGCTGCTCACCAGGTCCCGCCCCCTTGCTGGTGGACCCACCGCCCGCTCGCTCCGCCCACCTCCGCCCCGCTCTTCCTGTTGGTCCGGAGCTCCCGTCAATCACCTGGGCAGTGTGAGCTGAGCATGCGCGGACCTTGGCAGCAGCCGCTGACACATCAAATGAGAGAGCTCAGGGAGCGGGTTCCTGAACCCCGGGGGGACGCGGGCCGCTCACACCCCGAGCTCAGGGAGTGGGTTCATGAACCCCGGGGGGACGCGGGCCGCTCACACCCCGAGCTCAGGGAGTGGGTTAATGAACCCCGGGGGGACGCGGGCCGCTCACACCCCGAGCTCAGGGAGCGGGTTCATGAACCCCGGGGGGGACGCGGGCCGCTCACACCCCGAGCTCAGGGAGCGGGTTCATGAACCCCGGGGGGACGCGGGCCGCTCACACCCCGAGCTCAGGGAGTGGGTTAATGAACCCCGTGGGGACGCGGGCCGCTCACACCCCGAGCTCAGGGAGCGGGTTCATGAACCCCGGGGGGACGCGGGCCGCTCACACCCCGAGCTCAGGGAGCGGGTTCATGAACCCCGGGGGGACGCGGGCCGCTCACACCCCGAGCTCAGGGAGCGGGTTCATGAACCCCAGGGGGACGCGGGACGCTCACACCCCGAGCTCAGGGAGTGGGTTCATGAACCCCGGGGGGACGCGGGACGCTCACACCCCGAGCTCAGGGAGCGGGTTCATGAACCCCGGGGGGACGCGGGCCGCTCACACCCCGAGCTCAGGGAGCGGGTTAATGAACCCCGGGGGACGCGGGCCGCTCACACCCTGAGCTCAGGGAGCGGGTTCATGAACCCCGGGGGGACACGGGCTGCTCACACCCCGAGCTCAGGGAGCGGGTTCATGAACCCCGGGGGGACGCGGGCTGCTCACACCCCGAGCTCAGCGAGCGGGCTCATGAACCCCGGGGGGACGCAGGCTGCTCACACCCTGAGTGTGGCCCCGGGCCCCATTATGAAAACACTCTACATTATCCGCTTCACAAACACCCGGTGTGGGCCTCAGGACCTGAACAAGAGCCTCCGGGCCGGGCATTTGCCCCGAGCGGGGCGGCAGCTGTGAGGCTTTCTCCCGGTGACAGGCCCGGGTTAACGGCCACCATCTTGAGAGGCTCAGGGGGCAGTAGGGTGCATGCGCGGCCCCCTTGGCCAGGAACCAGGAGGAGAGAATCTTGTCAATTTCTATCCTGGACTCACAGTGATGGCTTTTGTAAACTCCTTTTACAGGCTGTGAGAAGGGCAGCATTTACAGGTCCCAAATTCAAACCAAACATCACATCGAGACCTGACAGAGTCACTCCATTCATCAGGACCTGAATATCATTGGCCTTTGAATGTGGAAGGAGAAATGTTTATCTGTTCTGTCTGTGGGAAAAGATTTCAAATATCATTGTGACTGGAAAAGCACCGAGACACTCACACCCGAGTTAGAGTGTTCCAGCGCACTGACTGTGGAAAGAGCTTTAACCAGTTACACAGCCTGAAAAAACATCGCACCGTTCACAGCAGGGAGAAACCGTACATTTGTTCTGTGTGTGGACGAGGCTTCAACTGATCATCCAACCTGGAGAGACACAAGGGCACCCGCACCATGGAGAAACCGTGGAAATGTTGGGGCTGTGGGAAGGGATTCAGTTCCCCATCTAAACTGGAAACTCATCGACGCAGTCACACTGGGGAGAGGCCGTTCACCTGCTCCGTGTATGAGAAGGGATTCACTCTGTCATCCAGCCTCCATTTACACCAATGAGTTCACACTGACGAGAGACCTTTTAAATGCTCTGACTGTGGGAAGTGTTTTAAAATCTCTGCAGAATTTATTAATCAGCTTGTTCACACTGATGAGAGACCGTTTAGTTGCGCTCACTGCGAGAAGAGCCTCATTCAACACCAGCAAGTTCACACTGGGGAGAGGCCGTTTACCTGTTCTGTATGTGGGAAGGGATTCACTCAGTCATCCAATCTTCGAACGCACCAGCAGGTTCACACTGGGGAGAGGATATTCACCTGCTCCGTGTGTGGGAAGGGATTTACGCAGTCATCCAATCTCCAGACACACCAACGGGTTCACACTGGGGAGAGGCCGTTCACCTGCTCTGTGTGTGGGAAGGGATTCACTAAATCATCCCACCTGCTGATACACCAACTTGTTCACCTTGATAGAGCTTTTAAATGTGCTGACTGTGAGAAGAGCTTTAAAAGCGCAAAGGATCTGCTGACACACCAACGGGTTCACACTGGGGAGAGGCCGTTCACCTGCTCCGCGTGTGGGAAGGAATTCACTTGGTCATCCAACCTGCTGAGACACCAGCGAGTTCACACTGGGGAGATCCCGTTCACCTGCCCTGAGTGTGGGAAGGGATTCACTCAGTCATCCAACCTGCGGACACACCAGCGAGTTCACACTAGGGAGAATCTGTTCACCTGCTCCGTGTGTGGGAAGGGATTCACTCAATCATCTTACCTGGGGAGACACCAGCAAGTTCATAAGTGACTGCAGTGGTAGGATTCTGCTGTTAATCACATCCTATGTTTGTTTCTACCAATGTTATTAACCCCTATAACTGGGCTGGAGTTTAAGTTTCCGGATATATGTGAACGAAAGCACTTTTGGTGTAAACACACACTGTGTTGTGTTTGTTGTTTCTCCAAGATCAGAGACTAATTGATGTCCTGTTACCAACTGTTCCATTTTGGACCTTTTCTCCTTTCGAACTCTAGATTATTTCAGTTCTCATACCTTCGGTTACTCTCATGGACAAGTCCCAGCTCCCCAAACATTCCAGAGTGCCTCTCCTAGCCTTGGTATCCAGGGAAGGTATCG
The DNA here is from genome assembly GCF_052327205.1 of Somniosus microcephalus. NCBI lineage: Eukaryota > Metazoa > Chordata > Chondrichthyes > Squaliformes > Somniosidae > Somniosus > Somniosus microcephalus. The sequence continues at coordinate 48,485,276 of NC_140990.1, forward strand.
GTAACACGCCCGGGATCACTTAATACAAAACCCAGTCTGTTAATCATTTTCAGCTACTGGACTTAGTGTGTGCCCCACAGCATCTCTCTCACCTTCGATGTGTGAATAGAGCATCACGCCTCAGAACCTGGTTTTAAATTTATTCAGCAAATCTATTTACCAGAAGCTTGCAGGGTGATGAGGCAGTGTTGAGGTGCTGCTGTATCAGCCTTGGCTCAGTGGGCAGCACTCTCGCCTCTGAGTCAGAAGGTTGTGGGTTCAAGTCCCAGCCCAGAGACTTCAGCACTAGAATTCTAGGCTGACACTCCTGTGCAGTACTGAGGGAGTGCGGCACTGTTGGAAGTGCCGTCTTTCAGATGATACATTAAACCAAGGCCCTGTCTGCTCTCTCAGATGGAAAAGATCCCATGGCACTATTGAGAAAAAGAGCATGTGAGTGATCTCTGGTGTCCTGGCCAATATTTATCACTAAAATAAAACAGATTATCTGGTCATTATCACGTTGCTGTTTGTGGGGGCTTGCTGTGCACAAATTGGCTGCCGCTTTTTCTACATTACAACAGTGACTACGATTCAAAAGTACTTCATTGGCTGCAAAGTGTTTTGGGACGTCCTGAGGTCATGAAAGAGGCTGTATAAATGCAAGTCTCATCTTTACTCTGCATTGTGCCTGTAATGAAAATAACTGAAGATTTGTCCCAGTGTAACCTTTGCTGTCATGAAATGAGTGTTTTTTAATGAGCCTCGCGTCCTTGCTCATGTCAGCTGCAATTGTGTAGAAAGGGGATGTGTAAATAGATGGTCTGTGTATGGAGATGTGAAAGTTTGTTCTACAGAAGCACGGGGTTTATCTGCTTTCATTCATGAATTTAAAAAGTCTCTATTAAAACCTGAGCCAGTGTGTTGTGAGACAAAGAGCCTTGTGTCCAATAAGGGGAATAAAGGCCCACAGCCTCCCCTGGCCCCGGGCCCTGAACAAGGGACTGGAGAAACTCGCTGCCCTGCGGATCAGACAATCAGCCGGCGCTAGTCCCGCCCCTCGGGCTCCCCGATTGGTTGGAGGACCCGCCGCCGGCTCGCTCCTCCAGCCCCGCCCCGCTCGCTCCCTATTGGTCGGAAGCTCCCATCAATCAGGCCACGGGCCCGGGTCACGTGTCCCCGAGGAGATCACGTTAACCGTCCAACTGACGCCGCTCGGTCCGGGGCCTCGCGGACTCTCAGGTTTTTCTTTTTCTCTTTATTCTCTCCCGATCCACCCCTCCCCCTGACCCCGCGCGATTCTCCACCCAATCGGAGCGGAGAAAACTCACTTTGCGTCACCGATCGCGATTCTGGAACCGACACCAAGGCCTTTCCCCGGAATGTCCCGCGCCGACTCCGTCCGACAGGATCCGAGTGCGCAGGCGCAGCTCCGAGTGGGGGAGGGGTTTGGTGTCCTCTGGGCATGCGCAGTTATTACACTTGGTGACCGAGAGGGGTCGCTGTGCCGGACTCGGCCCAAACCGCCGACTCGCTCGCGTGCGCATGCGCGGACTCTCGGCTGTCAATCAACTGTCAGCCAGAAGAGGTCGCTGGTGAGACCAGTGAAGAAAGAAAGACTTGCATTTATATAGCACCTTTCACCACCACCGGATGACCCAAAGCGCTTTACAGCCAATGAAGTACCTTTTGAAGTGTAGTCACTGTTGTAATGTAGGAAACGTGGAAGTCAATAAGCGCACAGCAAGCTCCCACAAACAGCAATGTGATAATGACCAGATAATCTATCTTTTTGTCAAGTTAATTGAGGGATACACATTGGCTAGGACACCGGGGATAACTCCCCTGCTCTTTCTAACATTACAGCAGTGACTACACTCCAAAAGTACTTCATTGGCTATAAAGCACTTCAAGACATCTGGTGGTGATGAAAGCACGATATAAATGGAAGCCTATCTTTCTCAAAATAGTGCCATGGGATCTTTTATATCCACCTGAGAGAGCAGACGGGGCCTCAGTTTAACGTCTCATCTGAAAGACGGCACCTCCGACAGTGCAGCACTCCCTCAGCACTGCACTGGAGTGTCAGCCTAGATTTTTGTGCTCAAGTCTCTGGAGTGGGACTTGAACCCACAACCTTATGCCTCAGAGGCGAGAGTGCCACCAACTGAGTCACAGCTGATACTAAAGAACAAGCAGTTCTGCTGAAAGGTCATCGACCTGAAATGTTAACTCTGTTTCTCTCTCCGCAGATGCTGCCTGACCTGAGTATTTCCAGCATTTTCTGTTTTTATTAAAGAAACGAGGGAGTGATTGCTGACAGGAGGAATGTTGGGTCGTCCTGCGCATGCGCACCTCCCTGGCGGCTGAGGTGAAACACCGACTCGCCCCCACCTGAGCCACGCACATGTACCAGATGTTGCGGCTCCGCATGCGCACCCGATGTTCCAACCGTGGGGTTTTGTGCGCTGAGCATGTGCATTGCGGACCGACCGGGATGGGCGATTGTGGAGCAGGAGGGAGAGCGCGGGGGCCATGAGCACATGCGTGGGACTCAGAGTCAACAGAGCACTTTCTGGAGCGCCGGGGCTTGTGGGTATTGCAGCCGCCATTACTGCTGATCCTTTCAACCAACCCATGCAGCAGCTGGGGCCTGAAAATCAGCTTCACTGCCCCTAGGGTCAGAAAGGGGAAAATTAAACAACAGTTTGCCTCTGATCCTTTTCTGATCTCAATTTACAGGGTTATAGAAGTGGAGCAGTTATAGGCGGGAAGCTCCGACCAAACATCACATCAAAATCTGACAGAGTCGCTGGATTCATCAGGACCTAAATACCATCGGCCTTTGCACATGGAAGGAGAAAGCAGCAATCGCAGTGATGACAAACCGCACACGTGTTCAGTGTGTGGACGTGGATTCAGCCGATTGCCTGACCTGGTGAGACACGTGCACCGTCACACCGGGGAGAAACTGGGTAAAGGTGGGGATGACGGGAAGGGATTCAGTTCCCCGTCTACATTGGAAATTCAATGGCGCAGTCACACCAGGGACCGTCCGTTCACCTGCTCCATGTGTGGAAAGGAATTTGTTTGTTCATCCCACCTGCAAATACACCAGAGAGTTCACACTGGGGAGAGACCGTTTAACTGTTCTGACTGTGGGAAGAGCTTTAAAAGCCCTGGGGAACTGAAGGGCCACCAGCTTGTTCACACTGATGAAAGACCATTTCAATGTTCTGACTGTGGGAAGAGCTTTAAAAGCCCCCAGGATCTGAAGGGACACCAGCTTGTTCACACTGATGAGAGACCATTTCAGTGTCCTAACTGTGGGAAGAGCTTTAAAAGCCCCCAGTATCTGAAGCAACACCAGTGAGCTCACACTGATGAGAGGCCGTTTAACTGTCCTGACTGTGGTAAGAGCTTTAAAAGCTCCGGGGAGCTGAAGGGCACCAGCGAGTTCACACTAATGAGAGACCCTTTAAATGTTCAGAGTGTGTGAAGAGTTTTAAAATCCCCCGGGAGCTCAAGCAACACCAGCGCCTCCACACTGGGGAGAGGATATTCATCTGCTCTGAATGTGGGAAGGGATTCACTCAGTCATCCAAACTGCAGACACACCAGCTTGTTCACACTGACGAGAGACCCTTTAACTGTTCTGACTGTGGGAAGAGCTTTAAAAGCTACGGGGAGCTGAAGAGACACCAACACCTACACACTGGAGAGAGACCATTCACCTGCTCTGTGTGTGGGAAGGGATTTACTCAGTCATCCCACCTGCTGGCACATCAGCGAGTTCACACTGGGGAGAGGCCGTTCACCTGCTCCGTGTGTGGGAAGGGATTCGCTCAGCCCTCCAACCTGCTGGTACACCAGCGAGTTCACACTGACGAGAGACCCTTTAAATGTTCTGACTGTGGGAAGAGCTTTAAAAGCTTCGGGGAGCTGAAGGGGCACCAGCGAGTTCACACTGGGGAGAGACCCTTTAAATGTTCTGAGTGTGGGAAGAGTTGTAAAAGCCCCCGGGAGCTCAAGCAACACCAGCGCCTCCACACTGGGGAGAGGATATTCATCTGCTCTGAATGTGGGAAGGGATTCACTGAATCATCCCACCTGCTGGTACACCAGCGAGTTCACACTGATGAGAGACCCTTTAAATGTTCTGACTGTGGGAAGAGCTTTAAAAGCTCCCAGGAGCTGAAGCGACACCAACACCTACACACTGGGGAGAGGCTGTTCACCTGCTCCATGTGTGGGAAGGGATTCACTCATTCATCCCACCTGCTGCCACATCAGCGAGTTCACACTGGGGAGAGGCTGTTCACCTGCTCAGTGTGTGGGAAGGGATTCACTCAGCCCTCCAATCTGCTGGTACATCAGCGAGTTCACACTGATGAGAGACCCTTTAAATGTTCTGACTGTGGGAAGAGCTTTAAAAGCTCCGGGGAGCTGAAGAGTCACCAGCGTGTTCACACTGATCATCGAATCTAACAGCACAGAAGGAGGTGATTCGGCCTATCGTGTCTGTGCCGGCTCTTTGAAAGAGCTGTCCAATTTAGTCCCAAACCCCAGCTTTATCCCCAGAACTCTGCAAACAAGTCCTCTTCAAGTACATGTCCAATTACCGTTTGAAAGTTCCTGTGGAACCTGATTCCAGCATCCTTTCAGATGGTGCGTTCCAGATCTTAACAACCCGCTGGGCGAAAACAATTCTCCTGATTCCCCTCTAGTTCTTTTAGCAACTATTTTAAATCTGTGACCTTTGGTTACCGACCCACTTGCCAGAGTGAACAGTTTCTCCCTACTTGCTCGATCAAAACACCCTCATAATTTTGAACACCTCTATTAGGTCTCCTCTGAACCTTCTCTGCTCTAAGGGGAACATAGAAATATAGAACATAGAAGATAGGAGCAGGAGTAGGCCATTCGGCCCCTCGAGCCTGCTCTGCCATTCAATGAGATCATAGCTGATCATCCAAATTCAGTACCCGGTCCCTGCCTTCTCCCCATATCCCTTGATCCCTTTAGCCTTAAGAAATATATCTAACCCCTTCTTGAATATATTTAATGAATTGGCCTCAACTGCCTTCTGTGGTAGAGAATTCCACAGATTCACCACTCTCTGGGTGAAGTAATTCCTCCTCATCTCTGTCCCAAATGGCTTACCCCTTATCCTTAGATTGTGACCCCTGGTTCTGGACTCCCCGGCCATCGGGAACATCCTTCCTGCATCTAGTCTGTCTAGTCCTGTTAGAATTTTATAACAACCCCAGCTTCTCCAATCTCTCCACATAACTGAAGTCCCTCATCCCTGGTACCATCCTGGTCAACCTCCTCTGCACCCTCTCCAAGGTCTTGACATCCTTCCTAAAGTGTGGTGCCCAGAACTGTACACAAGACTCCAGCTGAGGCCAAAACCCTGCAGCTGTACAAAACCCTGGTTAGACCACACCTGGAGTACTGTGAGCAGTTCTGGGCACCACACCTTAGGAAGGATATATTGGCCTTGGAGAGAGTGCAGCGTAGGTTTACCAGAATGATACCCGGACTTCAAGGGTTAAGTTACGGGGAGAGATTACACAAATTAGGGTTGTATTCCCTGGAATTTAGAAGGTTAAGGTGTGATCTGATCGAAGTTTTCAGGATATTAAGGGGAACAGATAGGGTAGATAGAGTGAAACTATTTCCGCTGGTTGGGGATTCTAGGACTGGGGGCATAGTCTAAAAATTAGAGCCAGACCTTTCAGGAGTGAAATTAGGAAACATTTCTACACACAAAGGGTGGTAGAAGTTTGGAACTCTCTTCCACAAATGGCAATTGATGCGAGATCAATTGTTAATTTTAAATCTGAGATTGATAGGTTTTTGTTACCCAAAGGTATTAAGGGATATGGGCCAAAGGCGTGTGTATGGAGTTAGCCCACAGATCAGCCATGATCTCATTGAATGGCGGAACAGGCTCGAGGGGCTGAATGGCCTCCTCCTGTCCTATGTTTCTAACTAGTGATTTGTAAAGGTTTAGTGTAACTTCCTTGTTTTTGTATTCAATGGCCCTATTTACAAACCCAAGTATCCCATACGCTTTCTGAGCCACCTCACCAATTTGCCGTGGCACTTTCAAAGATTTGTGAATATGGACCCCCAGGTCCCTCTGCTCTTGCACCCCCTCAAAATAGTCCCATTTAGATTATACGGCCTCTCCCTGTTGTTTCTCCCAAAGTGCATCACTTCACACTTATCCTCATTTAATTTCATCTGCCTTGTGTCTGCTCATTTCACAGTCTGTCTCTGTCCTCCTGAAGTCTGCTACTACTATGCTCACTATTTACTACATTGCCAAATTTTGTATTGATGGGCCTTCAATAACCACAAAACTAGAAGTTATATACTTAAACAAGTTGGCTTTTAATCACTAAGATCAGAGCTAACATCTCAACACGCCGACTGGTTCACAGGAATGAGTCATACAGATCCTGGGATCTTTATGTAAGAGAAGTCAGGGGTGGAGCCAAGAGCCAAGACCTGGAACCTCCCAGGTTAGTCGGGAAAGAGGAAGTGAAACTATACACAGTGGGGGAGGGTAATATACATGAGTGCAAAACGAATACAGGATGAAGACAAACAGATTTCATTACATTCACCCTTTCTATAGATTTAGTCTATCGGGGTGATGTTTCTTAAAAGTTGGTATAAGTGAGTCTGTCAGGAGGTTTTGCAGTTCTCAGTGATCGGCACAAAGCCGGTTGGGGTGCCTCTAGGGGAGTGGATTCTGGTTCCTCCGCTGTCCGGGCCTCCTCAGTGTCTTCCAGGTTATCTGCAGTGTCCTCCAGGTTAAAGTTGGGTATTGATACCTCTGGGCGTCCTGTCTCTTTGTAGTGTAGGTCTTCATCGGGTAGTCTCCCATCGTTCTCTCCGCTCCCCGAGGGAGCGAGGTCTTTTATGGAAACAGTGTCCTCTCGCCCGTCAGAGTATTCGATATAGGTGTACTGAGGGTTTGCATGGAGGAGCTGTACCTTTTCCACAAGGGGGTCCGCTTTATTGCCTCTCACTTGCTTCCGCAATAGTACTGTCCCCGGAGACGTCAGCCACGTGGGTAGAGATATGCCCGAGGTGGATTTCCGGGGGGAAACGAACATCTTTTCGTGAGGGGTAGCGTTAGTGGCTGTACATAACAGAGACCTTATGGAGTGGAGCATGTCTGGGAGGACTTCCTGCCAGCGGGTGGTCGGAAGGCCTTTTGACTTTAAGGCTAACGTGACAGCCTTCCAGACAGTAGCATTCTCCCTTTCCACTTGCCCATTACCCCGGGGGTTGTAGCTAGTGGTTCTGCTAGTGGCTATCCCCTTCGAGAGCAAGAACTGGCGCAGCTCGTCACTCATGAATGACGTCCCCCTATCACTGTGTATGTAGTTCGGCATGCCAAACATGCAGAATAGATTACAGAGACACTTGATGACCGTGGCACTGGTCATGTCTGGGCAGGGAATGGCAAAGGGGAAGTGGGAATATTCATCAATGATATTGAGGAAGTATACGTTACGGTCGGCAGAGGGAAGGGGTCCCTTGAAGTCCAGACTTAGGCGCTCGAATGGCCGTGTGGCTTTGATAAGGTGTGCACGGTCAGGCCTGTAGAAACGAGGCTAGCATTCCGCACAGATGCGGCAGGCTCTGGTCATTGCCCTGACCTCCTCGATGGAGTGGGGCAGATTGCGGGATTTTATAAAATGGTATAGTCGGGTGACCCCTGGGTGACAGAGGTCGTTGTGGAGACCCTGTAATTTGTCCGTATGAATGCTGGCACACATTCCCCGCGATAGGGCGTCTGGGGGTTCATTAAGGGCTCCCGGCCTGTACATAATATCATAGTCGAACGTGGATAGTTCGATCCTCCACCTGAGTATTTTGTCATTCTTGATTTTCCCCCTTTGTTTGTTATTAAACATGAAAGCCACCGACCGCTGGTCGGTGAGCAGGGTGAAACGTTTGCCAGCTAGGTAGTGTCTCCAGTGCCGCACTGCCTCCACTATAGCCTGTGCCTCCTTCTCGACAGAAGAGTGCCTGATTTCAGGTCCCTGAAGGGTTCGGGATAAGAAGTCCACTGGTCTCCCAGCCTGATTGAGGGTCGCAGCTAAGGCAAAGTCTGACACATCGCTTTCGACTTGAAAGGGAATGCATTCGTCCACTGCACACACTGCAGCCCTTTCAATGTCCTGTTTAATACTGGTGAAAGCCTCCCGAGCTTCAGCTGATAGTGGGAAGGACATCGATTTAATGAGGGGTCGGGCCTTATCAGAGTAATTGGGCACCCATTGGGCATAATACGAAAAAAATCCCAGGCACCTTTTTAAAGCTTTGGGATTGTGTGGCAGGGGCAGTTCCTTTAGGGGGCGTAATCGGTCAGGGTCCGGTCCAATTACCCCATCTTCCACCACACAGCCGAGGATACAGAGACGGGTTGTGTTGAAGACACATTTGTCTTCGTTGTAGGTTAGATTCAGCTTTAGGGCAGTTTTTAAAAATCTCGCAAGATTTAGATCGTGGCCTTGCTGGTTGTGCCCGCAGATAGTGACATTGTCCAGATAGGTGTAGGTAGCTTGTAGTTTATTCTCATCAACCATGCAGTCCATCTCACGTTGAAAGACCGAGACCCCATTTGTTACCCCGAAGGGCACTCTGAGAAAATGGTAGAGGCGCCCGTTCACCTCGAAGGCGGTGTATGGGCGGTCCTCCATTCTAATGGGGAGCTGGTGATACGCGGATTTGAGGTCGATAGTCGAGAAGACTCGGTATTGCGCAATCTGGTTGACCATTTCTGATATGCGGGGTAAAGGGTAGGCGTCCAGCTGGGTATAAATATTAACAGTCTGGCTGTAGTCAATTACCATCCGTTTCTTTTCGCTATTTTTAACTATGACTACTTGGGCACGCCACGGGCTGGTACTGCATTCAATAATGCCTTCCCGCAGGAGTCTGTCCACTTCCGCCTTGATAAAGTGTCTGTCTTCCAGACTGTACCGTCTACTTTTGGTCGCTATGGGCCTACAGTTCGGAGCGAGATTAGCGAATAAAGAGGGCGGGCTGATTTTTAAGGTTGATAGGCCACAGACTGTGAGTGGCGGCTGGGACCCGCCATATGCTAGTGTGACACTTTCGTGGTGGCACTGGAAGTCCAGGCCCAAGATTACATTAACACAGAGTTCTGGCATCACGAGCAGTTTAAAATCCTTGTAGTCCGTGCCTTTTACAGTCAGTGTTACCACACATTAGCCCAAAATGCCCGAAGTGTGGGGCTTAGCAGCCATAGCAATTCTGCTCCATGTAGGGGTTACCGTTAATGAGTGCCGCCGTACCAGGCTAGGGTGGATAAAACTCTCGGTACTCCAACAGTCAATTAAACATTTCGTTAAATTCCCATTTACCTGTATGTCCATCGTGGATTTTGTCAACGGGTGTGGCCTGGATTGATCCACCGTGATTGAAGCCACTGTTGGGCCCTGGGCGGCCGTTGAGTCGGGAAAAGATGGCGGATCCCAAGATGGTGGCCCACACGGCACGCACGAGGCGGTGACGGAGTTGGAAATCGGATTCCCCCTGCAGACTTTGCTAAAATGCCCCTTTTTCTTACATTTGAAGCATGTAGCGTCCTTCGCTGGGCATCGTTGTCTGGGGTGCTTGGCCTGGCCGCAGAAGTAGCATTTCGGGCCTCGAGACATTGCCGCTGTAGTAGGACTCCTGGGTGAACTTCTGTGTGGGGACTCAGGCAGCGTAGAGCTGGTCTGAGACCTGGATGGGGAAGATGGCTGATTCCAAGATGGAGGCCCCCTTGGCGCGCATGAGGCGGTGAGGGCCACATGGCCGGAAGAATAAGAGTCAGAGTTTTTCTGGGCCACGTCCAGTGATCGCGCAGTTGCCACTGCCTTTTTTAAGTCCAGGACCTCCTTCTCCAGCAGTCTCTGCCGGATATAATTCGATTTGAGGCCCGTGATGAAGGAATCGCGGACCAATTCGTCAGAGTACGCGTTGGCCGTCATGGCCTTGCAGTTACAGTCCCGGACCAGGTCCTTTCGGCCCTGTCAGAAATCGTCCATTGATTCCTCTGGTCGCTGCCTGCGTGTAGCCAGCAGATGTCTGGCGTACACTTCATTTACCGGCCTCTGGTATTGGGCCTTCAGGATAGTGATGGCCTCCATGTAAGAGGTGGTGTCCCGGATGAACGAATAAATCCAATGACTTACGCGAGTCATCAGTAGACTCAGTTTATCTACCTCGCTAGCGGATGAGGCCCCCGTGAAGAGTTCAAAGCATTTGAGCCAGTGTCCAAATTGATTTGATGCTTCAGCAGAATGTGGATCCAAGTCCAGATGCTCTGGTTTTAGGAGTCGATCCATCCTAGTATTCTTTAGTGATTAAAATTGATGGGCCTTCAATAACCACAAAACTAGAAGTTATAGACTTAAACAAGTTGGCTTTTAATCACTAAGGTCAGAGCTAACATCTCAACACGCCGACTGTTTCACAGGAATGAGTCATACAGATCCTGGGATCTTTATGTAAGAGAAGTCAGGGGCGGAGCCAAGAGCCAAGACCTGGAACCTCCCAGGTTAGTCGGGAAAGAGGAAGTGAAACTATACACAGTGGGGGAGGGTAATATACATGAGTGCAAAACGAATACAGGATCAAGACAAACAAATTTCATTACATGTATCATCCATAAACTTCGAACTTGTATACCTGTACCCAAGTCCAGGTCAGTTATATGTAACAAGAAAAGCAATGGTCCTAATCCCGACCCCTGGGGGACCCACTGCATACTTCCCTCCAGTCAGAAAAACATCCCCCAGCACTGCTCACTGTCTCCTCTCCCTGAGCCAATTATACCCAAATTACCATCAGCCCTTTAATTCCCTGTGCTTCTATTTTCCGAGTAAGTCACTTATGTGGTGCTTTATCAAATGCCTTTTGAAAGTCCATATAAACAACATCTACTGCACTACCTTCATCAACCCTCTGTTACTTCATCAAATAACTCAATCAGGTTAGTCAGACACGATTTACCTTTAACAAATCCATACTGACTGCCCCTTATTAACCCATGCTTCTCCAAGTGAGAATTAATTTTGTCCTTGACAATGGTCTCTAGTCGTTCACCCACACTGACATTAGACTGATTGGCCTGTAGTTACCAGGTTTATCCCTCTCCCCTTTTTTAAACAGGGTGTAACATTTGCAATCCTCCAGTCCTCTGGCACCAGTCCCATATATCTGAGGGAGATTGAAAGATTGTGGTCAGAGCTTCTGCTATCTCCACCCTAGCTTCCCTCAGCAATCTAGGATGCATCGCATCTGGACCGGGTGACTTGTTAACTTTGAGTGATGACAACCTATTTAGCACCTCCTTTCTATCCATTTTTATCCAATTTCTCTACTCCCCCCTCCTCTACTGCGACATTAACTTCATCTTCTGCTTTTGTGGAGACAGATGCTAAGTACTCATTCAGTACCTCAGCCACGCCCTCTGCCTCCGTATGATGAGCTCCTATTTGGTCCCTAATCGGCCCCACCATTCCTTTAACTATCCTTTTACTTTTCAGACGTTTATAAATGATTTTTGGGTTCCCTTTTACTTTACTGATCTTTTCTTGTACTCTCTCCCTTGTGTCTCAGTGGGTAGCACACTCGCCTCTGAGTCAGAAGGTTGTGGGTTCAAGTCCCACTCCAGGGACTTGAGCACATAAAGCTAGGCTGACACTGCTGTGCAGTGTTGAGGGAGTGCTGCACTGTCGGAGGTGCCGTCTTTCTGATGAGACTTTAAACCGAGGTCCCGTCTGCCCTCTCAGGTGGATGTGAAAGATCCCATGGCACTATTTCAAAGAGTAGGGGAGTTATCCCCGGTGTCCTGGCCAATATTTATCCCTCAACCAACATAACAAAAACATTGCTGTTTGTGGGAGCTTGATGAGCACAAATTGGCTGCCGTGTTTCGCACATTACAACAGTGACTTTGAGATGTCCGGTGGTCATGAAAGGCGCTATATAAATACAAGTCTTTTTTTTCATATATCCTTTTTCAATTTCCCCTGCACTCTCTGTATTCTCCTGGTTTTTGACTATTCTGTACCTGACATTTGTCATAAACCTCCTTTTTCTGTTTTATTCTAACCTCTACATCCTTTGTCATCGGGAGCTCGAGCTTTGGACGCCCCATCTTTCCTCTTTATGGGAATATGCTTGGTTTGTACCCGGTGTTAGATTTTGTTTTATAACGCTCCCATGAAGCGCGTTGGGAGTTTTTTCAACATTATATAAAAGATGTTATATAAATACAAGTTGTTGTTATTGTCTGAAACCAACAAATTCTCCAGAGGAAAATAACAGTATTTATACTCCCAAATATTAAATATTTTGTTCCACGAAGTCTATCTGCTTTTATGGATGAATTTAAAAAATCTCTATTAAAACCTGAGCCAGTGTGTTGTGAGACAAAGAGCCTTGTGTCCAATAAGGGGAATAAAGGCCCACAGCCTCCCCTGGCCCCGGGCCCTGAACAAGGGACTGGAGAAACTCGCTGCCCTGCGGATCAGACAATCAGCTGGCGCTAGTCCCGCCCCTCGGGCTCCCCGATTGGTTGGAGGACCCGCCGCCGGCTCGCTCCTCCAGTCCCGCCCCGCTCGCTCCCTATTGGTCGGAAACTCCCGTCAGTCACCCGGGCAGTTTGAACTGAGCATGCGTGGACCTTGGTAGCAGCCGCTGACACATCAGGTGAGAGAGCTCAGGGAGTGGGTTCATGAACCCCGGGGGGACGTGGGACGCTCACACCCCGAGCTCAGGGAGCGGGTTCATGAACCCCGTGGGGACGCGGGCCGCTCACACCCCGAGCTCAGGGAGCGGGTTCATGAACCCCGGGGGGACGCGGGCCGCTCACACCCCGAGCTCAGGGAGCGGGTTCATGAACCCCGGGGGGACGCGGGCCGCTCACACCCCGAGCTCAGGGAGCGGGTTCGTGAACCCTGGGGGGACGCGGGACGCTCACACCCCGAGCTCAGGGAGTGGGTTCATGAACCCCGGGGGAGGCTGCGAGATTCTCAGCAGCTCAGCTCTGCTCGGTGCTGTGTGAACGGGCTGCTCCACACCCTGGCTGCTCATGGGGAATGCCAGTGTGCTGCGCCCAGTGCAGAAGGCCCAGGGTGGAAGACCCAGAGGAGAGTGTCCTAGGTGGGAGGCCCAGCATGGAGGACCCCAGGCAGGGGGCCTAGGACGGAGCGGCTGGTCGACAGAAGCGGAGTTGGGAGATGCTGTGGGTGAGCATGCTGCATGGTTTCTAAGGTTGAAGAACGGTCTCCGGCCCGAATGAGTTCCAGCGGCCCCGTCTGTGCTCCATCTGGTGGCAGCTGTGAGGCTTTTTCTCAGTGACGGGGGCCGGTTTGTGCGCTGCCATTTTGGTGGAGGAAAGACAGACTGTTCCCATCTATAGTATGGTGCTTGAGCGGCCATAAGATGGGAAAAGAGAACGGGATAAAAGTGAAAAAGGAAAAAAGGAAAATAAAAGGCAAAACAAAGTAATATCGGCGAGGAATAATGAATGTCTTGATGGCTGGGTCCTGTGAGTGATAACAGCAAGAAGAAGGGAATTTGAGTAGTCGTTTTCCTCTTTTACGGGATTTGAGAAAGTGGTCGGCTTCTTTTCTGTGGAAAGGTTGAAGACTGTGGACAAGGATTATGACATTATATGGTTGGATAACATCAAGTGAAAACGAGGAGTTAGTAGAGTGCCAATAGGACTGGCGTAGAACTAGTATTTACTTGTTTTGTTGAAGAAGTTTCGGGTTCTGGTTAAAAGTAGTTTACTTGAAGTTTTAAGTGACTTTTGGTATGGTTATGGGACTTTGTATATTGTGGTGTTATTTAGTGTTAAAGCCTTCCTTAATCGAACGAACGAACGCTCTGGTGAATGCACGCATGCGGATACAAATATATGCACGCACGCACGCATACACAATGGAACTTACGTTCGACCGAATGAAGGGCCCTCACTCCCCAGGATGGGGGTCACTCGGTGAACATGAGGCCTGCCGGACGGATGAATGAACGCATGCATGCACGCAGATAGAAATGGCACACATGCTTGCAGTCATGCACAATGGAATTTATGCTTGAGCGAAAGAACAAACGGAGGAATGAATGACTGAATGATTGAATGATGCCAGTAGGACTGGTGTATACGGGTTCTTTCTCTTCTTGGTTTATTAAATAGTGGCAGGTTGTACTGTAAACATTATTGATTTACCTGTAAAATTTATTGTTGTATTTATATTGTTGACCATAATTGGTCAATGAATGTAATGGATTTACTGTGTAACTGATGAGTTGTATAAGTACTGTTGTACTTGAATGTTAACATTTTTTTTAAAAAGGACAACAGGTAATACCAAGCAAAAATGAAGAGTTACTAGATTGCCAGTCGGACTGGTGTGGAATTGTTTTTCACTATGGGTACCTGTATTGTTAATATTGTTGATTTGTCTGTAAAATTAATTACTGCATTTGTACTGTTAATCCTAAAGCTGTTTTTTAAGGCTTTGCCTTATTGTGGTTAATGAATGTAATGGATTTATCATGTAATTGATCAGTTGTAACAAGTACTACCAGATTTAAATAAAAAACAATGAACCCTGGGGGAGGCTGCGAGATTCTCAGCGGCTCAGCTCTGCTCGGTGCTGTGTGAACGGGCTGCTCCACACCCCGGCTGCTCACGGGGAATGCCAGTGCGGAGGGCCCAGTGCAGAAGGCCCAGGGTGGAAGACCCAGAGGAGAGTGTCCTAGGCGGGAGGCCCAGCACGGAGGACCCCAGGTGGGGGGCCGAGGGCGGAGCGGCTGGCCGACAGAAGCGGAGTCGGGAGATGCTGTGGGTGAGCATGCTGCACGGTTTCTAAAGGTGAAGAACGGTCTCCGGCCCGATTGAGCTCCAGCGGCCCCATCTGTGCTCCGTTTGGTGGCAGCTGTGAGGCTTTTTCTCGGTGACGGGGGCCGGTTTGTGCGCCACCATTTTGGTGGAGGAAAGACAGACTGTTTCCATCTATAGTATGGTGCTTGAGCGGCCATAAGATGGGAAAAGAGAACAGGATAAAAGTGAAAAAGGAAAAAAGGAAGATAAAAGGAAGATAAAAGGCAAAACAAAGTAATATCGGCAAGGAATAATGAATGTCTTGATGGCTGGGTCCTGTGAGTAATAAGAGCAAGAAGAAGGAAATTTGAGTCATTTTCCTCTTTTACAGGATTTGAGAAAGTGGTCGGCTTCTTTTCTGTGGAAAAGTTGAAGACTGTGGACAAGGATTATGACATTATATGGTTAGATAACATCAAGTGAAAACGAGGAGTTATTAGAGTGCCAATAGGACTGGCGTTGAACTGGTATTTACTTGTTTTGTTGTCGGGTTCTGGTTAAAAGTAGTTTACTTGATGTTTTAAGTGATTCTTTGATATGGTTGTGGGATTTTCTATATTGTGGTGTTATTTAGTGTTAAAGCCTTCCTTAATCGAATGAACGAACGCTCTAGTGAACGCACGCATGCGAACACAAATATATGCACGCACGCACGCATACACATTGGAACTTACGTTCGACCGAATGAAGGGCCCGCTCTCCAGGATGAGGGTTACTTGGTGAGCGTGAGGCCTGCCGGACGGATGAACGAATGCATGCAGGTAGACAAATGATACGCACGCATACACAATGGAACTTACGTTTGACCGAGTGAAGGGCCCTCGCTCCCCAGGATGAAGGTTGCTTGGTGAGTGTGAAGCCTGCCGGATGGATGAACGAATGCACGCATGCACGCAGGTAGACAAATGGGACACATGCACGCAGTCATGCACATTGGAATTTACGCTTGAGCGAATGGAGGAATGAATGATTGAGTGATGCCAGTAGGACTGGCGTATACGGGTTCTTTCTCTTCTTGGTTTATTAAATAGTGGCAGTTTGTATTGTAAACATTATTGATTTACATATAACATTTATTGTTGTATTTATATTGTTGACCATAATTGGTCAATGAATGTAATGGATTTACTATGTAACTGATGAGTTGCATAAGTACTGTTGTACTTGAATGTTAAATTTTTTTTACAAAAAGACAACAAGTTATTCCAAGCAAAAATGAAGAGTTACTAGATTGCCAGTTGGACTGGTGTGGAATTGTTTTTCACTATGGGTGCCTGTATTGTTAATATTGTTGATTTGTCTGTAAAATTTATTACTGCTTTTGTACTGTTAATCCTAAAGCTGTTTTTTAAGGCTTTGCCTTATTGCGGTTAATGAATGTAATGGATTTATTATGTAATTGATCAGTTGTAACAAGTACTACCAAATTTAAATAAAAAACAATGAACCCCGGGGGAGGCTGCGAGATTCTCAGCAGCTCAGCTCTGCTCGGTGCTGTGTGAATGGGCTGCTCCACACCCCGGCTGCTCCACACCCCGGCTGCTCACAGGGAATGCCAGTGCGGAGGGCCCAGTGCAGAAGGCCCAGGGTGGAAGACCCAGAGGAGAGTGTCCTAGGCACGGGGCCCAGCACGAAGGGCCCCAGGCGGGGGGCCTAGGGCGGAGCGGCTGGTCACCACAAGTGGAGTCAGGAGATGCTGTGGGTGAGCATGTTGTACGGTTTCTAAAGGTCGAAGAACGGTCTCCGGCCCGAATGAGTTCCAGCGGCCCCGTCTGTGCTCCGTTTGGTGGCAGCTGTGAGGCTTTTTCTCAGTGATGGGATCGGGTTTGTGCGCCGCCATTTTGGTGGAGGAAAGACAGACTGTTCCCATCTATAGTATGGTGCTTGAACAGCCATAAGATGGGAAATGAGAACGGGATAAAAGTGAAAAAGGAAAAAAGGGAAATAAAAGGAAGATAAAAGGCAAAACAAAGTAATATCGGCAAGGAATAATGAATGTCTTGATGGCTGGGTCCTGTGAGTGATATCAGCAAGAAGAAGAAAATTTGAGTACTCGTTTTCCTCTTTTATGGGATTTGAGAAAGTGGTCGGCTTCCTTTCTGTGGAAAGGTTGAAGACTGTGGACAAGGATTATGACATTATATGGTTGGATAACATCAAGTGAAAATGAGGAGTTATTAGAGGGCCAATAGGACTGGCGTTGAACTGGTATTTACTTGTTTAGTTGACGAAGTTTCGGGTTCTGGTTAAAAGTAGTTTACTTGAAGTTTTAAGTGATTTTTGATATGGTTATGGGACTTTGTATATTGTGGTGTTATTTAGTGTTAAAGCCTTCCTTAATCGAACGAACGAACGCTCTAGTGAACGCATGCATGCGGATACAAATATATGCATGCATGCACGCATACACATTGGAACTTCGACCAAATGAAGGGCCCTCGCTCCCCAGGATGAGGGTCACTCAGTGAGCATGAGGCCTGCCGGATGGATGAATGAACGCACGCATGCACACAGGTAGACAAATGACACGCACGCTTACACAATGGAATTTACGTTCGACTAAATGAAGGGCCCTCTCTCCCCAGGATGAGGGTCACTCGGTGAGTGTGAAGCCTGCCGGATGGATGAACGAACGCACGCATGCACACAGGTAGACAAATGGTACACATGCTCTCAGTCATGCACATTGGAATTTACGCTTGAGCGATCGAACGAACGAACGGAGGAATGAATGACTGAATGATTGAATGATTGAACGATGCCAGTAGGACTGGCGTGTACGGGTTCTTGGTTTATTAAATAGTGACAGGTTGTACTGTAAATATTATTGATTTACCTGTATAAATTATTGTTGTATTTATATTGTTGACCATAATTGGTCAATGAATGTAATGGATTTACTATGTTGTAGTGGTACCACCGAGTGTCCCTTACTTACCTGTACATAATTCCCTTTACCTAAGTTTGTACAGTGTTTACCTGCACGGGGCTTTGCCCCTTTAAGAACGCGATCGGCCTTCCGCTCCCGCGACGGCTGCCGGCCCAGCTCAGCCTCCCGCTCCTGCGATGGCCACTGGCCCGGTTCAGCCTCCCGCTCCCGCGACGGCTGCCGGCCCAGTTCAGCCTCTCGCTCCCGCGGCAGCCGCCGGCCCGGTTTGGCCTCTCGCTCCCGACTTCGGCCGCAATGGCCAGCTGCAGTGCCGGGTGCCGGGTAAATGCACTGATGTTATCACGCACATCACGTGACCGCCCTAAGCGTGGGCAAACGCGATGACGTCACGACGCAAGTCACGTGACGCCCCCAAGCACGGGGAACGCGAGCAACGCGATGACATCACGACACAAACGCGATGACATCATCACGCAATCCACGGGACTGCAGACTCAGTCCTCGTGGCGTCCCCGCTGGGGAAAGACCTACTCCACGGCTCTCCTGCATCCATCTCCATTGTTGCTGTATTTCATCTGTTCCTGCATTAAAGAACTTCTTGATTGTTTCTCCTGAAGTCGAACTCGATTATTTAGTAGGTATTCGTCCAATACCTACTTAGGTGAACCCGAATACCTACAATGTAACTGATGAGTTGTATAAGTACTGTTGTACTTGAATGTTAATTTTTTTTTTAAAACGGACAACAGGTTATACCAAGCAAAAATGAAGAGTTACTAGATTGCCAATTCGAAAAGAAAAAAAAATGAACCCCGGGGGAGGCTGCGAGATTCTCAGCAGCTCAGCTCTGCTCGGTGCTGTGTGAACGGGCTGCTCCACACCCCGGCTGCTCACGGGGAATGCCAGTGTGGAGGGCCCAGTGCAGAAGGCCCAGGGTGGAAGACCCAGAGGAGAGTGTCCTAGGCAGGAGGCCCAGCACGGAGGACCCCAGGCGGGGGGCCTAGGGCGGAGCGGCTGTTCGACAGAAGCGGAGTCGGGAGATGCTGTGGGTGAGCATGCTGCACGGTTTCTAAAGTTGAAGAACAGTCTCCGGCCCGAATGAGTTCCAGCGGCCCCGTCTGTGCTCCATCTGGTGGCAGCTGTGAGGCTTTTTCTCGGTGACGGGGGCCGGTTTGTGCGCCGCCATTTTGGTGGAGGAAAGACAGACTGTTCCCATCTATAGTATGGTGCTTGAGCGGCCATAAGATGGGAAAAGAGAACGGGATAAATGTGAAAAAGGAAAAAAGCAAAATAAAAGGAAGATAAAAGGCAAAACAAAGTAATATCATAGAAACATAGAAACATAGAGATAGGAACAGGAGTAGGCCATTCGGCCCTTCGAGCCTGCTCCGCCATTCAATGAGATCATGGCTGTTCTTCGTCTGAGATCATAGCTGATCTTACCAGTTCAGTACCCCGTCCCCGCCTTTTCTCCGTAACCCTTAATCCCCTTAGCCTTCAGAAATATATCCAATTCTCTCTTGAAAATATTTATTGAATTAGCCTTCACAGCCCTCTGTGGCAGGGAATTCCACAGGCTCACCACTCTTTGAGTGAAGAAATTCTTCCTCATCTCTGTTTTAAATGATTTGCCCGCTATTTTTAGACTGTGGCCCCTGGTTCTGTGCTCCCCTGCCATTGGAAACATTCTCTCTGAATTCAGCCTGTCCAGGCCTGCCATAATTTTATATGTTTCGATGAGATCCCCTCTCAATCTTCTAAACTCCAGTGAGTACAAGCCCAAACTATTCAATCTCTCCTCGTAGGTCATTCCCGCCATTCCAGGTATCAGCCTGGTGAATCGCCGCTGCACTCTTTCCATGGCAAGAACATCCTTCCGCAGATGGGGCGACCAAAACTGTACACAATACTCCAGATGCGGTCTTACCAGCACCTTGTACAGCTGTAGTAAGGTATCCCTATTCCTATACTCGAACCCCCTTGATATGAAGGCCAACATACCATTTGCCTTCTTAATCGCCTGTTGCACCTGCATGCTCTCCTTCAGTGACTGGTGCACAAGAACACCCAGGTCCCTCTGCACCTCCCCATCTCCCAATCTATTGCCATTTAGATAATAATCTACCCTCCTGTTTTTACCCCCAAAGTGGATAACCTCGCATTTATCCACATTATAGTGCATCTGCCACGTATCCGCCCATTCCCCCAACCTGTCCAAATCGCACTGTAGCCTCCTGACATCCTCATCAGAGCCCACCCCTCCTCCTAGTTTAGTGTCGTCAGCGAATTTGGAAATATTGCATCCAATTCCCTGATCCAGATCATTTATATATATTGTGAACAGCTGGGGTCCCAGGACAGATCCTTGCGGCACCCCGCTGGTCACTGCCTGCCACTCCGAAAACGAGCCGTTTATTCCAACTCTCTGTTTTCTATCCGCCAGCCAGTTCTCTATCCACGTTAATACTTTGCCCCCAATCCCATGAGCCTTAATTTTGCATGATAATCTTTTGTGTGGAACCTTATCGAAGGCTTTCTGGAAGTCAAGGTACACCACATCCACTGGCTCTCCCCCATCTATTTTACCAGTTACTTCCTCAAAAAATTCCAGCAGATTAGTCAAACACGATTTACCCTTTGTAAATCCATGTTGACTCTGTCCGATCCTTTCCCCATTTGTCAAGTGCTCCACTATTTTATCCTTAATAATGGACTCTAGCATTTTGCCCACAACCGATGTAAGGCTTACTGGTCTATAATTCCCTGCTTTCTCTCTACCCCCCTTTTTAAATATTGGGGTAACATTAGCTACCCTCCAATCCACGGGTACTGTTCCCGAGTCAATGGAGTTCCGGAAGATGATCCTTAGAGCATCTGCTATCTCCAGGGCCACCTCCTTAAGTACCCTAGGATGTAGTTTATCAGGCCCCGGGGATTTGTCGGCCTTCAGTCCCCTCAACTTACCCAACACCATATCCCTAGAGATACTAATTTCTGTCAGCTCCTCCCTCTCATTAGTCCCTATGTTTGCCGATATTCCTGGGAGGTTATTTGTGTCCTCCTTTGTGAATACAGAACCAAAGTATGAGTTTAATTGGTCTGCCATTTCCTTATTCTCCATTATATATTCTCCCGAATCGGACTGCAAGGGACCGACTTGGGATTTTACCAGTCTTTTCCTCCTGATATACCGATAAAAGCTTTTGCAGTCTGTCTTTATGTTTGCTGCAAGTTTACTTTCGTATTCTATTTTCCCCTTCCTGATTAATCCCTTTGTCCTCTTTTGCTGTATCCTGTACTGCCCTCAATCTTCCGGTCTGGTGCTTTTTTTTGCCAGTTGATATGCCCTTTTTTTTGATTTTATGCTGTCCCTAATTTCCCTCGTTATCCACGGTTGAGTCACCTTTTTAGGTTTATTTTTATGCCAAACCGGTATAAACATGTTCTGGAATTCTTCCATTCTATCTTTGAATGCTTGCCATTGTCTATCCACTGTCAATCCCCCCAGAAACACCACCCAATCAATCTTACCCAATTCCCGTCTCATACCCTCGTAATTCCCTTTATTTAAGTTCTGGACCTTAGTCTCTGATTCAATTTCCTCACTCTCCATCTCGACTGAGAGCTCGATCATATTATGATCGCTCTGACCCAAGGGGCCTCGTACAAGAAGATTGCTGATAAGTCCCTTCTCATTGCACAATACCCAGTCTAAAATGGCCTGATCTCGAGTCGGCTCCTCGACATATTGGTCCAGATAACCGTCCCGAAAACATTCCAGGAATTCCTCCTCCTCAGAATTTTTACTAATTTGGGTAGTCCAATCAATATGTAAATTAAAGTCACCCATGATGACAGCTGTGCTCTTATCGCACGCTTCTCTAATTTCCCTTTTTATGCCTTCCCTCACCTCCATACTACTATTTGGAGGCCTATATATCACACCCACTAACGTTTTCCTCCCCTTGCTATTTCTCATTTCTACCCATACAGATTCCGTTTCATCCGAGTTAATATCCTTCCTTTCCATTGCATTAATCCCCTCCTTTACCAGCAATGCTACCCCACCTCCCCTACCTTTTTGCCGATCCTTCCTAAATATTGTATATCCCTGGATGTTAAGTTCCCAGCCTTGCCCACCCTGCAGCCACGTTTCTGTAATCCCAATCAAATCATACTTGTTTACCTCTATTTCCACAACTAATTCATCCACCTTGTTCCTAATGCTTCTAGCATTAAGATACAAAGCCTTCAGGCTTGCTTTTTTCACACTCTCATTATGAATTAGTTTGGCCCTTTGTGTTTCTCTCCTTTGCTTATTGCTTCTCACCTTTCTACCATCTATTTCTGACTTCATATGACTTCCCTCTTTTCCACTACCTAGGTTCCCATCCCCCTGCCAAATTAGTTTAAATCCTCCCGAACCGCCCTAGAAAATATTACCCCGAGGACATCGGCTCCCTCACAGTTCAGGTGTAGACCGTCCCCTTGGTACAGGTCACTCCTCCCCAAGAACTGGTTCCAATGCCTCAAGAATTTAAATCCCTCTCCCTTGCACCACTGCTCAAGCCACGTATTTAGCTTATCTATCTTACTCTCTCTAAACTTATTAGCTCGTGGCACTGGTAGCAATCCAGAGATTACTACCTTTGAGGTCCTACTTTTCAATCGGTGAGGAATAATGAATGTCTTGATGGCTGGGTCCTGTGAGCGATAACAGCAAGAAGAAGGAAATTTGAGTAGTCGTTTTCTTTTTTTTTATGGGATTTGAGAAAGTGGTCGGCTTCTTTTCTGTGGAAAGGTTGAAGACTGTGGACAAGGACATGACATTATATGGTTAGATAACATCAAGTGAAGATGAGGAGTTATTAGAGGGCCGATAGGACTGGCATTGAACTGGTATTACTTGTTTTGTTGAAGAAGTTTCAGGTTCTGGTTAAAAGTAGTTTACTTGAAGTTTTAAGTGATTTTTGATATGGTTATGGGACTTTGTGTATTGTGGTATTATTTAGTGTTAAAGCTTTCCTCAATCAAATGAACGAATGCTCTAGTGAACGCACACATGCGGACACAAATAATACGCATGCACGCATACACATTGGAACTTACGTTCGACCAAATGAAGGGCCCTCGCTCTCCAGGATGAAGGCCCGCTTGGTGAGCATGAGGCCTGCCGGACGGATGAACAAATGCACGCAAGCACACGGGTAGACAAATGATACGCATGCTTACACAATCGAACGAGCGAACGCTCTCGTGAACGCACGCATGCGGACACAAATATATGCACGCACGCACGCATACACATTGGAACTTACGTTCGACCGAGTGAAGGGCCCTCGCTCCCCAGGATGGGGGTTACTTGTTGAGCGTGAGGCCTGCCGGACAGATGAACGTACTCATAGGCATGCACGCAGATAGAAACAGCACACATGCACGCAGCCATGCACATTGGAACTTACGCTTGAGCGAACAAATGAACGAACGGAGGAATGAATGACTGAATGATTGAGCGATGCCAGTAGGACTGGTGTATACGGGTTCTTTCTCTTCTTGGTTTATTAAATAGTGGCAGTTTGTACTGTAAACATTATTGATTTACCTGTAAAATTTATTGTTGTATTTATATTGTTGACCATAATTGGTCAATGAATGTAATGGATTTACTATGTAACTGATGAGTTGTATAAGTACTATTGTACTTGAATATTAACATTTTTTTAAAAAAGGACAACAGGTTATACCAAGCAAAAATGAAGAGTTACTAGGTTGCCAGTCGGACTGGTGTACAATTGTTTTTCACTATGGGTACCTGTACTGTTAATATTGTTGATTTGTCTGTAAAATTTATTACTGCATTTGTACTGTTAATCCTAAAGCTGTTTTTTAAGGCTTTGCCTTATTGTGGATAATGAATGTAATGGATTTATCATGTAATTGATCAGTTGTAACAAGTACTACCAGGTTTAAATAAAAAACAATGAACCCCGGGGGAGGCTGCAAGATTCTCAGCAGCTCAGCTCTGCTCGGTGCTGTGTGAACGGGCTGCTCCACACCCTGGCTGCTCATGGGGAATGCCAGTGCGGAGGGCCCAGTGCAGAAGGCCCAGGGTGAAAGACCCAGAGGAGAGTGTCCTAGGCGGGAGGCCCAGTGCAGAGGACCCCAGGCGGGGGGCCTAGGGCGGAGCGGCTGGTTGCCAGAGGCGGAGTCGGGAGATGCTGTGGGTGAGGATGCTGTACGGTTTCTAAAGGTGAAGAATGGTCTCCGGCCCGAATGAGTTCCAGCGGCCCCGTCTGTGCTCCGTTTGGTGGCAGCTGTGAGGCTTTTTCTCGGTGACGGGGGCCGGTTTGTGCACTGCCATTTGGTGGAGGAAAGGCAGACTGTTACCATCTATAGTATGGTGCTTGAGCGGCCATAAGATGGGAAAAGAGAATGGGATCAAAGTGAAAAAGGAAAAAAGGAAAATAAAAGGAAGATAAAAGGCAAAACAAAGTAATATCGGCGAGGATTAATGAATGTCTTGATGGTTGGGTCCTGTGAGTGATAACAGCAGGAAGAAGGAAATTTGAGTAGTTGTTTTCCTCTTTTATGGGATTTGAGAAAGTGGTCGGCTTCTTTTCTGTGGAAAGGTTGAAGACTGTGTGTGATATCCGAGTGGTAAGGTCAGAAACTGAGAGAAGCGAGTCATTAGGAACCAAACCCAACTGTTTAATTACCCGGTGTAGCAGAGAAACATCCCTTACAGGCTGCCAGCAAAACACAGTATTTCTAACTGCACGATGGAAGATGGAGGATTCACCTCTGAGTCATACCCATAATGCAATGCCACATTACCATACTAACTGGCGTACCAGGACATTACCTAAACACTGGTGAATATGATCCCTTAATCTTTGGCTCCATCTGGTGGATAACTTAAACATTACATCCCAGATTACTATATCCCCCCCTCTTAAGTTTACATTCATTTCTTAACAACATTCTTAAAAAGTCCTATAAGGAAACTCCTTTAACAATAGTCCATACTGAACGAATCTAGCAGGTTGTTATCAATCTCTCTGGCGGCTTGTGAGTCCTTGGTGAACGTCTTACAGTCAAGTCCCTGCTTGGTTGTGGTAGAGCCAACTGCTGCTCCTGAGCAGTACTCAGAGTATCTGACTCTGCTACGATGGTTTCCTCTTGACTAAGGGGTCCAGGTGGAACTGGGTCTGTTCGTGGTGTTGGTACCACCGATGCATTTGAATAACTGGGGGCCCACTTGTCCTCCGACATCTCCTCTGGAACCTCCATTTTGATTTCCCCTTGTCTGGTCAGTATCTGATCTACATGCCTGCGTACTACCTGACCAGTTCCCACCATGACCGTATATGATACTGGACCGGTCATTGAGTCTATGACACCAGGAATCCATTTTGGGCCATAACTGAAATTCTGGGTAAGGACCACATCTCCTTCTCCAAAACTGCGGCTCTTTGTCCTTCTGTCATGGTTCTCCTTTTGTTTGATCTGTTGGTTTTCCACCTTCCTTTTTAGGTCTGGGTGAACCAGGTCAAGAGTGGAGCGTAGTCGACGTCCTAACAACAGCTCAGCAGGAGAGAGTCCTGTGGTAGATTGAGGTGTTATTCTGTAGCTGAACAGAACTCGTGACACCTTGGTTGCCAAACTCCCTTCCGCACTTTTTTTCATCATGTCCTTAAATGTTTGTACGGCTCTCTCTGCAAGTCCATTTGAAGACGGATGATATGGAGCTGAGGTCACATGCACTATGCCATTGTTTCTCATGAACTCTTTTGTTTCTGTACTCACAAAACACGTGGCATTGTCACTTACTACGATCTCCGATAGCCCTTGATTACTAAAACTCCTACGCAGGCAGTCTATAGTAACAGTAGACGAAGCAGAATTTACTGGATACACATCCATCCATTTGGAATGTGCATCAATGATTATGAGGAACATCTTTCCCATGAATGGACCCGCATAATCTACATGTAATCTTCTCCATGGTTTATCCGGCCACTCCCAGGGGTGGAGTGGAGCCGCTGCTGGTGCCTTCCTGTGTACTTGACAATTGCTGCATGTCTTGACTAGATTTTCTATCTCCTCATCTAGCTTTGGCCACCACAAGTAACTCCTTGCCAAGGCTTTCATATGCGAAACACCAGGATGACACTGATGTAGTTGCCCTAGAATGGACTGTCGTGCTGGCTGTGGCATAATCACTCGTGCTCCCCACAACACGCAACCATCCTGCACACTCAGCTCTGTCTTCCTGACACTGTAAGGTGTGAAATCAGTCCCTTCCGGATGCTGTGGCCAACCCCTCATCACATATTCTCGGACTCTAGACCGTACTGGATCTTTAGCGGTCCATGTCCTTACTTGTTCTGCAGTCACAATTGCCGTGTCCGTGTCCTCCAACATCAAAACTCTGTCCTCTGGAGCTACACGGATAGGTGTACCTGGCAGTGGAAGATGGCTCAAGGCATCTGTGTTTCCATGGTACTTGCCGGCCTTGTAAATGATGACATACTCTTATGCCCTCAACGTCACTGCCCACCTCTGGATCTGGGGTGACACCATCTGTGGTACTGCTTTCATTTCATTAAAAAGAGATAGAAGAGGTTTATGATCAGTGCATATGGTGAATTTCCTGCCATATATGTACTTGTGAAACCTCTGTAACCCAAACATTACTGCTAATCCCTCTTTATCTAACTGGGAATAGTTTCTTTCTGCTGGTGTCAGAGTTCGAGACATAAACCCTATTGGTCTTTCTGTTCCATCTTCCAAGCTGTGTGAAAGAACCGCCCCCATCCCGTAAGGTGAAGCATCACAAGAGAGAATGATGTCTTTCTCTGCATTGTAGTGAACCAGCACACCAGAGGACAGCATCAGTTTCTTGGACTGTTTGAATGAAACCCTCTGTTCCTCTTCCCACTGCCACTGTGTCTCCTTGCACAGAAGTTTGTGAAGAGGTGCTAACACTGTTGCCAAGTTTGGTAAAA
Organism: Somniosus microcephalus; assembly: GCF_052327205.1. Lineage (NCBI taxonomy): Eukaryota > Metazoa > Chordata > Chondrichthyes > Squaliformes > Somniosidae > Somniosus > Somniosus microcephalus. The sequence goes on from NC_140990.1 coordinate 48,512,091, forward strand.
ATCTGTTATAATAGTTTAGCAGTCCCAGGTAAGCTTTTAACTCAGTCACATTGGTAGGAGCTGGGGCCTCCTGCAGTGCTTGTACCTTCTCCTTGATTGGATGGAGCCTGGTGGCGTCCACTCTGTGTCCCAGGAACATGACCTCATTCCCCAGGAAAGTGCACTTACTCCTCTTGAGCCGTAACCCAGCCTTATCCAATCTTTGTTGTACCTCTCTCAGAGTGCTCAGATGCTCCTGGTCAGTTCTTCCTCTCACCAGAATGTCATCCAGACAAATTGAAACATGTGGGATCCCTTGCAGTACACCCTCGATAGTCCTCTGGAAAATAGCTGGACTAGATGAGACACCGAATGGTAAGCGGTTATAGGTAAACAAACCCTTGTGTGTATTTATGGTTACATACGTCTTGGATTCCTCATCTAGTGTAATCTGCAAGTATGCATGACTCATATCCAGCTTCGTGAATTTCTTCCCTCCAGCCAGGTTCACAAAGAGATCCTCTGTTTTGGGAATAGGATACTGTTCTAGTTTAGACACCCTATTTACTGGCAATTTATAATCTCCACAGAGTCTTACCGAATTGTCCGGTTTTAAAACAGGTACAATGGGAGCTGCCCATTCTGAACATTTCACGTGTTCCAGAATGTTCTCTCTCAAAAGACGGTCAAGCTCAGCCTCTACCTTCGGTTTCATGGCATAAGGCACAGGTCGTTGTTTAAAAAACCTTGGCAGTGCCTCCTTGTCTACATAAGTCTTAGCTGGGGGGCCATTAAATGTGTCAAGTTCTTCCTTGAACACGTTCTCATGTTCAATCAACACTTCTTGCAAAGACAACTGTTTGCCTCCCTCTATTTGATTTATTGCTCCCCAATCTAATTTAAGTTCTTGTATCCAGCCCCGACCTAACAAGTTTGGTCCAGAACCCGATACTACAACTACAGGTAGCTGTTCCACGGTTTCCCTGTGTTGCACAGTTACAGTAGCTGTACCCAATGTCGCCACTCGTTCACCGGTATATGTTTGAAGCTGTATAGAGCAAGACTTTAACTCTGGAACTTTTGCACGGTTCCACAATTTTGAGTACTCCTCCCTGTTCATTATTGTTACGCCACATCCTGTATCCACTTCAAAGTTGACCTTAGAGTCATTTACTGTCAGTTGCAAAGTGATAGGATCCACTTTTGGAATGCTCTCTAGCATACTATGCATTATGAACATGTCGTCTTCTTTCTCAGCTTCTCCGCTGATGTGATGTGCTCCCTGTTGTTTCACTTCTCTTCCTAGGTTTTGCTTTCCTCCCCCTTTTGGTTTGTATTCCTCCACGGTTGCTTTTGCCCTGCATGCACGTTTTATATGTCCTTTTTTCCCACACTTGTGGCACTTTTCCTCCAGGAACCTGCATTCCCTCGCCAGGTGATCGCCATTGCATCTATAACATGCCTTCACATGATCATGTTGTGGTTTCTGACGCATATATAACTTGTGCACAATAACCTGACTTCCAACTTGCTTTTTCGTAGCCCAGTCTGAAACTTGTATTTCTTTTACATCTTGGTTCGCTGTCTCTATGGCTTGAGCAAGTTCCAATGCTTTTTCATACGTAAGCCCAGTCTCAGACAATAATCTCCTCTGCATTCGATTATCCATTATTCCGCAAACCAGCCTATCTCTCAGCATGTCTTTCAGGTTGTTCCCGTAATTGCAATCGTGTGCCAATTTTCTCAACACCATTACATAGTCCAATACAGTCTCTCCCGGTTTCCTGTTCCGTGAATTAAATTTGAAATGCTGTACAATCTCACTCGGTCTGGGATTGAAATGTTCCTTCAGCAAGGCCACTAATTCAGCAAATGTACTGTCTCCTGGCTTTGCAGGACTGCATAAGTTTCTCATTAAATGATACATCTGACTTCCCATGGAAGTGAGCAAAATAGCTCTCCTTTTTCTGACCTCATCTATATCATTTGCTTCAAAGAAATGCATCAGCAACTCGCAGTACTCATCCCAGGTCTGAGTCTGAACATCAAAAGCAGAGATCTTTCCTACCATAGCAGCCATGATCGGTTATTCAGTGCTCTTTTTTTTCTCCGTCACAATGTGATCAGTTGATCCTCATCGCCAATATGTGATATCCGAGTGGTAAGGTCAGAAACTGAGAGAAGCGAGTTATTAGGAACCAAACCCAACTGTTTAATTACCTGGTGTAGCAGAGAAACATCCCTTACAGGCTGCCAGCAAAACACAGATTTCGAACTGCACGATGGAAGATGGAGGATTCACCTCTGAGTCATACCCATAATGCAATGCCACATTACCATACTAACTGGTGTACCAGGACATTACCTTAAACACTGGTGAATATGATCTCTTAATCTTTGGCTCCATCTGGTGGATAACTTAAACATTACATCCCAGATTACTATACTGTGGACAAGGATCATGACATTATATGGTTAGATAACATCAAGTGAAAATGAGGAGTTATTAGAGTGCCAATAGGACTGGCGTAGAACTGGTATTTACTTGTTTTGTTGAAGAATTTCGGGTTCTGGTTAAAAGTAGTTTACTTGAAGTTTTAAGTGATTTTTGATATGGTTATGGGACTTTGTATATTGTGGTGTTATTTAGTGTTAAAGCCTTCCTTAATCGAAAGAACGAACGCTCTAGTGAACGCACGCATGCGGACACAAATATATGCACGCACGCACGCATACACAATGGAACTTACGTTCGACCGAATGAAGGGCCCGCTCTCCAGGATGGGGGTCACTCGGTGAGCGTGAGGCCTGCCGGACGGATGAACGAATGCACGCATGCACGCAGGTAGACAAATGATATGCACGCATACACAATGGAACTTACGTTCAACCGAATGAAGGGCCCTCGCTCCCCAGGTGAAAGTTAGCTTAGTGAGCGTGAGGCCTGCCGGACAGATGAACGAACACACGCATGCATGCAGATAGAAACGGCACACATGTATGCAGTCATGCACATGGAACTTATGCTTGAACGAACGAACAAACGAAGGATAGAATGACTGAATGACTGAATGATTGCACGTGTACGGGTTCTTGGTTTATTAAATAGTGACAGGTTGTACTGTAAATATTATTGATTTACCTGTAAAAATTATTGTTGTATTTATATTGTTGACCATAATTGGTCAATAAATGTAATGGATTTACTATGTAATTGATGAGTTGTATAAGTACTGTTGTACTTGAATGTTAACATTTTTTAAAAAAAGGACAACAGGTTATACCAAGCAACAACGAAGAGTTACGAGATTGCCAATTGGAAAAGAAAAAGAAATGAACCCCGGGGGAGGCTGCGAGATTCTCAGCAGCTCAGCTCTGCTCGGTGCTGTGTGAACGGGCTGCTCCACACCCCGGCTGCTCACAGGGAATGCCAGTGCGGAGGGCCCAGTGCAGAAGGCCCAGGGTGGAAGACCCAGAGGAGAGTGTCCTAGGCAGGAGGCCCAGCATGGAGGACCCCAGGTGGGGGTCCTAATGCGGAGCGGCTGGTCAACAGAGGCGGAGTCGGGAGATGCTGTGGGTGAGCATGCTGCACGGTTTCTAAAGGTGAAGAACGGTCTCCGGCCCGAATGAGTTCCAGCGGCCCCGCCTGTGCTCCATCTGGTGGCAGCTGTGAGGCTTTTTCTCGGTGACGGGGGCCGGTTTGTGCCGCCATTTTGGTGGAGGAAAGACAGACTGTTTCCATCTATAGTATGGTGCTTGAGCGGCCATAAGATGGGAAAAGTGAACGGGATAGAAGTGAAAAAGGAAAAAAGGAAAATAAAAGGAAGATAAAAGGCAAAACAAAGTAATATCAGCGAGGAATAATGAATGTCTTGATGGCTGGGTCCTGTGAGTGATAACAGCAAGAAGAAGGAAATTTGAGTAGTCGTTTTCTTCTTTTATGGGATTTGAGAAAGTGGTCGGCTTCTTTTCTGTGGAATGGTTGAAGACTGTGGACAAGGATCATGACATTATATGGTTAGATAACATCAAGTGAAAACGAGGAGTTATTAGAGTGCCAATAGGACTGCCGTAGAACTGGTATTTACTTGTTTTGTTGATAAGTTTCGGGTTTCTGGTTAAAAGTAGTTTACTAGAAGTTTTAATTGATTTCTGATATGGTTATGGGACTTTGTGTATTTTGGTGTTATTTAGTGTTAAAGCCTTCCTTAATGTACGAATGATCAAACGAACGAACGCTCACGTGAATGCACGCATGCGGACACAAATAATACGCACGCACACACGCATACACAATGGAACTTACATTCGACCGAATGAAGGGCCCTCGCTCCCTAGGATGAAAGTGGGCATCCTACTGGGTGAGCGTGAGGCCTGTCTGGACAGATGAACGAACGCACGCATGCACACAGGTACACAAATGACACACACGCACGCAGACATGCACAATGGAATTTACGCTTGAGTGAACAAACGAACGAACGGAGGAATGAATGACTGACTGAATGATTGAGCGATGCCAGGAGGACTGGCGTATACGGGTTCTTTCTTTTCTTGGTTTATTAAATAGTGGCAGTTTGTACTGTAAACATTATTGATTTACCTGTAAAAATTTATTATTGTATTTATATTGTTGACCATGAAGCTGTTTTGAGGCTTTATCCTTTTAATTGTAGTCAATGAATGTAATGGATTTACTATATAATTGATGAGTTGTATAAGTACTGTTGTACTTGAATGTTAAAATGAAAAAATAAACCCGGGGGGACGCGGGCTTCACACACCCCGAGTGCAGCCCCAGGCCCGATTATAAGAGCAGTGAACATTATCCGCCCCCACCCGCGGGTTCACGTTTCGCTCCGGATCGAATCTCAACAAAGCGCCAAACTCCGGGACAGACAGGAAGTGAGTCAGGGAGCATATGTAAATGGTGGAGAAATGGTGACTGGTCAGGGAGCGCCTGTAAATGGAGGAGAAATGGAGACTGGTCAGGAAGTGTCTATAAATGGAGCAGAAATGGTGACTGGTCAGGGAGCGTCTGTAAATGGAGGAGAAATGGTGATTGGTCAGGGAGCGTCTGTAAATGGAGGAGAAATGGAGACTGGTCAGGGAGTGTCTGTAAATGGAGGAGAAATGGTGATTGGTCAGGGAGTGTCTGTAAGTGGAGGAGAAATGGTGACTGGTCAGGGAGTGTCTGTAAATGGAGGAGAAATGGTGACTGGCCAGGGAGCGTCTGTAAATGGAGGAGAAATGGAGACTGGTCAGGGAGCGTCTGTAAATGGAGGAGAAATGGAGACTGGTCAGGGAGCGTCTGTAAATGGAGGAGTAATGGTGACTGGTCAGGGAGCACCTGTAAATGGAGGAGAAATGGTGATTGGTCAGGGAGCATCTGTAAATGGAGGAGAAATGCTGACTGGCCAGGGAGCGTCTGTAAATGGAGGAGAAATGGTGACTGGTCAGGGAGCGTCTGTAAATGGAGAAGGAATGGTGACTGGTCAGGGAGCGTCTGTAAATGGAGGAGAAATGGAGAATGGTTAGGGAGTAATCATTCAGCATTTTTTGGGGGTTGGTTTGTGTGAACAAATATATCAGTGATTTTAATGAGAGTTTTTCTGTGTCCCAGCTCCTGTAAATACTGGCTGGAAAGGGGCCGGACTCTCAGGAGGCTCCACACCGCTGGCTGCTCATGTGTCAGTGATCTCCCATCAGATTAATGTGCTTCTGCTGTGTGTGTGTTTAATAAAGTGTCCGAAGCCCTCACTGTAACACTCTCCCATATCCCACCTGCAGTGTAATGTCTGGGCTGTGTGTTTCCTGTCCAATATCCCCCTGATCCCTGGCTCTCCTGTTACACCAACTCGGTATAACGGGACAAGACGTGCCAGCTCAAGAGATTCCCAAATCAGGGACGGAATGAAAGGTTCAGACATGTGGAATGTTAATCTTACACAATGTGTGAGATGCTGAGCACCCGCCCAACATTTCACCATCACACCTTCTTTCAAACAGTTTCTTCAATCTCTCTTCTGAAGCCATGGTTCTGTGACAGAGTCAGGTGAGTGAAAAAACTAGGATTGGAGGAAAATACTATGGGGTTTGTTTTCAGGAGAGGGAGGAGGGAGGGTGTGTGGGACCGGGATTTACAACTTTAGGAGTAAGAACAAACAATGTTCCACAGAAACTAAAATTGTCTGTTCTGAATTTCTATCCTGTACTTACAATGCTGACTTTTATAAACTCCTTTTACAGGCTGTTGGAAGGGGAGGATTGCAGACAGGAAACTCAAACCAAACATCACTTCAAGATTTGACAGAGTCACTCGGTTCACAGGACCTGAATAACACTGGCCTTTGAACATAGAATGAGAAATGTTTTAACCAGTTTCACAGCCTGAAAAAACATCACACTGTTCACAGCGGGGAGAAACCATACACGTGCTCTGTGTGTGAATGAGGCTTCAACCGATCATCCAACCTGGAGAGACACAAGGACACCTGCACCACGGTGAAACCGTGGAAATGTGGGGACTGTGAGAAGGGATTCAATTACCCATCCCAGCTGGAAGCTCATCGAAGCACTCACACAGGGGAGAGGCCATTCACCTGCTCCGTGTGTGGGAAGGGATTCACTTGTTCATCCAACCTGCTGGCACACCAGCGAGTTCACACTGGGGAGAGGCCATTCACCTGCGCCTTGTGAGGGAAGGGATTCACGCAGTCATCCAACCTGCTGAGACACCAGCGAGTTCACAACTGACTGCAGGGGTTGGATTCTGCTGTTATTGCTGCTGTTAATCACATCCAGGCCTGAACCATGTTCATTCTGACAGTTGGAGTTTGTTTCTGCTGATGTCAATAACTCCTGTAACTGGGCTGGAGTTTAATATTCTGGCTATATGTTAAATAGATCAGCTTTGTTTTAAACATGTTGTTGTAGATTTTTCTCTTTCCCACCTGAGTGTTTAGCATCACCTGGCTGGAGCTCAGAAAGGACAATCTGGGGGAAGGATCGTACGGCGGGAACAGAACTTCAGCCTGGACACAGTCCTTCAGGGCCACACTGAGAGGGGCAAACGGCACTTTGGTCTCTATCGTCTTCTCGGGTGAATTTCTCGCGTGTGTTCAGGATAATTTTCTGCAACAAATCAAATCAAATCAAATCAACTTTTATTGTCATTGTTAGTGCACAAGTGCAGTACAATGAAATGTAGGCTTGCGGCTCCCAAGAGTGTACATTTAGATTAAGACATTTAAACATTCAACATACATTTGGCTTGTAATACATTAACATAAACATAACCATAATAAAGTGCATTGGCATATGTGCAGGCTTTAGAGTTTATTTGTGGAGTTCAGTAGGATGACAGCCCTGGGAAAGAAGCTGTTCCTAAATCTGGTCGTACGGGTGCGAATGCATCTGTAGCATCTCCCAGATTGCAGGAGGGTGAACAGACTGTGGCTGGGGTGGGTAGGGTCTTTGATGATGGAACGTGACCTCCGTAAACAGCGCTTCTGGTATATGTGCTCTATGTTCGGTAGCCGGGTGCCGGTAATGCGTTGGGCAGTTTTGACTACCCGCTGCAGGGCTTTCCGGTCATAGTAGCTACAGCTGCCATACCATACTGTGATACAGTTTGTCAGGATGCTCTCTATAGTGCAGCGGTAAAAGTTAGAGAGGATCAGGGATGACAGGTTACATCCCTTCAGCCTCCTTAGGAAATATAGGTGCTGCTGGGCCTTCTTCACCAGAGAGGAGGTATTGAGGGACCAGGAGAGGTCTTCCGTGATGTGTTCTAGAACCAACAAGGGGGCAGGCCATGTTAGATTTAGGAATGTACCAGATTTAGTGAACAGCCTCACGGTGAGTGAACATTTATCTGACAGCGATCATAACATGATCAAGTTCCACATTATGTTTGAAAGGGAGAAATGCGAAACAGCTACTAAGGTTCTAGTGTTAGTTCAGGGCAACTTCAACAGGATGAGACCGAGACTGTCCACAGTAAACTGGGGAAATCTGTTAATGGGTAAAACAACAGATGATCAGAGGGAGATGTTCAAAAAATAATTTACGGTGATACAGAAGCAGCTTCTACCCCCGAGGGGCAAGAGCTCTACTTACCTAAAAACCCCAGCCATGGACGACTAAAGAGAGAAGGGACAACATCAAACTAAAAGAACAAGTACACAGAAATACAATAAATAGCACAAATCATGGTGATTGGGAGAAATACAAAGAACAACAAAGGGTGACAAAACAGAGAGTAAGAGCTACAAAAAGGGAATATGAAAAGTAACTTGTAAGGATTATCAAAATCAACATAATTTTTATTACAATTATCTAAGGAAAAAAATGTTGGTCCGGAGCAATGTGGGCCCCTTGAAAACTGATAATGGGGACATTGTAAGTGATAATAAAAAGGTGGACATGTTGAATAATTATTTTGCGTCAGTATTGACAGAGTGGAAGAGGATAGCAGGTCGAACATCCCAAGGAAACTAATATTGAATCAGGGACGGGGACTCACCAAAATAACAGTAATGAAGAAAATAATGGCACTAAAGAGTAACAAATCCCCAGGACCAGATGGTTTCCAAGCCAGGGTTTTAAAGGAAGTAGGTGAGAACATTGCAGATGCCCAAACTATAATCTTCCAAAGTTCTCTCGATTAGGTAACCATTTCATCAGATTTGAAAATTGTGCATGTCGCTCCGCTATTTGAGAATGGTGAGAGAGGGAAACCAGGGAATTAGAGACCAGTTAGCCTAACATCTGTTGTGGGGAAATTACTAGAGTCTATAATTAAGGACAGGGTGACTGAACACCTTGAAAATTTTCAGCAGATTAGAGAGAGCCAGCATGGATTTGTGAAAGGTCGGTCATGCCTGCTGAACCTGATTGAATATTTTGAAGAGGTGATTGAAGTAGACAGGGGAATGTCTATGGATGTTATTTATATGGACTTCCAGGAGGCATTTGATAAAGTCCCTTATAAGAGTCTGTTAGCTAAAGTTGAAGCCCATGGAACTGGCTGAGTAGTGGGAGACAGAGAGTGGGGATAATGGGTGATGCACTATCAATTACTCATAAAAGACTGAGAGTTAAGAGAGTAACTAAAGGCTTTTATTAGCAAAGAACAGAGCATGCCTCTCGTGGTTGACTGGGTTCCAAGAAGGCAGGGGACTGCAGGTCAATCACCTTTATACCTGGGCCTGTGTGGGTGGAGCCAGCCGAGACATGTTGAGGCATGCATAGGTACAACAGTGTGTAACAACAACAACAACAACAACAACTGGTTTACCGCATTCACCCCTTGTTTAAAATTGAGTCCGGCGGGGTGAAGTGTACTAAAGGTTCGTGTAAGTAAGTCTATCAGGTTGCCTTGTATGCCGTCCTGCTCGTCGTGGTGGCGGCGGTGATGGTGCAGCATCCAACGTTGAGTCTGGCATCTCATTGAGTGGTTGGGTGGTCAATGACGGGTCCTAGGGCTGCGGCATGCCGTCTAGCGGGGTTGGGTTGTGGGTAGTGGTGGATGGCAATGGTAGTGTTTCAGGGGCACCCAAGGGTGCGAGATCTCGTGTGGGGGCTGTGTCCTCCCGCCCGTCTGGGTACACCACGTAAGCATACTGAGGGTTGGCATGGAGGAGGCTCACCCTCTCGACCAGGGGGTCCATCTTATGGGACCTCATGTGCTTCCGCAGTAGGACGGGTCCTGGGGAAGTCAGCCATGTCGGTAACGAGGTCCCCGATGTGGACTTCCTGGGGAAGGAGAACATTCTCTCGTGAGGGGTAGCATTGGTGGCTGTACAGAGCAGTGACTGAATGGAATGGAGTGCCGCAGGGAGGACTTCCTGCCAGCGAGAGGTCGGAAGGCCCTTAGATTTCAAGTTTAAAAGGACTGCCTTCCAGACCGTCACATTCTCCCTTTCCACCTGGCCATTCCCCCGGGGGTTGTAGCTGGTGGTCCTGCTTGTAGCGATACCTCTCGAGAGCAGGTACTGCTGGAGTTCGTCGCTCATAAAGGATGAGCCCCTGTCACTATGAATATAGCTAGGGAAACCGAACAAGGCGAAGAGGTCATTCAGACATTTAATGACCGTGGTACTGGTCATGTCCGAGCAAGGGATGGCAAACGGGAAACGGGAGTACTCATTAATTATGTTGAGGAAGTACACAGAGTGGGAGAGCAATAGTGGTAGGGGATTCTATAGTAAGGGGAACAGATAGGCGTTTCTGTGGCCGTAGACGTGAATCCAGGATGGTTTGTTGCCTCCCTGGTGCCAGGGTCAAGGATGTCACTGAGCGGCTGCAGGGCATTCTGGAGGGGGAGGGTGAACAGCCAGTGGTCGTGGTCCACATTGGTGCCAACGACATAGGTAAAAAGAGGGATGGGGTCCTGCAGCAAGAATTTAGGGAGCTAGGTGAAGGATTAAAGAGCAGGACCTCAAAGGTTGTAATCTCTGGATTACTTCCGGTGCCACGTGATAGTAAGTATAGGAATAGGAAGATAGAACAGATGAATGCGTGGCTAAAGGGATGGTGCAGGGGGGAGGGCTTTAGTTTCCTGGATCACTGGGTCTGCTTCTGGGAAAGGTGGGACTTGTACAAGTCAGACGGTTTACACCTGAACCAGAGGGGCACCAATATCCTTGCGGGGAGGTTTGCTAGCACTGCTGGGGAGGGATTAAACTAACTTGGCAGGGGGTTGGGGTACAGAGTGGAGCTATAGTAGGGGGTGATTTACAGCCAAATACAGAGGGAAAAACAAGTCAGCTGGGAAGGCAGAGCAAATATGTGAAGGCAAAAGAGAATATGGCAGGGCTGGAAGGCATTTATTTTAATGCAAGGAGTCTTGCAAATAAGGTGGATGAACTGAAGTTGTTGTTGAACACATGGGAGTACGATATTGTTGCTATCACGGAGACATGGTTGAGGGAGGGTCAGGACTGGCAGCTCAATATTCCGGGGTATAGAATCTTCAGGCGAGACAGAGGGGGGTGTAAAAGGGGAGGGGGTGTTGCAATATTAATTAAGGAGTCAATTACTGCTGTAAGGAGGGATGATATATTAGCGGGTTCCTCTAATGAGGCCATATGGGTAGAACTTAAAAACAAAAAGGGGGCAAGCACTTTGCTGGGAGTGTACTATAGGCCCCCAAACAGTCAGGGGGAGATAGAGGAACAGATATGTAGGCAAATCTCAGAAAAGTGCGAAAATAATAGGGTAATAATAGTGGGGGATTTCAACTTCCCCAATATAAATTGGGACAGTCAGAGTGTGAAAGGCTTAGAGGGTGCAGAATTCTTAAAGTGCATCCAGGAGAGCTTTTTGAGCCAACATGTAGAAAGTCCTACAAGAGAGGGGGCGGTACTGGACCTAATTCTGGGGAATGTAGCCGGGCAAGTGGTGGAAGTGTCAGTAGGAGAGCATTTTGGCGACAGTGACCATAATTCGGTGAGATTTAAGGTGGTCATGGAAAAAGACAAAGACGGCCCGGAAATAAGGGTTCTAAATTGGGGGAAGGCCGATTTTAATATGATAAGGCAGGATCTGGCCAAAGTGGACTGGGAGCAGCTGCTTATAGGAAAATCCACATCAAAACAGTGGGAGACTTTCAGAAGGGAAATAGAGAGAGTACAACGCCAACATGTTCCTGTAAAGGTCAAGGGTGGGACCAACAAGCAAAGGGAACCTTGGATGACAAGGGATATACAAAAATGCATTAGAAATAAAAGGGGGGCTTTTGGCAGTTACAAAAGACTAAAGACGGAAGAAGCCCTAGAGGAGTATAAAAAGTGTAGGGGCATACTTAAAAAAGAAATTAGGAGGGCGAGGAGGGGCCATGAAATAACACTGGTGAGCAAAATAAAGGAAAATCCTAAGATGTTTTATAAGTATATTAAGGGCAAGAGGATAACCAGGGAAAGGGTAGGGCCCATTAGGGACCAAAGTGGCAATCTGTGTGTAGAGCCAGAAGATGTAGGCGGGGTTTTAAATGAATTTTTTGCATCTGTGTTCACTATGGAGAAAGACAATGCAGACATAGAAATCGGGCAAGGGGACTGTGACATACTTGAACATATTAGCATTGAGAGGGAGGAGGTGCTAGCGGTTTTAGCAGGCCAAAAAGTGGATAAATCCCCAGGCCCGGACGAGATGTATCCCAGGCTGCTGTGGGAGGCAAAGGAGGAGATTGCAGGGGCTCTGACACAAATTTTCAGAACCTCTCTGGCCACAGGGGATGTACCAGAGGACTGGAGAACAGCTAATGTAGTACCATTATTCAAGAAGGGTAGCAGGGATAAACCAGGGAATTACAGGCCAGTGAGTCTAACATCTGTGGTGGGGAAATTATTGGAAAAAATTCTGAGGGACAAAATTAATCTCCACTTGGAGAGGCAAGGATTAATCGGGGATAGTCAGCATGGCTTTGTCAAGGGTAAATCATGTCTGACAAATCTGATTGAATTTTTCGAGGGGGTGACTACGGGGGTGGATGAGGGAAATGCTGTGGATGTGGTTTACATGGACTTCAGTAAAGCTTTTGACAAAGTCCCGCATAGGAGACTGGTCAAGAAGGTAAGAGCCCATGGGATCCAGGGTACCTTGGCGCGTTGGATCCTAAACTGGCTGAGTGGCAGGAGGCAGAGGGTGATGGTCGAAGGTTGCTTTTGTGACTGGAAGCCTGTGTCCAGTGGGGTACCTCAGGGATCGGTGCTGGGTCCCTTGTTGTTTGTGATCTACATAAATGATTTGGATGAGAATGTAAAAGGTATGATCAGTAAGTTCGCAGATGACACGAAAATTGGTGGGGTGGTAAATTGCGAGGAGGAAAGCCTCAGGCTACAGGATGATATAAATGGGTTGGTCAGATGGGCGGAAAAGTGGCAAATGGAATTTAACCCTGAAAAGTGCGAGGTGATGCATTTTGGATGGACAAATAAGGCAAGGGAATACACAATGAGTGGTAGGACCCTAGGAAGTACAGAGGGTCAGAGGGACCTTGGTGTACATGTACATAGATCCCTGAAGGCAGTGGAACAGGTAGATAAGGTGGTTAAAAAGGCATATGGGATACTTGCCTTCATTAGCCGAGGCATAGAATATAAGAGCAGGGAGGTTATGATGGAGCTGTACAAAACGCTGGTGAGGCCACAGCTGGAGTACTGTGTGCAGTTCTGGTCACCTCACTATAGGAAGGATGTGATTGCTTTGGAGAGGGTGCAGAGAAGATTCACCAGGATGTTACCTGGGATGGAGCGCCTCAGCTATGAAGAGAGGCTGGACAGGCTGGGGTTGTTTTCCTTGGAGCAGAGAAGGCTGAGTGGGGACCTGATTGAGATGTACAAAATGATGAGGGGCATAGATAGGGTAGATAAAGAGGAACTTTTCCCCTTAGTGGGGGGGTCAATAACAAGGGGGCATAGATTCAGGGTAAGGGGCAGGAGATTTAGAGGGGATTTGAGGAGGAACTTCTTCACCCAGAGGGTGGTTGGAATGTGGAATTCAATGCCTGAAAGGGTAGTAGAGGCAGGAGCCCTCACAACATTCAAGAAGCATTTGGATGAGCACTTGAAATGCCATTGCATACAAGGCTATGGACCAAATGCTGGAAAATGGGATTAGACTGGACAGGGATGGATGGGCGGCGCAGACACGATGGGCCGAAGGGCCTCTTTCTGTGCTGTAAAACTCTATGACTCTATGACTCTATGACATTGCGGTCGGAGGAGGGGAGGGGCCCTTTAAAATCGACGCTCAGCTGTTCAAAGGGGCGCGTGGCTTTGATCAGGCTTGCTCTGTCTGGCCTATAAAAATGCGGTTTGCACTCGGCACAGATTTGGCAGTTCCTGGTCTTGGTCCTGACCTCCTCGATGGAGTAGGGCAGGTTACGAGACTTGATGAAGTGAAGAAACCTGGTGACCCCCGGGTGGCAGAGGTCATTGTGGAGTGTCTTCAGTCTATCGACCTGTGCGTTGGTGCATGTACCACGTGATAGGGCATCTGGGGGCTCATTGAGTTTCCCGGGCCGGTACAAGATATCGTAATTGTAGGTGGAGAGTTCAATTCTCCACCTCAAGATCTTGTCATTCTTGATTTTGCCCCTCTGCTTATTATTAAACATAAAAGCTACTGAACGCTGGTCAGTGAGCAGGGTAAATCGTTTTCCGGCCAGGTAATGCCTCCAATGTCGCACAGCTTCCACAATGGCCTGGGCCTCCTTTTCGACAGAGGAGTGTTGAATCTCGGGGCCCTGGAGGGTCCTTGAGAAAAAGGCCACTGGTCTCCCCGCCTGGTTAAGGGTTGCAGCTAGGGCAAAGTCGGATGCATCGCTCTCCACTTGGAAAGGGATGGACTCATCCACTGCGTGCATTGTGGCCTTCGCAATATCTCCTTTTATGAGAGTGAAGGCTGCACAGGCCTCTGCTGTCAGAGGGAAGGAGGTGGACTTGATGAGGGGTCTGGCTTTGTCCGCATAGTTGGGCACCCACTGAGCATAGTAAGAGAAAAACCCTAGGCATCTCTTCAGTGCTTTTTGGCAGTGGGGGAGGGGGAGCTCCATAAGGGGGCGCATCCTGTCGGGGTCGGGGCCGATGACTCCGTTCTCCACTACGCAGCCAAGAATGGCAAGGCGCTTGGTACGAAACATACATTTGTCCTTGTTGTATGTTAGGTTCAGCCGCTGGGCCGTACGGAGGAATTTCTCTAGATTAACATCATGGTCCTGCTGGTCGCGGCCGCAGATGGTGACGTTGTCTAGATAGGGGAAAGTGGCCTGGAGCGCTTTCTGGTCGACCATCCGGTCCATCTCCCGTTGGAAGACTGAAACCCCGTTGGTGACGCCGAAGGGAACTCTGAGGAAGTGGTAGAGACGACCGTCAGCTTCAAAAGCTGTGTACTGGCGGTCCTCAGCCCTGATGGGGAGCTGGTGGTATGCCGACTTCAGATCAATCGTCGAGAACACCCGGTATTGTGCTATCTGATTGACCATGTCAGATATGCGGGGGAGTGGGTATGTATCTAGCTGGGTGTAGCAATTGATCGTCTGGCTGTAGTCAATAACTAGGCGCTGTTTTTCACCAGTCTTCTCTACCACCACTTGTGCTCGCCATGGGCTGGTGCTACCTTCAATAATCCCTTCCTTCAGGAGTCTTGCTACCTCGGATTTAATGAAGCTCCTATCCCCGGCACTGTAATGCCTGCTTTTGGTAGCGATGGGCTTACAGTCGTGGGTGAGGTTAGCGAACAAGGAGGGGGGGGACTTTAAGGGTGGAGAGGCTGCAAATGGTGCGCGGCGGGCGATTTAAAAGCTGCTGGCTGCAGACTGTGAGTGGGGGGAGGGGTCCGTCATACGCTAATGTGACACTCTTAAGGTTGCACTGAAAATCCAACCCCAGTAGAACAGCAGCGCAAAGGTGGGGCAGGACCAGGAGTTTAAAATTTTTGTATTCTGTGCCCCTTACTGAAAGGGTCACTACACAGTAGCCACCGACATCCGCTGACTGGGCTTTGGAAGCCAAAGAGATTCGATGTCGCGTCGGCAGGACCGGGAGAGAGTAACTGCGCACCGTGTCGGGGTGGATAAAGCTTTCCGTGCTCCCGCTGTCAAAAAGGCAGGTAGTGGCGCGGCCGTTTACCGTAATGTCCATCATGGACCTGGACAGTTGATGCGGGAGAGATTGGTCCAGTGTCACGGAGGCCAGCGTATGGTCGAGCGGGTCGATGTGGTCGTCAGATGAGGCGGTGGTTGAGTCCGTGTCCCCCGTGGTTGAAGTTGGAGACGTCCGAGATGGTGGACAAAATGGCGGCGCCCATGGTCCCGATCCCCACATGGCTGGGGGAGCCCAAGATGGTGGGCAAGATGGCTGCCCCCACGGTTCGCACGCGGCGCTGCTGGCGTTAGCGGTTTTACCTTTGCAGACGCTGGCATAGTGTCCTTTCTTTCCGCAGCTGGAGCAGGTAGCGTTTCTCGCCGGGCAGCGTGCTCTGGGGTGTTTTGCCTGGCCACAAAAATAACATTTCTGTGCCTTGGACATCGCAGCAGCAGTTGAAGGTGGCGGTCCCATGACCCAAGGTTGTGGCGTCCACGTTGCGGAGCGGTTAGGGGAAAAGGCGTCCATATTCCTGTGGGCCGCGTCGAGCGAGAGTGCGAGGGACACTGCCTTTCTCAGGTCCATTTCTCCCTTTTCCAACAGTCTCTGCCGGGAGTAGTCGGACCTTAGACCCGCAACGAAAGCATCTCGGATCAGTCCCTCCGTGTGTGCTGCGGCTGATGCTTCTTTGCAATTGCAGCCTCGGCCGAGTATCCATAGTGCCCGTAGGAAGGCCTCCACCGATTCCCCGGGCTGCTGTCTGCGGGCTCTTAAGAGGTGCCGGGCATAGACCGTATTTACCGGGCGTGCGTATTGCCCTCTTAGCAGACCGATAGCCGCCGCATAGGTCGTCGCATCCTGGATTATTGTATAAACTTGGTGGCTCACCTTTGAGGCCATGATTTCCAACTTGTTTTCGTCCAGGGTCACAGTTGAGGCTTGCAGGTAGGCCTCGAAGCAACGCAGCCAATGCGCGAATTTGGTAGCCGAACCCGCTTCTTGGGGGTCTAGGTCCAGGCATGTTGGTCTGAGGGCTCGCAGCAGCTCCTGTTGCTCAGCGTTTGGTGCAGCAGCCTGCTGTTCAGCAAAAGTCGACATTTTGTTTTTGCTAATAAAATTGATGCGCTATCAATTACTCATAAAAGACTGAGAGTTAAGAGAGTAACTAAAGGCTTTTATTAGCAAAGAACAGAGCATGTCTCTCGTGGTTGACTGGGTTCCAAGAAGGCAGGGGGCTGCAGGTCAATCACCTTTATACCTGGGCCTGTGGGTGGAGCCAGCTGAGACATGTTGAGGCATGCATAGGTACAACAGTGTGTAACAACAACAACAACAACTGGTTTACCACAATGGGCAGGGACTCTAATTGGCAGGATGTGACGAACGCTGTCCAGCAAGGATCTGTGTTGGGGTCTCAACTATTCACCGTATTTATTAATGACTTAGATGATGGGATAGAAAGCCACATATCCAAGTTGTCGATGACAGAAAGATAGGTGGCATTGTAGGCAGTGTAGATGGAAGCATAAAATTACAAAGAGATATTAATACATTAAGTGAATGGGCAAAACTGTGGCAAATGGATTTCAATGTAAGCAAATGTGAGGTCATCCACTTTGGACCTAGAAGGGATAAAACAGAGTACTTTCTAAATGGTGAAAAGCTGGAAACAGTGGAGGTCCAATGAGACTTGGGGATCCAGGTACATAGATCATTAAAATGTCATGAACAGGTACAGAAAATAATCAAAAAGGCTAATGGGATGCTGGCCTTTATATCTCGAGGACTAGAATACAAGTGGGTAGAAGTTACACTACAGCTATACAAAGCCCTGGTTAGACCACACATAGAGATAGGAACAGGAGTAGGCCATTCGGCCCTTCGAGCCTGCTCCGCCATTCAATGAGATCATGGCTGATCTTCGTCTGAGATCATAGCTGATCTTACCAGTTCAGTACCCCGTCCCCGCCTTTTCTCCGTAACCCTTAATCCCCTTAGCCTTCAGAAATATATCCAATTCTCTCTTGAAAATATTTATTGAATTAGCCTTCACAGCCCTCTGTGGCAGGGAATTCCACAGGCTCACCACTCTTTGAGTGAAGAAATTCTTCCTCATCTCTGTTTTAAATGATTTGCCCGCTATTTTTAGACTGTGGCCCCTGGTTCTGTGCTCCCCGGCCATTGGAAACATTCTCTCTGAATTCAGCCTGTCCAGGCCTGCCATAATTTTATATGTTTCGATGAGATCCCCTCTCAATCTTCTAAACTCCAGTGAGTACAAGCCCAAACTATTTAATCTCTCTTCGTAGGTCATTCCCGCCATTCCAGGTATCAGCCTGGTGAATCGCCGTTGCACTCTTTCCATGGCAAGAACATCCTTCCGCAGATGGGGCGACCAAAACTGTACACAATACTCCAGATGCGGTCTCACCAGCACCTTGTACAGCTGTAGTAAGGTATCCCTATTCCTATACTCGAACCCCCTTGATATGAAGGCCAACATACCATTTGCCTTCTTAATCGCCTGTTGCACCTGCATGCTCTCCTTCAGTGACTGGTGCACAAGAACACCCAGGTCCCTCTGCACTTCCCCATCTCCCAATCTATTGCCATTTAGATAATAATCTACCCTCCTGTTTTTACCCCCAAAGTGGATAACCTCGCATTTATCCACATTATAGTGCATCTGCCACGTATCCGCCCATTCCCCCAACCTGTCCAAATCACACTGTAGCCTCCTGACATCCTCATCAGAGCCCACCCCTCCTCCTAGTTTAGTGTCGTCAGCGAATTTGGAAATATTGCATCCAATTCCCTGATCCAGATCATTTATATATATTGTGAACAGCTGGGGTCCCAGGACAGATCCTTGCGGCACCCCGCTGGTCACTGCCTGCCACTCCGAAAACGAGCCGTTTATTCCAACTCTCTGTTTTCTATCCGCCAGCCAGTTCTCTATCCACGTTGATACTTTGCCCCCAATCCCATGAGCCTTAATTTTGCATGATAATCTTTTGTGTGGAACCTTATTGAAGGCTTTCTGGAAGTCAAGGTACACCACATCCACTGGCTCTCCCCCATCTATTCTACCAGTTACCTCCTCAAAAAATTCCAGCAGATTAGTCAAACACGATTTACCCTTTGTAAATCCATGTTGACTCTGTCCGATCCTTTCCCCATTTGTCAAGTGCTCCGCTATTTTATCCTTAATAATGGACTCTAGCATTTTGCCCACAACCGATGTAAGGCTTACTGGTCTATAATTCCCTGCTTTCTCTCTACCCCCCTTTTTAAATATTGGGGTAACATTAGCTACCCTCCAATCCACGGGTACTGTTCCCGAGTCAATGGAGTTCCGGAAGATGATCCTTAGAGCATCTGCTATCTCCAGGGCCACCTCCTTAAGTACCCTAGGATGTAGTTTATCAGGCCCCGGGGATTTGTCGGCCTTCAGTCCCCTCAACTTACCCAACACCATATCCCTAGAGATACTAATTTCTGTCAGCTCCTCCCTCTCATTAGTCCCTATGTTTGCCGATATTCCTGGGAGGTTATTTGTGTCCTCCTTTGTGAATACAGAACCAAAGTATGAGTTTAATTGGTCTGCCATTTCCTTATTCTCCATTATATATTCTCCCGAATCGGACTGCAAGGGACCGACTTGGGATTTTACCAGTCTTTTCCTCCTGATATACCGATAAAAGCTTTTGCAGTCTGTCTTTATGTTTGCTGCAAGTTTACTTTCGTATTCTATTTTCCCCTTCCTGATTAATCCCTTTGTCCTCTTTTGCTGTATCCTGTACTGCCCCCAATCTTCCGGTCTGGTGCTTTTTTTTGCCAGTTGATATGCCCTTTTTTTTGATTTTATGCTGTCCCTAATTTCCCTCGTTATCCACGGTTGAGTCACCTTTTTAGGTTTATTTTTATGCCAAACCGGTATAAACATGTTCTGGAATTCTTCCATTCTATCTTTGAATGCTTGCCATTGTCTATCCACTGTCAATCCCCCCAGAAACACCACCCAATCAATCTTACCCAATTCCCGTCTCATACCCTCGTAATTCCCTTTATTTAAGTTCTGGACCTTAGTCTCTGATTCAATTTCCTCACTCTCCATCTCGACTGAGAGCTCGATCATATTATGATCGCCCTGACCCAAGGGGCCTCGTACAAGAAGATTGCTGATAAGTCCCTTCTCATTGCACAATACCCAGTCTAAAATGGCCTGATCTCGAGTCGGCTCCTCGACATATTGGTCCAGATAACCGTCCCGAAAACATTCCAGGAATTCCTCCTCCTCAGAATTTTTACTAATTTGGGTAGTCCAATCAATATGTAAATTAAAGTCACCCATGATGACAGCTGTGCTCTTATCGCACGCTTCTCTAATTTCCCTTTTTATGCCTTCCCTCACCTCCATACTACTATTTGGAGGCCTATATATCACACCCACTAACGTTTTCCTCCCCTTGCTATTTCTCATTTCTACCCATACAGATTCCGTTTCATCCGAGTTAATATCCTTCCTTTCCATTGCATTAATCCCCTCCTTTACCAGCAATGCTACCCCACCTCCCCTACCTTTTTGCCGATCCTTCCTAAATATTGTATATCCCTGGATGTTAAGTTCCCAGCCTTGCCCACCCTGCAGCCACGTTTCTGTAATCCCAATCACATCATACTTGTTTACCTCTATTTCCACAACTAATTCATCCACCTTGTTCCTAATGCTTCTAGCATTAAGATACAAAGCCTTCAGGCTTGCTTTTTTCACACTCTCATTATGAATTAGTTTGGCCCTTTGTGTTTCTCTCCTTTGCTTATTGCTTCTCACCTTTCTACCATCTATTTCTGACTTCATATGACTTCCCTCTTTTCCACTACCTAGGTTCCCATCCCCCTGCCAAATTAGTTTAAATCCTCCCGAACCGCCCTAGAAAATATTACCCCGAGGACATCGGCTCCCTCACAGTTCAGGTGTAGACCGTCCCCTTGGTACAGGTCACTCCTCCCCAAGAACTGGTTCCAATGCCTCAAGAATTTAAATCCCTCTCCCTTGCACCACTGCTCAAGCCACGTATTTAGCTTATCTATCTTACTCTCTCTAAACTTATTAGCTCGTGGCACTGGTAGCAATCCAGAGATTACTACCTTTGAGGTCCTACTTTTCAATCGGCGAGGAATAATGAATGTCTTGATGGCTGGGTCCTGTGAGCGATAACAGCAAGAAGAAGGAAATTTGAGTAGTCGTTTTCTTTTTTTTTATGGGATTTGAGAAAGTGGTCGGCTTCTTTTCTGTGGAAAGGTTGAAGACTGTGGACAAGGACATGACATTATATGGTTAGATAACATCAAGTGAAGATGAGGAGTTATTAGAGGGCTGATAGGACTGGCATTGAACTGGTATTACTTGTTTTGTTGAAGAAGTTTCAGGTTCTGGTTAAAAGTAGTTTACTTGAAGTTTTAAGTGATTTTTGATATGGTTATGGGACTTTGTGTATTGTGGTATTATTTAGTGTTAAAGCTTTCCTCAATCAAATGAACGAATGCTCTAGTGAACGCACACATGCGGACACAAATAATACGCATGCACGCATACACATTGGAACTTACGTTCGACCAAATGAAGGGCCCTCGCTCTCCAGGATGAAGGCCCGCTTGGTGAGCATGAGGCCTGCCGGACGGATGAACAAATGCACGCAAGCACACGGGTAGACAAATGATACGCATGCTTACACAATCGAACGAGCGAACGCTCTCGTGAACGCACGCATGCGGACACAAATATATGCACGCACGCACGCATACACATTGGAACTTACGTTCGACCGAGTGAAGGGCCCTCGCTCCCCAGGATGGGGGTTACTTGTTGAGCGTGAGGCCTGCCGGACAGATGAACGTACTCATAGGCATGCACGCAGATAGAAACAGCACACATGCACGCAGCCATGCACATTGGAACTTACGCTTGAGCGAACAAATGAACGAACGGAGGAATGAATGACTGAATGATTGAGCGATGCCAGTAGGACTGGTGTATACGGGTTCTTTCTCTTCTTGGTTTATTAAATAGTGGCAGTTTGTACTGTAAACATTATTGATTTACCTGAAAAATTTATTGTTGTATTTATATTGTTGACCATAATTGGTCAATGAATGTAATGGATTTACTATGTAACTGATGAGTTGTATAAGTACTATTGTACTTGAATATTAACATTTTTTTAAAAAAGGACAACAGGTTATACCAAGCAAAAATGAAGAGTTACTAGGTTGCCAGTCGGACTGGTGTACAATTGTTTTTCACTATGGGTACCTGTACTGTTAATATTGTTGATTTGTCTGTAAAATTTATTACTGCATTTGTACTGTTAATCCTAAAGCTGTTTTTTAAGGCTTTGCCTTATTGTGGATAATGAATGTAATGGATTTATCATGTAATTGATCAGTTGTAACAAGTACTACCAGGTTTAAATAAAAAACAATGAACCCCGGGGGAGGCTGCAAGATTCTCAGCAGCTCAGCTCTGCTCGGTGCTGTGTGAACGGGCTGCTCCACACCCTGGCTGCTCATGGGGAATGCCAGTGCGGAGGGCCCAGTGCAGAAGGCCCAGGGTGAAAGACCCAGAGGAGAGTGTCCTAGGCGGGAGGCCCAGTGCAGAGGACCCCAGGCGGGGGGCCTAGGGCGGAGCGGCTGGTTGCCAGAGGCGGAGTCGGGAGATGCTGTGGGTGAGGATGCTGTACGGTTTCTAAAGGTGAAGAATGGTCTCCGGCCCGAATGAGTTCCAGCGGCCCCGTCTGTGCTCCGTTTGGTGGCAGCTGTGAGGCTTTTTCTCGGTGACGGGGGCCGGTTTGTGCACTGCCATTTGGTGGAGGAAAGGCAGACTGTTACCATCTATAGTATGGTGCTTGAGCGGCCATAAGATGGGAAAAGAGAATGGGATCAAAGTGAAAAAGGAAAAAAGGAAAATAAAAGGAAGATAAAAGGCAAAACAAAGTAATATCGGCGAGGATTAATGAATGTCTTGATGGTTGGGTCCTGTGAGTGATAACAGCAGGAAGAAGGAAATTTGAGTAGTTGTTTTCCTCTTTTATGGGATTTGAGAAAGTGGTCGGCTTCTTTTCTGTGGAAAGGTTGAAGACTGTGTGTGATATCCGAGTGGTAAGGTCAGAAACTGAGAGAAGCGAGTCATTAGGAACCAAACCCAACTGTTTAATTACCCGGTGTAGCAGAGAAACATCCCTTACAGGCTGCCAGCAAAACACAGTATTTCTAACTGCACGATGGAAGATGGAGGATTCACCTCTGAGTCATACCCATAATGCAATGCCACATTACCATACTAACTGGCGTACCAGGACATTACCTAAACACTGGTGAATATGATCCCTTAATCTTTGGCTCCATCTGGTGGATAACTTAAACATTACATCCCAGATTACTATATCCCCCCCTCTTAAGTTTACATTCATTTCTTAACAACATTCTTAAAAAGTCCCATAAGGAAACTCCTTTAACAATAGTCCATACTGAACGAATCTAGCAGGTTGTTATCAATCTCTCTGGCGGCTTGTGAGTCCTTGGTGAACGTCTTACAGTCAAGTCCCTGCTTGGTTGTGGTAGAGCCAACTGCTGCTCCTGAGCAGTACTCAGAGTATCTGACTCTGCTACGATGGTTTCCTCTTGACTAAGGGGTCCAGGTGGAACTGGGTCTGTTCGTGGTGTTGGTACCACCGATGCATTTGAATAACTGGGGGCCCACTTGTCCTCCGACATCTCCTCTGGAACCTCCATTTTGATTTCCCCTTGTCTGGTCAGTATCTGATCTACATGCCTGCGTACTACCTGACCAGTTCCCACCATGACCGTATATGATACTGGACCGGTCATTGAGTCTATGACACCAGGAATCCATTTTGGGCCATAACTGAAATTCTGGGTAAGGACCACATCTCCTTCTCCAAAACTGCGGCTCTTTGTCCTTCTGTCATGGTTCTCCTTTTGTTTGATCTGTTGGTTTTCCACCTTCCTTTTTAGGTCTGGGTGAACCAGGTCAAGAGTGGAGCGTAGTCGACGTCCTAACAACAGCTCAGCAGGAGAGAGTCCTGTGGTAGATTGAGGTGTTATTCTGTAGCTGAACAGAACTCGTGACACCTTGGTTGCCAAACTCCCTTCCGCACTTTTTTTCATCATGTCCTTAAATGTTTGTACGGCTCTCTCTGCAAGTCCATTTGAAGACGGATGATATGGAGCTGAGGTCACATGCACTATGCCATTGTTTCTCATGAACTCTTTTGTTTCTGTACTCACAAAACACGTGGCATTGTCACTTACTACGATCTCCGATAGCCCTTGATTACTAAAACTCCTAC
Source organism: Somniosus microcephalus (assembly GCF_052327205.1). Classification (NCBI taxonomy): domain Eukaryota; kingdom Metazoa; phylum Chordata; class Chondrichthyes; order Squaliformes; family Somniosidae; genus Somniosus; species Somniosus microcephalus. The sequence goes on from NC_140990.1 coordinate 48,536,035, forward strand.
GCAGGCAGTCTATAGTAACAGTAGACGAAGCAGAATTTACTGGATACACATCCATCCATTTGGAATGTGCATCAATGATTATGAGGAACATCTTTCCCATGAATGGACCCGCATAATCTACATGTAATCTTCTCCATGGTTTATCCGGCCACTCCCAGGGGTGGAGTGGAGCCGCTGCTGGTGCCTTCCTGTGTACTTGACAATTGCTGCATGTCTTGACTAGATTTTCTATCTCCTCATCTAGCTTTGGCCACCACAAGTAACTCCTTGCCAAGGCTTTCATATGCGAAACACCAGGATGACACTGATGTAGTTGCCCTAGAATGGACTGTCGTGCTGGCTGTGGCATAATCACTCGTGCTCCCCACAACACGCAACCATCCTGCACACTCAGCTCTGTCTTCCTGACACTGTAAGGTGTGAAATCAGTCCCTTCCGGATGCTGTGGCCAACCCCTCATCACATATTCTCGGACTCTAGACCGTACTGGATCTTTAGCGGTCCATGTCCTTACTTGTTCTGCGGTCACAATTGCCGTGTCCGTGTCCTCCAACATCAAAACTCTGTCCTCTGGAGCTACACGGATAGGTGTACCTGGCAGTGGAAGATGGCTCAAGGCATCTGTGTTTCCATGGTACTTGCCGGCCTTGTAAACGATGACATACTCTTATGCCCTCAACGTCACTGCCCACCTCTGGATCTGGGGTGACACCATCTGTGGTACTGCTTTCATTTCATTAAAAAGAGATAGAAGAGGTTTATGATCAGTGCATATGGTGAATTTCCTGCCATATATGTACTTGTGAAACCTCTGTAACCCAAACATTACTGCTAATCCCTCTTTATCTAACTGGGAATAGTTTCTTTCTGCTGGTGTCAGGGTTCGAGACATAAACCCTATTGGTCTTTCTGTTCCATCTTCCAAGCTGTGTGAAAGAACCGCCCCCATCCCGTAAGGTGAAGCATCACAAGAGAGAATGATGTCTTTCTCTGCATTGTAGTGAACCAGCACACCAGAGGACAGCATCAGTTTCTTGGACTGTTTGAATGAAACCCTCTGTTCCTCTTCCCACTGCCACTGTGTCTCCTTGCACAGAAGTTTGTGAAGAGGTGCTAACACTGTTGCCAAGTTTGGTAAAAATCTGTTATAATAGTTTAGCAGTCCCAGGTAAGCTTTTAACTCAGTCACATTGGTAGGAGCTGGGGCCTCCTGCAGTGCTTGTACCTTCTCCTTGATTGGATGGAGCCTGGTGGCGTCCACTCTGTGTCCCAGGAACATGACCTCATTCCCCAGGAAAGTGCACTTACTCCTCTTGAGCCGTAACCCAGCCTTATCCAATCTTTGTTGTACCTCTCTCAGAGTGCTCAGATGCTCCTGGTCAGTTCTTCCTCTCACCAGAATGTCATCCAGACAAATTGAAACATGTGGGATCCCTTGCAGTACACCCTCGATAGTCCTCTGGAAAATAGCTGGACTAGATGAGACACCGAATGGTAAGCGGTTATAGGTAAACAAACCCTTGTGTGTATTTATGGTTACATACGTCTTGGATTCCTCATCTAGTGTAATCTGCAAGTATGCATGACTCATATCCAGCTTCGTGAATTTCTTCCCTCCAGCCAGGTTCACAAAGAGATCCTCTGTTTTGGGAATAGGATACTGTTCTAGTTTAGACACCCTATTTACTGGCAATTTATAATCTCCACAGAGTCTTACCGAATTGTCCGGTTTTAAAACAGGTACAATGGGAGCTGCCCATTCTGAACATTTCACGTGTTCCAGAATGTTCTCTCTCAAAAGACGGTCAAGCTCAGCCTCTACCTTCGGTTTCATGGCATAAGGCACAGGTCGTTGTTTAAAAAACCTTGGCAGTGCCTCCTTGTCTACATAAGTCTTAGCTGGGGGGCCATTAAATGTGTCAAGTTCTTCCTTGAACACGTTCTCATGTTCAATCAACACTTCTTGCAAAGACAACTGTTTGCCTCCCTCTATTTGATTTATTGCTCCCCAATCTAATTTAAGTTCTTGTATCCAGCCCCGACCTAACAAGTTTGGTCCAGAACCCGATACTACAACTACAGGTAGCTGTTCCACGGTTTCCCTGTGTTGCACAGTTACAGTAGCTGTACCCAATGTCGCCACTCGTTCACCGGTATATGTTTGAAGCTGTATAGAGCAAGACTTTAACTCTGGAACTTTTGCACGGTTCCACAATTTTGAGTACTCCTCCCTGTTCATTATTGTTACGCCACATCCTGTATCCACTTCAAAGTTGACCTTAGAGTCATTTACTGTCAGTTGCAAAGTGATAGGATCCACTTTTGGAATGCTCTCTAGCATACTATGCATTATGAACATGTCGTCTTCTTTCTCAGCTTCTCCGCTGATGTGATGTGCTCCCTGTTGTTTCACTTCTCTTCCTAGGTTTTGCTTTCCTCCCCCTTTTGGTTTGTATTCCTCCACGGTTGCTTTTGCCCTGCATGCACGTTTTATATGTCCTTTTTTCCCACACTTGTGGCACTTTTCCTCCAGGAACCTGCATTCCCTCGCCAGGTGATCGCCATTGCATCTATAACATGCCTTCACATGATCATGTTGTGGTTTCTGACGCATATATAACTTGTGCACAATAACCTGACTTCCAACTTGCTTTTTCGTAGCCCAGTCTGAAACTTGTATTTCTTTTACATCTTGGTTCGCTGTCTCTATGGCTTGAGCAAGTTCCAATGCTTTTTCATACGTAAGCCCAGTCTCAGACAATAATCTCCTCTGCATTCGATTATCCATTATTCCGCAAACCAGCCTATCTCTCAGCATGTCTTTCAGGTTGTTCCCGTAATTGCAATCGTGTGCCAATTTTCTCAACACCATTACATAGTCCAATACAGTCTCTCCCGGTTTCCTGTTCCGTGAATTAAATTTGAAATGCTGTACAATCTCACTCGGTCTGGGATTGAAATGTTCCTTCAGCAAGGCCACTAATTCAGCAAATGTACTGTCTCCTGGCTTTGCAGGACTGCATAAGTTTCTCATTAAATGATACATCTGACTTCCCATGGAAGTGAGCAAAATAGCTCTCCTTTTTCTGACCTCATCTATATCATTTGCTTCAAAGAAATGCATCAGCAACTCGCAGTACTCATCCCAGGTCTGAGTCTGAACATCAAAAGCAGAGATCTTTCCTACCATAGCAGCCATGATCGGTTATTCAGTGCTCTTTTTTTTCTCCGTCACAATGTGATCAGTTGATCCTCATCGCCAATATGTGATATCCGAGTGGTAAGGTCAGAAACTGAGAGAAGCGAGTTATTAGGAACCAAACCCAACTGTTTAATTACCTGGTGTAGCAGAGAAACATCCCTTACAGGCTGCCAGCAAAACACAGATTTCGAACTGCACGATGGAAGATGGAGGATTCACCTCTGAGTCATACCCATAATGCAATGCCACATTACCATACTAACTGGTGTACCAGGACATTACCTTAAACACTGGTGAATATGATCTCTTAATCTTTGGCTCCATCTGGTGGATAACTTAAACATTACATCCCAGATTACTATACTGTGGACAAGGATCATGACATTATATGGTTAGATAACATCAAGTGAAAATGAGGAGTTATTAGAGTGCCAATAGGACTGGCGTAGAACTGGTATTTACTTGTTTTGTTGAAGAATTTCGGGTTCTGGTTAAAAGTAGTTTACTTGAAGTTTTAAGTGATTTTTGATATGGTTATGGGACTTTGTATATTGTGGTGTTATTTAGTGTTAAAGCCTTCCTTAATCGAAAGAACGAACGCTCTAGTGAACGCACGCATGCGGACACAAATATATGCACGCACGCACGCATACACAATGGAACTTACGTTCGACCGAATGAAGGGCCCGCTCTCCAGGATGGGGGTCACTCGGTGAGCGTGAGGCCTGCCGGACGGATGAACGAATGCACGCATGCACGCAGGTAGACAAATGATATGCACGCATACACAATGGAACTTACGTTCAACCGAATGAAGGGCCCTCGCTCCCCAGGTGAAAGTTAGCTTAGTGAGCGTGAGGCCTGCCGGACAGATGAACGAACACACGCATGCATGCAGATAGAAACGGCACACATGTATGCAGTCATGCACATGGAACTTATGCTTGAACGAACGAACAAACGAAGGATAGAATGACTGAATGACTGAATGATTGCACGTGTACGGGTTCTTGGTTTATTAAATAGTGACAGGTTGTACTGTAAATATTATTGATTTACCTGTAAAAATTATTGTTGTATTTATATTGTTGACCATAATTGGTCAATAAATGTAATGGATTTACTATGTAATTGATGAGTTGTATAAGTACTGTTGTACTTGAATGTTAACATTTTTTAAAAAAAGGACAACAGGTTATACCAAGCAACAACGAAGAGTTACGAGATTGCCAATTGGAAAAGAAAAAGAAATGAACCCCGGGGGAGGCTGCGAGATTCTCAGCAGCTCAGCTCTGCTCGGTGCTGTGTGAACGGGCTGCTCCACACCCCGGCTGCTCACAGGGAATGCCAGTGCGGAGGGCCCAGTGCAGAAGGCCCAGGGTGGAAGACCCAGAGGAGAGTGTCCTAGGCAGGAGGCCCAGCATGGAGGACCCCAGGTGGGGGTCCTAATGCGGAGTGGCTGGTCAACAGAGGCGGAGTCGGGAGATGCTGTGGGTGAGCATGCTGCACGGTTTCTAAAGGTGAAGAACGGTCTCCGGCCCGAATGAGTTCCAGCGGCCCCGCCTGTGCTCCATCTGGTGGCAGCTGTGAGGCTTTTTCTCGGTGACGGGGGCCGGTTTGTGCCGCCATTTTGGTGGAGGAAAGACAGACTGTTTCCATCTATAGTATGGTGCTTGAGCGTCCATAAGATGGGAAAAGTGAACGGGATAGAAGTGAAAAAGGAAAAAAGGAAAATAAAAGGAAGATAAAAGGCAAAACAAAGTAATATCAGCGAGGAATAATGAATGTCTTGATGGCTGGGTCCTGTGAGTGATAACAGCAAGAAGAAGGAAATTTGAGTAGTCGTTTTCTTCTTTTATGGGATTTGAGAAAGTGGTCGGCTTCTTTTCTGTGGAATGGTTGAAGACTGTGGACAAGGATCATGACATTATATGGTTAGATAACATCAAGTGAAAACGAGGAGTTATTAGAGTGCCAATAGGACTGCCGTAGAACTGGTATTTACTTGTTTTGTTGATAAGTTTCGGGTTTCTGGTTAAAAGTAGTTTACTAGAAGTTTTAATTGATTTCTGATATGGTTATGGGACTTTGTGTATTTTGGTGTTATTTAGTGTTAAAGCCTTCCTTAATGTACGAATGATCAAACGAACGAACGCTCACGTGAATGCACGCATGCGGACACAAATAATACGCACGCACACACGCATACACAATGGAACTTACATTCGACCGAATGAAGGGCCCTCGCTCCCTAGGATGAAAGTGGGCATCCTACTGGGTGAGCGTGAGGCCTGTCTGGACAGATGAATGAACGCACGCATGCACACAGGTACACAAATGACACACACGCACGCAGACATGCACAATGGAATTTACGCTTGAGTGAACAAACGAACGAACGGAGGAATGAATGACCGAATGATTGAGCGATGCCAGTAGGACTGGCGTATACGGGTTCTTTCTTTTCTTGGTTTATTAAATAGTGGCAGTTTGTACTGTAAACATTATTGATTTACCTGTAAAAATTTATTATTGTATTTATATTGTTGACGATGAAGCTGTTTTGAGGCTTTATCCTTTTAATTGTAGTCAATGAATGTAATGGATTTACTATATAATTGATGAGTTGTATAAGTACTGTTGTACTTGAATGTTAAAATGAAAAAATAAACCCGGGGGGACGCGGGCTTCACACACCCCGAGTGCGGCCCCAGGCCCCATTATAAGAGCAGTGAACATTAGCCGCCTCCACCCGCGGGTTACCGTTTCGCTCCGGATCGAATCTCAACAAAGCGCCAAACTCCGGGACAGACAGGAAGTGAGTCAGGGAGCATATGTAAATGGTGGAGAAATGGTGACTGGTCAGGGAGTGTCTGTAAGTGGAGGAGAAATGGTGACTGGTCAGGGAGTGTCTGTAAATGGAGGAGAAATGGTGACTGGCCAGGGAGCGTCTGTAAATGGAGGAGAAATGGAGACTGGTCAGGGAGTGTCTGTAAATGGAGGAGAAATGGTGATTGGTCAGGGAGTGTCTGTAAGTGGAGGAGAAATGGTGACTGGTCAGGGAGTGTCTGTAAATGGAGGAGAAATGGTGACTGGCCAGGGAGCGTCTGTAAATGGAGGAGAAATGGAGACTGGTCAGGGAGCGTCTGTAAATGGAGGAGAAATGGAGACTGGTCAGGGAGCGTCTGTAAATGGAGGAGTAATGGTGACTGGTCAGGGAGCATCTGTAAATGGAGGAGAAATGGTGATTGGTCAGGGAGCATCTGTAAATGGAGGAGAAATGGTGACTGGCCAGGGAGCGTCTGTAAATGGAGGAGAAATGGTGACTGGTCAGGGAGCGTCTGTAAATGGAGAAGGAATGGTGACTGGTCAGGGAGCGTCTGTAAATGGAGGAGAAATGGAGAATGGTTAGGGAGTAATCTTTCAGCATTTTTTGGGGGTTGGTTTGTGTGAACAAATATATCAGTGATTTTAATGAGTGTTTTTCTGTGTCCCAGCTCCTGTAAATACTGGCTGGAAAGGGGCCGGACTCTCAGGAGGCTCCACACCGCTGGCTGCTCATGTGTCAGTGATCTCCCATCAGATTAATGTGCTTCTGCTGTGTGTGTGTTTAATAAAGTGTCCGAAGCCCTCACTGTAACACTCTCCCATATCCCACCTGCAGTGTAATGTCCGTGCTGTGTGTTTCCTGTCCAATATCCCCCTGATCCCTGGCTCTCCTGTTACACCAACTCGGTATAATGGGACAAGACGTGCCAGCTCAAGAGATTCCCAAATCAGGGACGGAATGAAAGGTTCAGACATGTGGAATGTTAATGTTACACAATGTGTGAGATGCTGAGCACCCGCCCAACATTTCACCATCACACCTTCTTTCAAATAGTTTCTTCAATCTCTCTTCTGAAGCCATGGTTCTGTGACAGAGTCAGGTGAGTGAAAAAACTGGGATTGGAGGAAAATACTATGGGGTTTGTTTTCAGGAGAGGGAGGAGGGAGGGTGTGTGGGACCGGGATTTACAACTTTAGGAGTAAGAACAAACAATGTTCCACAGAAACTAAAATTGTCTGTTCTGAATTTCTATCCTGTACTTACAATGCTGACTTTTATAAACTCCTTTTACAGGCTGTTGGAAGGGGAGGATTTGCAGACAGGAAACTCAAACCAAACATCACTTCAAGATTTGACAGAGTCACTCGGTTCACAGGACCTGAATAACACTGGCCTTTGAACATAGAATGAGAAATGTTTTAACCAGTTTCACAGCCTGAAAAAACATCACACTGTTCACAGCGGGGAGAAACCATACACGTGCTCTGTGTGTGAATGAGGCTTCAACCGATCATCCAACCTGGAGAGACACAAGGACACCCGCACCATGGAGAAACCGTGGAAATGTGGGGACTGTGAGAAGGGATTCAATTACCCATCCCAGCTGGAAGCTCATCGAAGCACTCACACTGGGGAGAGGCCATTCACCTGCTCCGTGTGTGGGAAGGGATTCACTCAGTCATCCAACCTGCTGGCACACCAGTGAGTTCACACTGGGGAGAGACCGTTCACCTGCACCTTGTGTGGGAAGGGATTCACGCAGTCATCCAACCTGCTGAGACACCAGCGAGTTCACAACTGACTGCAGGGGTTGGATTCTGCTGTTATTGCTGCTGTTAATCACATCCAGGCCTGAACCATGTTCATTCTGACAGTTGGAGTTTGTTTCTGCTGATGTCAATAACTCCTGTAACTGGGCTGGAGTTTAATATTCTGGCTATATGTTAAATAGATCAGCTTTGTTTTAAACATGTTGTTGTAGAGTTTTCTCTTTCCCACCTGAGTGTTTAGCATCACCTGGCTGGAGCTCAGAAAGGACAATCTGGGGGAAGGATCGTACGGCGGGAACAGAACTTCAGCCTGGACACAGTCCTTCAGGACCACACTGAGAGGGGCAAATGACACTTTGGTCTCTATCGTCTTCTCGGGTGAATTTCTCGCGTGTGTTCAGGATAATTTTCTGCAACAAATCAAATCAAATCAAATCAACTTTTATTGTCATTGTTAGTGCACAAGTGCAGTACAATGAAATGTAGGCTTGCGGCTCCCGAGAGTGTACATTTAGATTAAGACATTTAAACATTCAACATACATTTGGCTTGTAATACATTAACATAAACATAACCATAATAAAGTGCATTGGCAGATGTGCAGGCTTTAGAGTTTATTTGTGGAGTTCAGTAGGATGACAGCCCTGGGAAAGAAGCTGTTCCTAAATCTGGTCATACGGGTGCGAATGCATCTGTAGCATCTCCCAGATGGCAGGAGGGCGAACAGACTGTGGCTGGGGTGGGTAGGGTCTTTGATGATGGACCGTGACCTCCGTAAACAGCGTTTCTGGTATATGTGCTCTATGGTCGGTAGCCGGGTGCCGGTAATGCATTGGGCAGTTTTGACTACCCGCTGCAGGGCTTTCCGGTCATAGTAGCTACAGCTGCCATACCATACTGTGATACAGTTCGTCAGGATGCTCTCTATTGTGCAGCGGTAAAAGTTAGAGAGGATCAGGGGTGACAGGTTACATCCCTTCAGCCTCCTTAGGAAATATAGGCGCTGCTGGGCCTTCTTCACCAGGGAGGAGGTATTGAGGGACCAGGAGAGGTCTTCCGTGATGTGTTCTAGAACCAACAAGGGGGCAGGCCATATTAGATTTAGGAATGTACCAGATTTAGTGAACAGCCCCACGGTGAGTGAACATTTATCTAACAGCGATCATAACATGATCGAGTTCCACATTATGTTTGAAAGGGAGAAATGCGAAACAGCTACTAAGATTCTAGTGTTAGTTCAGGGCAAATTCAACGGGATGAGACCGAGACTGTCCACAGTAAACTGGGGAAATCAGTTAATGGGTAAAACAACAGATGATCAGAGGGAGATGTTCAAAAAATAATTTACGGTGATACAGAAGCAGCTTCTACCCCCGAGGGGCAAGAGTTCTACTTACCAAAAAACCCCAGCCATGGACGACTAAAGAGAGAAGGGACAACATCAAACTAAAAGAACAAGTACACAGAAATACAATAAATAGCACAAATCCTGGTGATTGGGAGAAATACAAAGAACAACAAAGGGTGACAAAACAGACAGTAAGAGCTCCAAAAAGGGAGTATGAAAAGTAACTTGTAAGGATTATCAAAATCAACACAATTTTTATTACAATTATCTAAGGAAAAGAGGGTGGTCAGGAGCAATGTGGGCCCCTTGAAAACTGATAATGGTGATATTGTAAATGATAATAAAAAGGTGGACATGTTGAATAATTATTTTGTGTCAGTATTGACAGAGTGGAAGATGATAGCAGGCCGGACATCCCAAGGAAACTAATATTGAATCAGGGATGGGGACTCACCAAAATAACAGTAATGAAGAAAATAATGGCACTAAAGAGTAACAAATCCCCAGGACCAGATGGTTTCCAAGCCAGGGTTTTAAAGGAAGTAGGTGAGAACATTGCAGATGCCCAAACTATAATCTTCCAAAGTTCTCTCGATTTGGTAACCATTTCATCAGATTTGAAAATTGTGAGAGAGGGAATGGTGAGAGAGGGAAACCAGGGAATTAGAGACCAGTTAGCCTAACATCTGTTGTTGGGAAATTCCTAGAGTCTATAATTAAGGACAGGGTGACTGAACACCTTGAAAATTTTCAGCAGATTAGAGAGAGCCAGCATGGATTTGTGAAAGGTCGGTCATGTCTGCTGAACCTGATTGAATATTTTGAAGAGGTGATTGAAGTAGACAGGGGAATGTCTATGGATGTTATTTATATGGACTTCCAGGAGGCATTTGATAAAGTCCCTTATAAGAGTCTGTTAGCTAAAGTTGAAGCCCATGGAATTGGCTGAGTAGCGGGAGACAGAGAGTGGGGATAATGGGTGAGGCGCTATCAATTACTCATAAAAGACTGAGAGTTAAGAGAGTAACTAAAGGCTTTTATTAGCAAAGAACAGAGCATGCCTCTCGTGGTTGACTGGGTTCCAAGAAGGCAGGGGACTGCAGGTCAATCACCTTTATACCTGGGCCTGTGTGGGTGGAGCCAGCCGAGACATGTTGAGGCATGCATAGGTACAACAGTGTGTAACAACAACAACAACAACAACAACTGGTTTACCACATTCACCCCTTGTTTAAAATTGAGTCCGGCGGGGTGAAGTGTACTAAAGGTTCGTGTAAGTAAGTCTATCACGTGGCCTTGTATGCCGTCCTGCTCGTCGTGGTGGCGGCGGTGATGGTGCAGCATCCAACATTGAGTCTGGCATCTCATTGAGTGGTTGGGTGGTCAATGACGGGTCCTAGGGCTGCGGCATGCCGTCTAGCGGGGTTGGGTTGTGGGTAGTGGTGGATGGCAATGGTAGTGTTTCAGGGGCACCCAAGGGTGTGAGATCTCGTGTGGGGGCTGTGTCCTCCCGCACGTCCGGGTACGCTACGTAAGCGTACTGGGGGTAGGCGTGGGTAGTGGTGGATGGCGAGGGGGGTGTTTCGGGAGCACCCGAAGGTGCGAGGTCTTGTATGGAGACTGTGTCCTCCCGCCTGTCTGGGTATACCACGTAAGCATACTGAGGGTTGGCATGGAGGAGGCTCACCCTCTCGACCAGGGGGTCCATCTTATGGGACCTCATGTGCTTCCGCAGTAGGACGGGTCCTGGGGAAGTCAGCCATGTCGGTAACGAGGTCCCCGATGTGGACTTCCTGGGGAAGGAGAACATTCTCTCGTGAGGGGTAGCATTGGTGGCTGTACAGAGCAGTGACCGAATGGAATGGAGTGCCGCAGGGAGGACTTCCTGCCAGCGAGAGGTCGGAAGGCCCTTAGATTTCAAGTTTAAAAGGACTGCCTTCCAGACCGTCACATTCTCCCTTTCCACCTGGCCATTCCCCCGGGGGTTGTAGCTGGTGGTCCTGCTTGTAGCGATACCTCTCGAGAGCAGGTACTGCTGGAGTTCGTCGCTCATAAAGGATGAGCCCCTGTCGCTATGAATATAGCTAGGGAAACTGAACAAGACGAAGAGGTCATTCAGACATTTAATGACCGTGGTACTGGTCATGTCCGAGCAAGGGATGGCAAACGGGAAATGGGAGTACTCAGCAATTATGTTGAGGAAGTACACAGAGTGGGAGAGCAATAGTGGTAGGGGATTCTATAGTAAGGGGAACAGATAGGCCTTTCTGTGGCCGTAGACGTGAATCCAGGATGGTTTGTTGCCTCCCTGGTGCCAGGGTCAAGGATGTCACTGAGCGGCTGCAGGGCATTCTGGAGGGGGAGGGTGAACAGCCAGTGGTCGTGGTCCACATTGGTACCAACGACATAGGTAAAAAGAGGGATGAGGTCCTGCAGCAAGAATTTAGGGAGCTAGGTGAAGGATTAAAGAGCAGGACCTCAAAGGTTGTAATCTCTGGATTACTCCCGGTGCCACGTGCTAGTAAGTATAGGAATAGGAAGATAGAACAGATGAATGCGTGGCTAAAGGGATGGTGCAGGGGGGAGGGCTTTAGTTTCCTGGATCACTGGGTCTGCTTCTGGGAAAGGTGGGACTTGTACAAGTCAGACGGTTTACACCTGAACCAGAGGGGCACCAATATCCTTGCGGGGAGGTTTGCTAGCACTGCTGGGGAGGGTTTAAACTAACTTGGCAGGGGGTTGGGGTACAGAGTGGAGCTATAGTAGGGGGTGATTTACAGCCAAATACAGAGGGAAAAACAAGTCAGCTGGGAAGGCAGAGCAAATATGTGAAGGCAAAAGAGAATATGGCAGGGCTGGAAGGCATTTATTTTAATGCAAGGAGTCTTGCAAATAAGGTGGATGAACTGAAGTTGTTGTTGAACACATGGGAGTACGATATTGTTGCTATCACGGAGACATGGTTGAGGGAGGGTCAGGACTGGCAGCTCAATATTCCGGGGTATAGAATCTTCAGGCGAGACAGAGGGGGGTGTAAAAGGGGAGGGGTTGTTGCAATATTAATTAAGGAGTCAATTACTGCTGTAAGGAGGGATGATATATTAGCGGGTTCCTCTAATGAGGCCATATGGGTAGAACTTAAAAACACAAAGGGGGCAAGCACTTTGCTGGGAGTGTACTATAGGCCCCCAAACAGTCAGGGGGAGATAGAGGAACAGATATGTAGGCAAATCTCAGAAAAGTGCGAAAATAATAGGGTAATAATAGTGGGGGATTTCAACTTCCCCAATATAAATTGGGACAGTCAGAGTGTGAAAGGCTTAGAGGGTGCAGAATTCTTAAAGTGCATCCAGGAGAGCTTTTTGAGCCAACATGTAGAAAGTCCTACAAGAGAGGGGGCGGTACTGGACCTAATTCTGGGGAATGTAGCCGGGCAAGTGGTGGAAGTGTCAGTAGGAGAGCATTTTGGCGACAGTGACCATAATTCGGTGAGATTTAAGGTGGTCATGGAAAAAGACAAAGACGGCCCGGAAATAAGGGTTCTAAATTGGGGGAAGGCCGATTTTAATATGATAAGGCAGGATCTGGCCAAAGTGGACTGGGAGCAGCTGCTTATAGGAAAATCCACATCAAAACAGTGGGAGACTTTCAGAAGGGAAATAGAGAGAGTACAACGCCAACATGTTCCTGTAAAGGTCAAGGGTGGGACCAACAAGCAAAGGGAACCTTGGATGACAAGGGATATACAAAAATGCATTAGAAATAAAAGGGGGGCTTTTGGCAGTTACAAAAGACTAAAGACGGAAGAAGCCCTAGAGGAGTATAAAAAGTGCAGGGGCATACTTAAAAAAGAAATTAGGAGGGCGAGGAGGGGCCATGAAATAACACTGGCGAGCAAAATAAAGGAAAATCCTAAGATGTTTTATAAGTATATTAAGGGCAAGAGGATAACCAGGGAAAGGGTAGGGCCCATTAGGGACCAAAGTGGCAATCTGTGTGTAGAGCCAGAGGATGTAGGCGGGGTTTTAAATGAATTTTTTGCATCTGTGTTCACTATGGAGAAAGACGATGCAGACATAGAAATCGGGCAAGGGGACTGTGACATACTTGAACATATTAGCATTGAGAGGGAGGAGGTGCTAGCGGTTTTAGCAGGCCAAAAAGTGGATAAATCCCCAGGCCCGGACGAGATGTATCCCAGGCTGCTGTGGGAGGCAAAGGAGGAGATTGCAGGGGCTCTGACACAAATTTTCAGAACCTCTCTGGCCACAGGGGATGTACCAGAGGACTGGAGAACAGTTGATGTAGTACCATTATTCAAGAAGGGTAGCAGGGATAAACCAGGGAATTACAGGCCAGTGAGTCTAACATCTGTGGTGGGGAAATTATTGGAAAAAATTCTGAGGGACAAAATTAATCTCCACTTGGAGAGGCAAGGATTAATCGGGGATAGTCAGCATGGCTTTGTCAAGGGTAAATCATGTCTGACAAATCTGATTGAATTTTTCGAGGGGGTGACTACGGGGGTGGATGAGGGAAATGCTGTGGATGTGGTTTACATGGACTTCAGTAAAGCTTTTGACAAAGTCCCGCATAGGAGACTGGTCAAGAAGGTAAGAGCCCATGGGATCCAGGGTGCCTTGGCGCGTTGGATCCTAAACTGGCTGAGTGGCAGGAGGCAGAGGGTGATGGTCGAAGGTTGCTTTTGTGCCTGGAAGCCTGTGTCCAGTGGGGTACCTCAGGGATCGGTGCTGGGTCCCTTGTTGTTTGTGATCTACATAAATGATTTGGATGAGAATGTAAAAGGTATGATCAGTAAGTTCGCAGATGACACGAAAATTGGTGGGGTGGTAAATTGCGAGGAGGAAAGCCTCAGGCTACAGGATGATATAAACGGGTTGGTCAGATGGGCGGAAAAGTGGCAAATGGAATTTAACCCTGAAAAGTGCGAGGTGATGCATTTTGGACGGACAAATAAGGCAAGGGAATACACAATGAGTGGTAGGACCCTAGGAAGTACAGAGGGTCAGAGGGACCTTGGTGTACATGTACATAGATCCCTGAAGGCAGCGGAGCAGGTAGATAAGGTGGTTAAAAAGGCATATGGGATACTTGCCTTCATTAGCCGAGGCATAGAATATAAGAGCAGGGAGGTTATGATGGAGCTGTACAAAACGCTGGTGAGGCCACAGCTGGAGTACTGTGTGCAGTTCTGGTCACCTCACTATTGGAAGGATGTGATTGCTTTGGAGAGGGTGCAGAGAAGATTCACCAGGATGTTACCTGGGATGGAGCGCCTCAGCTATGAAGAGAGGCTGGACAGGCTGGGGTTGTTTTCCTTGGAGCAGAGAAGGCTGAGGGGGGACCTGATTGAGGTGTACAAAACGATGAGGGGCATAGATAGGGTAGATAAAGAGGAACTTTTCCCCTTAGTGGGGGGGTCAATAACAAGGGGGCATAGATTCAGGGTAAGGGGCAGGAGATTTAGAGGGGATTTGAGGAGGAACTTCTTCACCCAGAGGGTGGTTGGAATGTGGAATTCAATGCCTGAAAGGGTAGTAGAGGCAGGAACCCTCACAACATTCAAGAAGCATTTGGATGAGCACTTGAAATGCCATTGCATACAAGGCTATGGACCAAATGCTGGAAAATGGGATTAGACTGGACAGGGATGGATGGGCGGCGCAGACACGATGGGCCAAAGGGCCTCTTTCTGTGCTGTAAAACTCTATGACTCTATGACTCTATGACATTGCGGTCGGAGGAGGGGAGGGGCCCTTTAAAATCGACGCTCAGCTGTTCAAAGGGGCACGTGGCTTTGATCAGGCTTGCTCTGTCTGGCCTATAAAAATGCGGTTTGCACTCGGCACAGATTTGGCAGTTCCTGGTCTTGGTCCTGACCTCCTCGATGGAGTAGGGCAGGTTACGAGACTTGATGAAGTGAAAAAACCTGGTGACCCCCGGGTGGCAGAGGTCATTGTGGAGCGTCTTCAGTCTATCGACCTGCGCATTGGTGCATGTACCACGTGATAGGGCATCTGGGGGCTCATTGAGTTTCCCGGGCCGGTACAAGATATCGTAATTGTAGGTGGAGAGTTCGATTCTCCACCTCAAGATCTTGTCGTTCTTGATTTTGCCCCTCTGCTTATTATTAAACATAAAAGCTACTGAACGCTGGTCAGTGAGAAGGGTAAATCGTTTTCCGGCCAGGTAATGCCTCCAATGTCACACAGCTTCCACAATGGCCTGGGCCTCCTTTTCAACAGAGGAGTGTCGAATCTCGGGGCCCTGGAGGGCCCTTGAGAAAAAGGCCACGGGTCTCCCCGCCTGGTTAAGGGTTGCAGCTAGGGCAAAGTCGGATGCGTCGCTCTCCACTTGGAAAGGGATGGACTCATCCACTGCGTGCATTGTGGCCTTCGCAATATCTCCTTTTATGAGAGTGAAGGCTGCACAGGCCTCTGCTGTCAGGGGGAAGGAGGTGGACTTGATGAGGGGTCTGGCTTTGTCCGCATAGTTGGGCACCCACTGAGCATAGTAAGAGAAAAACCCTAGGCATCTCTTCAGTGCTTTTTGGCAGTGGGGGAGGGGGAGCTCCATAAGGGGGCGCATCCTGTCGGGGTCGGGGCCGATGACTCCGTTCTCCACTACGCAGCCAAGAATGGCAAGGCGCTTGGTACGAAACATACATTTGTCCTTGTTGTATGTTAGGTTCAGCCGCTGGGCCGTACAGAGGAATTTCTCTAGATTAACATCATGGTCCTGCTGGCCGCGGCCGCAGATGGTGACATTGTCTAGATAGGGGAAAGTGGCCTGGAGCGCTTTTTGGTCGACCATCCGGTCCATCTCCCGTTGGAAGACTGAAACCCCGTTGGTGACGCCGAAGGGAACTCTGAGGAAGTGGTAGAGATGACCGTCAGCTTCAAAAGCTGTGTACTGGCGGTCCTCAGCCCTGATGGGGAGCTGGTGGTATGCCGACTTCAGATCAATCGTCGAGAACACCCGGTATTGTGCTATCTGATTGACCATGTCAGATATGCGGGGGAGTGGGTATGCATCTAGCTGGGTGTAGCGATTGATCGTCTGGCTGTAGTCAATAACTAGGCGCTGTTTTTCACCAGTCTTCACTACCACCACTTGTGCTCGCCATGGGCTGGTGCTACCTTCAATAATCCCTTCCTTCAGGAGTCTTGCTACCTCGGATTTAATGAAGCTCCTATCCCCGGCACTGTAATGCCTGCTTTTGGTAGCGATGGGCTTACAGTCGTGGGTGAGGTTAGCGAACAAGGAGGGGGGGGGACTTTAAGGGTGGAGAGGCTGCAAATGGTGCGCGGCGGGCAATTTAAAAGCTGCTGGCTGCAGACTGTGAGTGGGGGGAGGGGTCCGTCATACGCTAATGTGACACTCTTAAGGTTGCACTGAAAATCCAACCCCAGTAGAACAGCAGCGCAAAGGTGGGGCAGGACCAGGAGTTTAAAATTTTTGTATTCTGTGCCCCTTACTGAAAGGGTCACTACACAGTAGCCACCGATGTCCGCTGACTGGGCTTTGGAAGCCAAAGAGATTCGATGTCACGTCGGCAGGACCGGGAGAGAGTAACTGCGCACCGTGTCGGGGTGGATAAAGCATTCCGTGCTCCCGCTGTCAAAAAGGCAGGTGGTGGCGCGGCCGTTTACCTTAATGTCCATCATGGACCTGGACAGTTGATGAGGGAGAGATTGGTCCAGCGTCACGGAGGCCAGCGTATGGTCGAGCGGGTCGATGTGGTCGTCAGATGAGGCGGTGGTTGAGTCCGGGTCCCCCGTGGTTGAAGTTGGAGACGTCCGAGATGGCGGACAAAATGGCGGCTCCCATGGTCCCGATCCCCACGCGGCTGGGGGAGCCCAAGATGGCGGGCTAGATGGCTGCCCCCACGGTTCGCACGCGGCGCTGCTGGCGTTAGCGGTTTTACCTTTGCAGACGCTGACATAGTGTCCTTTCTTTCCGCAGCCGGAGCAGGTAGCGTTTCTCGCCGGGCAGCGTGCTCTGGGGTGTTTTGCCTGGCCACAAAAATAACATTTCTGTGCCTTGGACATCGCAGCAGCAGTTGAAGGTGGCGGTACCATGACCCAAGGTTGTGGCGTCCACGTTGCGGAGCGGTTAGGGGAAAAGGCGTCCATATTCCTGTGGGCCACGTCGAGCGAGAGTGCGAGGGACACTGCCTTTCTCAGGTCCATTTCTCCCTTTTCCAACAGTCTCTGCCGGGAGTAGTCGGACCTTAGACCCGCAACGAAAGCATCTCGGATCAGTCCCTCCGTGTGTGCTGCGGCTGATGCTTCTTTGCAATCGCAGTCTCGGCCGAGTATCCATAGTGCCCGTAGGAAGGCCTCCACCGATTCCCCGGGCTGCTGTCTGCGGGCTCTTAAGAGGTGCCGGACATAGACTGTATTTACCGGGCGTGCGTATTGCCCTTTTAGCAGGCCGATAGCCGCCGCGTAGGTCGTCGCGTCCTGGATTATTGTATAAACTTGGTGGCTCACCTTTGAGGCCAGGATTTCCAACTTGTTTTCGTCCAGGGTCACAGTTGAGGCTTGCAGGTAGGCCTCGAAGCAACGCAGCCAATGCGCGAATTTGGTAGCCGAACCCGCTTCTTGGGGGTCTAGGTCCAGGCATGTTGGTCTGAGGGCTCGCAGCAGCTCCTGTTGCTCAGCGTTTGGTGCAGCAGCCTGCTGTTCAGCAAAAGTCGACATTTTGTTTTTGCTAATAAAATTGATGCGCTATCAATTACTCATAAAAGACTGAGAGTTAAGAGAGTAACTAAAGGCTTTTATTAGCAAAGAACAGAGCATGCCTCTCGTGGTTGACTGGGTTCCAAGAAGGCAGGGGGCTGCAGGTCAATCACCTTTATACCTGGGCCTGTGGGTGGAGCCAGCCGAGACATGTTGAGGCATGCATAGGTACAACAGTGTGTAACAACAACAACAACAACTGGTTTACCACAATGGGCAGGGACTCTAATTGGCAGGATGTGACGAACGCTGTCCAGCAAGGATCTGTGTTGGGGTCTCAACTATTCACCGTATTTATTAATGACTTAGATGATGGGATAGAAAGCCACATATCCAAGTTGTCGATGACACAAAGATAGGTGGCATTGTAGGCAGTGTAGATGGAAGCATAAAATTACAAAGAGATATTAATACATTAAGTGAATGGGCAAAACTGTGGCAAATGGATTTCAATGTAAGCAAATGTGAGGTCATCCACTTTGGACCTAAAAAGGATAAAACAGAGTACTTTCTAAATGGTGAAAAGCTGGAAAAAGTGGAGGTCCAACGAGACTTGGGGATCCAGGTACATAGATCATTAAAATGTCATGAACAGGTACAGAAAATAATCAAAAAGGCTAATGGGATGCTGGCCTTTATATCTCGAGGACTAGAATACAAGTGGGTAGAAGTTACACTACAGCTATACAAAGCCCTGGTTAGACCACACCTGGGGTACTGAGAGCAGTTCTGGGCACCACACCTTGGGAAGGATATGTTGGCCTTGGGAGGAGTGCAGCGTAGGTTTACCAGAATGATACCATGGACTCCAGGGGTTAAATTACAAGGAGAGATTAAACAAATTAGTGTTGTATTTCCTGGAATTTAGAAGGTTAAGAGGTGATTTGATTGAAGTTGTAAGCGGTTTTAGATCGCAGAGGTTTCTCTCTCTAGAGGCCTCTCTCTCTTGCACAGTAAAACCGTGAGTGGTTCGACCCACTCGCCCCTTAGATTCTATACTCTGGACTTTGGGGCAGAAACTACAATGTGGAGAAAACTCGTGTAGACCAAGTTTGATGAAACAAAATGAAATTTTATTCCATACGGAAAAACAAATCAAATGCGAGCAAATAAGAGGATACATGGGAGGGAAAAACAAATCATAACAATACAGCACTAGCTAAAATAGATACAGGCATATTATACTTTACAGAAGTCATCATGAAATGGGGAAACACACGGAACATCGAGGGACAACAACTCATGTTAATTATACCCAAAATGACCACCCACTTTAACCTATCTAGATCTGATTATGAAGGGCCAGAAACATGCTCACCAGTCCAATGGGAAAAGTACAGAGTTTTGAAGTCTTGTGTTTTGATCCTTTCAGGCATCCTGTCTCCACGTGGTTAGTGGAGCCCCAGCGAGCTGCGCGACATCTCTCTCTCGGTGAAGGTCACAGACAGGCTGGACACTGGCAGGCCTGGATGTCGGCGGAGTCGAGGATCGTCTGCTCGACCCCGGTCAGGGGAGCCTCGGACTGGCCCCCTTTTTCCCTTCTGTAGATTTTTGTTGTCTCTTCTCCCGAGCTGGAGTGGGTTGATGGCCTCCCGTTTCGTCAACGGCCCGGGGCTGGTCGATGATCTCCCGATGTTTTACCCCGGGGCGGGACGCCGGCTCAAACCGTCTTCTTCTCCTTCTTCTAGTGATGACGCCACCGATACGTTGGTAGCACCACGATGACTGTCTTTGTTTCTACCACCGGGTTCCCCAGATATACTTCTCAGGAGAAGCCTCTTTCTTCCGTCCAAATCAGGTTAGTCTTTGTTTAACTTTTGGCGGGCTTATCGCACAGCGGGGTAGTTATTATATTTTAAAATACTTTGGGATGGCCGGTAAAGGGCCATCTCTGGTCTGGAATGACCTTCATTGTTTTTAATGTCCTGGTGATGTCCTTAACGGGTCCTTGATGCTCTTCTCATGAATATGAAACTGTTCCCTTTTGTCTGGGTAAACATTTAGATGGCCTTTATCTACAGGCCGATCTTGACTGGATCTGCATCCAATCTATATGTATATGTGGGTGTCTGGTTTCATTCTCTCAGAAACAGCTTCCAGAACTTACTGTGGGCTGAATCCACAAAGCAGTCTGAGGATTGCAGGAACCATTTTAAAGTGTCCCAATAAGTTGGTCACGGGGTCTGGCGTCCATTTTGAATGCCCCTTTTTCCTAGGCTTCTTTTAAAACGGTCTTTAAAATCATGGCCTCTTCTGCCATTCGACCCTTTATAATATAAAGTTCAATTCTGCGAATCCTACAAAGTTTTCAAGATATTAAGGGGAACTGATAGAGACAATCTATTTCTGCTGGTTGGGGAGTCTAGGACTAGGGGGCAGAATGTAAAAATTAGAGCCAGACCTTTCAGGAGTGAAGTTAGGAAATACTTCTACACACAAAAGGTGTTAGAAGTTTGGAACCCTCTTCCACAAACAGCAGTTGATGCTCGGTCAATTGTTAATTTAAAACTGGGATTGATAGATTTGTGTTAACCAAAGGTATTAAGGACTATGGGGTAAAGGCGGGTATATGGAGTAAGATCTCATTGAATGGTGGGCAGGCTTGAGGGGCTGAATGGCCTACTCCTGTTCCTATGTTGCCAAGCTCTGGAATTCCATTTCTAAACCTTGCCGCCTCTCTACCACTCTTTCCTCCTTTAAGATACTCCTTAAAACCTACCTCTTTGACCAAGATTTTGGTTACCTGCCCTAATATCTCCTTATATGACTCGCTGTCAAATTTTGTTTGAAAATGTTCCTGTGAAGCAACATGGGATGTTTACTATGTTAAAGGCACTATATAAATGCAAGTCATTGTCTGTGACCACTTACACTTTGAGACCAAATCCAGGGACCATTTACACTGTGACACCAAATCCTGTGACCATTTACACTTTGAGACCAAATTGAGGTACCATTTACACTGTGACACCAAATCCTGTGACCATTTACACTTTGAGACCAAATCGAGGTACCACTTACACTGTTACACCAAATCCTGTGACCACTTACACTTTGAGACCAAATCGAGGTATCATTTACACTGTGGCACCAAATCCAGGGACCACTTACACTGGGACTATAAATGGGAATCAGAGAGCCTCAGTGTGGAGAATGGTCATGGTGGTGAAACCAGCTCTAGTGAGGGTGAAAGGCAGGTAATGGATTCTCACAAATATGCCCTGATTTCAGAAATCTGAATGACAACCAAAAACTCCCATTCCTACTGGGAGAGGAGAGAAGCTGTATAACACTGGCGGCGCACTATGTTACAGCTTGCCATGAACAGAGGGACAACCAGTAAACTAAGAAAAAAAAATATATAAACAATGCGAATGTATATTTATACACTCAGGGATATACCTGTTTATACACTGTATGAATAGAACTGCGTTTATGTGCTAAACCATAAATGTATTTTGATGCTTTGGCAACATAAGATGTAACTTATCATGCCAATAAAGCGATTTAAATTGTAAAATTGTAAATTGGATGAAGATATGATGGTGGAATCAGATGGTGATTGGTGGGGCCTGGTGACAGGTTATTGTCAGAAGCCCTTTTCAGGCAGGCTGATGACTGGATGTAATCTGCACAATACCTGGATCCGCCTGTTCTTGTCCAAAATCACAAAGTCTAATGTCCGTGATGTCTATTTCTGTGAGAATTGTAGAGATGTAAAAGAAGGGAGGAAATCAGGCTCGGGCCAGAAAGAAGGTTCCTTGAATGAACAATTCATGAGGCTGTTTTGTGACTCGTCTGCGTGAGGTTCAAAAACATGAAATGGAAAAGGACGCGTCTAGTGACACTAGCGTTGTCAATAGTGGTTTCTTACAATCACTATTTCCTAAGCCTAATATGCTATCGACTACCCCCAAGCACTGATCCCAATCCTGACCATGAACCCCAATCCTAACCAATAATCACTAGCCCCAACCACTAACTCCAATCCTAACCAATAACCACTAGCCCCAACCACTAACCCCAATCCTAACCAATAACCACGAGCCCCAACCAGTAACCCCAATCCTAACCAATAACCACTAGCCCCAACCACTAACACCCAATCCTAACCAATAACCACTGGCCCCAACCACTAACCCAATCATAACCAATAACCACTGGCCCCAACCACTAACCCCAATCCTAACCAATAACCATTAGCCCCAACCCATAACTCCAATCCTAACCAATAACCACTAGCCCCAACCACTAACCCCAATCCTAACCAATAACCACTAGCCCCAACCACTAACCCCAATCCTAACCAATAACTACTAGCCTCAACCAATAACCCCAATCCTAACCAATAACCACTGGCCCCAACCACTAACCCCAATCCTAACCAATAACCACTAACCCCAATCCTAACCAATAACCACTAGCCCCAACCAGTAACCCCAATCCTAACCAATAACCACGAGCCCCAACCACTAACCCCAATCCTAACCAATAACCACTAACCTCAATCCTAACCAATACCGATTAGCCCCAACCCATAACTCCAATCCTAACCAATAACCACTAGCCCCAACCACTAACCCCAATCCTAACCAATAACCACTAGCCCCAACCACTAACCCCAATCCTAACCAATAACCACGAGCCCCAACCAGTAACCCCAATCCTAACCAATAACCACGAGCCCCAACCACTAACCCCAATCCTAACCAATAACCACTAGCCCCAACCACTAACCCCAATCCTAACCAATAACCATTAGCCCCAACCACTAACCCCAATCCTAACCAATAACCACTAGCCCCAACCACTAACCCCAATCCTAACCAATAACCACTAACCCCAATCCTAACCAATAACCACTAACCCCAATCCTAACCAATAACCACTAGCCCCAACCACTAACCCCAATCCTAACCAATAACCACTGGCCCCAACCACTAACCCCAATCCTAACCAATAACCACTGGCCCCAACCACTAACCCCAATCCTAACCAATAACCACAAGCCCCAACCACTAACCCCAATCCTAACCAATAACCACTAGCCCCAACCACTAACCCCAATCCTAACCAATAACCACTAGCCCCAACCACTAACCCCAATCCTAACCAATAACCACTAGCCCCAACCACTAACCCCAATCCTACACCTTAACCCCAGCCCCTGACCAAGGATTATTGACAGGGATCAATGGAGGAGCTAAAGAGCTGATAAAGGAAGTAGTTGAAACAATTATCTCGATTAAAGAAATAGTGCAAGGTATGTTAGTAACAAGAGATTAAATCAAAGAGACCATCAAAATCAGCAATGACAATTACAAAGATCAGAACATTTCTAAGGCTGTCACATGCAGTATGTGTGGAGTTTTTTTAAAATCGGATCCAAGAGATGTTAAATGATACAGAAAATAACAGATTTCAAATCTTATGCAAGGTAGTTCTGCAAAGGGGCGGTTCAAAGTAATTTCAGATGAGTGTAAAGTGAGACACTACAGTTCAGTCTATGACACCCACAAGCCGTGTACACAAATGGAACAAGCTTGGGGTTTGATGTGGTAGAAGGTGAACTAGATGAGAACTGAAATAATCCAGAGTAAGAAAAGGCCCAAAAATGGAACAGTCAGTAACAGAACATCAATTAGACTCCTCTTATCATGGAGAAATCAAATATTAGATACACTGTGTGTTTGAAACAAAGCTGATTTATTTAATATTTGTCCAGAATATTAATCTCAAGCCCAGTTATTCTAGTTATTAACATCAGCAGAAACAAAGCCCAATTGCCAGAGTGAACATGGTTCAATCCTGGATGTGATTAACAGCAGAATCCAACCTCTGCAATCACTAGTGAACTTGCTGGTGTCTCAGCAGAGTGCATGACTGAGTGAATCCCTTCCCACACATGGAGCAGGTGAATGGTTTCTCCCCACTGTGAACTTGCTGGTGATTAAGCAAGTTAGACTTCCAAGTGAAAACCTTCCCACAATAAGAGCAGGTGAAAGATCGCTCCTCAGTGTGAACTCGCTGGTGTCTCAGCAGAGTGCATGACTGAGCGAATCCCTTCCTACACACGGAGCAGGTGAATGGTCTCTCCCCAGTGTGAGTGCGTTGGTGGGTCAGCAGGTTGCTTGTGTTTTTAAAGCTCTTCTCACAGCTCCTTCAACAGCACCTTCCAAACCCGCGACCTCTACCACTTAGAAGGACAAGGGCAGCAGATGCATGGGAACATCACCACCTGCAAGTTCCCCTCCAAGCCACACACCACCCTGACTTGGACCTGTATCACCATTCCTTCACTGTCGCTGGGCCAAAATCCTGGAACTCCCTTCCTAACAGCATTGTGGGTGTACCTACACCATATGGACTGCAGCGGTTCAAGAAGGTGGCTCACCGCCATCTTCTCAAGGGCAATTAGGGATGGGCACTAAATGCAGGCCTAGCCAGCCAGCGACGCCCACATCCCATCAATGAATAAAAAATAAAAAAAACATCTAAATGGCCTCTTAACAGTGTGAACAAGTTGGTGAGTCAGAAGATGGGATGACTGAGTGAATCCCTTCCCACACACAGAGCAGATGAACGCCCTCTCCCCAGTGTGAACTCGCTGGTGTCTATGGAGGCTGGATGACTGAGTGAATCCCTTCCCACATTCAATACACGTGAACGGCCTCTCCCCAGTGTGAACTCGCTGGTGTATCTGGAGCTTGGATAACTCTGCGAATCCCTTCTCACACACGGAGCAGGTGAATGGCCTCTCCCCGGTGTGAGTGCGCCGATGAGTTGGTACGATGCCAGACGCAAGGAAAATAGCGTTACTGCTCACGGTTGCAGGCCCACAGGTGATAGAGGTATTTAATACGTTTGTATTTGATCAAGAGGAGGACAGAGAAAAAATGGACGATGTGCTAAAGAAGTTTGATACACATTGTTCTCCCAAAAAGAACGAGACCTATGAGAGGTATGTGTTCTGTTCACGGACACAGCAGCAAAATGAGACTTTTGATAGCTTTGTGACCGATCTGAAACTGAAAGCACAGACATGTAATTTCTCTGAACTGAAATCATCCATGATTCATGACCAGATTGTGTTTGGTATTCATAATAAAAAAGTCAGGGAACATTTGTTGAGAGAAACTGAACTAACATTGGAGAATGCTGTGAAAATATGCCATGCCAGTGAGCTAGCTCAGAAGCACGTGAAGACTTTCAGTGAAATTAATAATGATGCGACTGTAATGAGTGACTGTGCTGCTGTCGGTGCTGTGTCCTACAAAGAGAAGAAACATGGGCAGAACAGAAATGCAAAGCAATCGGAGGATGGAATTTTTAATTGTAAACACTGTGGTTACCAGCACCAGTCAAGACAATGCCCAGCGTTTGGCAAAATGTGCACAAAATGTAATGGAAAGAATCACTTTGCCAAACAATGCTTTTCAAAAGTAAAAACAAAGAAAGGGCAACAAGTCAATGTGATTGAGGACACTGATTTAAGTGAGACATTTTTTGTAGGAATGGTGTCATGTGACAATATAGAAAAGGATACAGAAAATGTGCAGCCCTCAGGAATGGACAATGCTGAACATAAAGTTAATGCAGTAAAAGAGGACAAATGGATAATGCCACTGCAGGTAAATGGAGCATTAGTTACATTGAAATTGGACACTGAGGCAAAAGTAATCTTAATCAGTATGAGTGACATTAAAAATATGAAAGAAAAGCCCAAAATACAGAAAAAGTCAGTACTACTGAAGAACTATAATGGACAGAAAATAGATAGCTTAGGTGTATGCAGACTTAAAGTGACAGTAAAAGACAAAGTGCATCATCTCATGTTTTCTGTTGTGGCTGAAGGACTTGATTCACTACTAGGTGACAAAGCTTGTGAGGACTTAGAACTGGTCAAGCGAGTCTACCGTATAAACTGTGCCATAAGCAAACCAGATGACTCAGTGGATTCTGTAGTGAGTAATTTCCAGGATGTGTTCAAAGGATTTGGAGTTCTACCATTCACATACAAGATCCAGCTAAAGCAGGATGCTCAGCCAGTGGTACATGCTCCACGAAGAGTTCCAGCACCCCTGCGTGACCGGCTCAAGAAAGAACTGGGTGGAATGACCACACTAGGAGTCATCAGGAAAGTTGAAGAGCCAACAGACTGGGTTAACTCCATGGTATGTGTGAAGAAAAAGAACAATGATCTAAGAGTATGCATGGATCCAAAGGACTTAAATGCAAACATAAAACGTGAACACTACCAGATTCCCAAGCGAGAAGAAATCACCAGTGAAATGTCAGGTGCCAGATACTTCACAAAGCTCGATGCCTCACAAGGATTTTGGCAACTAAAACTGGATGAAGAGAGCACCAAATACTGTACCTTCAACACACCATTTGGCAGGTATTGTTTCCTCAGAATGCCTTTCGGGATAATATCTGCATCTGAAATCTTTCATAAAGCGATGGAATACATAATTGAAGGTCTGGAAGGAGTTCGGGTCTATGTTGATGACATCATCATCTGGGGCTCCACACTGAAAGAACACAATGAGAGACTGACTAAAGTGCTACAGAGCATACGCCGGAATGGACTGAAGCTCAACAAAGCCAAGTGTCAGTTTGGCGTCCAGGAAGTCACTTTCCTAGGAGATAATCTATCTGGTAAAGGAATAGAGCCAGATATGGAAAAAGTAAACACCATACTCAACATGCCCCGACCCAATGACAAAAAAGGAGTGCTACGCATCATGGGGATGATAAACTTCATTGGAAAGTTCATTCCTAACTTGTCAGCCAAGACAGCCTGTCTGCGAGACCTGCTACATAAAGCAAATGAGTTCGCATGGACAGAAAGACATGAACAAGAGTGGATGAACCTCAAAACAGTGCTGACAACCACACCTGTACTCACCTTCTTTGATGCAACAAAGAGAATCAAAGTGTCACCGGATGCATCAAAAGATGGCCAAGGCGCGGTCTTGCTACAAGCAGAGGGTGAAGATTGGAAGCCTGTTGCCTATGCCTCCAGGTCTATCACTGATTCTGAGTGTCGATACTCCCAGATTGAAAAGGAATGTCTGGGCTTGGTAGTTGGACTAGAAAAGTTCCATGGCTACATATATGGACTTCCCACCTTCACAGTTGAGACAGACCACTGGTTGCCATCATAAAAAAAATCCTAAATGAGATGTCTCCAAGGATTCAACGACTCATGATGAAGCTGCAAAGATATGAATTTGAACTGATCTACACACCAGGCAAACACATAGTGTTAGCAGATGCACTATCCCGAGCACCCACAATGAGTCATGTGAGCTCTACTGAGGAAGACGTGGATGTTCATGTGAGTATGGTCACTGCTGCGCTGCCCATGTCAGACACAAAATCAAAGCAAATAGCAGAAGAAACAGTAAAAGATACAGTGTTACAAACAATAATAAAGAACATTCATCATGGTTGGCCAAAAGGTTCCTGTCCAAAGTACTTTCACATTAGGTCAGCGTTGAGTGTCGCAAGTGGACTATTACTAAAACAGAACAGAATAGTCATTCCACAGGCTCTACATCGAGACATGCTCAAAAGGATTCATGAGGGACACCTCGGAATTGAAAAATGCAAAAGGAGAGCAAGAGACACTGTTTATTGGCCTAGAATAAATAAGGACATTGAGAACATGATAGGTGAATGTGAGACATGTCAGAAACACCAAAACAAACAAGCAAAGGAACCAATGATAGTAGCTGACTTACCAACAGCACCATGGCAAAAGGTTGGTATGGACCTTTTTCATTTGAATGGTAAAGACTATCTAATAGTGATTGACTACTATTCTAACTATCCTGAGATGGCGCTGCTCTCAAGCACATCAGCAAGCAGTGTCATAATGCATGTTAAATCCATCTTCACCAGACATGGAATCCCCAGGATTGCCATTAGCGACAATGGTCCGTTCTTCAACTGTAAGGAGCGGCAACAGTTTGCAGCACATTATGACTTTCAGCACATCACATCCAGTCCTCTGTATGCTCAGTCGAATGGTAAGGCAGAGAAAGGTGTTCAAGTTCTCAAACAGCTACTGAAGAAAGCAACAGAAAGCAAGTCTGATCCTTATCTCGCCCTGCTGAGCTACCGAGCCTCCCCTTTAGACTGTGGTTCTTCACCTGCTGAACTCCTAATGGGTCGCAAGTTGCGCACCACGCTACCCTGCTGTGCAAAAGAAAAGCAGAGTAAGGAACTGAGACAGAGACTTCAACTGTTAAAGCTGAAACAGAAATCACACTATGACAAGTCATCCAAAACTCTGAAACCATTGACAAGGGATGATGTTGTCAGGATTGAGGATCCAAATGCATGGAACAGGAAAGCTGCAGTTCTTGAGGAAGTAGGACCAAGGTTAGAACTGAGGAAGGACAGATTCTCAGGAGGAACCACCATTCCCTACTGAAAACACAAGAAACTATCCAAGAGCAAATCGATGACAATGCCGAAACTGAATCTTGTCACTCAACACCAGAACAATCTAACACAAACACACATACAGGCTCTCATGCAAACACATCAGACTTACCTGTGCTAAGAAAAGAATGAAAAGCTTAGAGTTCATAAAGTAAAGCTTTGAAAATGTGTTGACTGTTGTGAAGATGTTTGTCATTATGTAAAAAAAAAACAAGTTCATTCGAAGGTTTATAGAGCACTAACAAAAGTGTTACTGATATCATCTTTATCATTTTTCTTGAAAGTTGATTGATATTGATTTTGTTTAGCCTCAAAGAAAGGGGGATGTAATGATCAGTAACATGTCATTCTAGAATGATACACTAGGTGGAGCTGTATGTTTAGTAGGGGGCTACCCACAATGCAGTAGTCAAGATGGATGCTGTACACTAGTCCACATGGCTGAATAAATGACTAGCTCAAGCTAGCTGTTCATAATGAAAACGTCTACTTATTTATGAACATAATAACACTTGTGTCTCTCCAGGTTGGACGATCGGTTGAAGCCTCGTCCACACACAGAACACGTATACGGTTTCTCCCTGCTGTGAATGGTGCAATGTTTTTTCAGGTTGTGTAACTGGTTAAAGCTTTTTCCACAGTCAGTGCTCTGGAACACTCTCACTTGGGTGTGTGTGTCTCGGTGCTTTTCCGGTCACACTGATGTTTGAAATCTTTTCCCACAGACAGAACAGACAAACATTCCTCCTTCCACATTCAAAGGCCGATGATATTCAGGTCCTGATGAATGGAGTGACTGTCAGATCTTGACGTGATGTTTGGTTTGAGTTTCCCATCTGCAAATCCTCCCCTTCTAATACCCTGTAAAAGGAGTTTACAAAAGCCATCACTGTAAGTACAGGATAGAAATTCAGAACAGACAATTCTAGTTTCTATGGAACATTCTTTCCTCTCTTGCTACCCCAAAGCTTTAAATCCCCGTCCCACACACTCTCCCTCCTCCCTGTGCTGAAATCCAAACTCATCGCACCATCTCCAACATTTCTTTCCTCCACTCCCAGTTTTCCCCCTCCCTCTACTCTGGTTGGGTTCAGTTCTCCACCCGCTGTGTGCAGAGTGAGAATAAAATCAATGATTGTCTCTCCTGGTCACTGGGACCCTGAAGCCCCGCCCACTCTCTATTCCTGTAGCAAGATGGCCGCACAAGCGCCGTGCTGCAGGTGGAACCAATCCGTCTTTGCTCCACCAAGATGGCGGCGCGTAAATGATAAACGGTTTTGATCGAGCAAGTAGGGAGAAACTGTTCACTCTGGCAAGTGGGTCGGTAACTGATCTACCTATCAATTCATCCAATGAAAGGCGACGAGTTAAGAAAGTAACTATAGGTTTTTATTGGCTAAATAACAGAGCCCACCCTCGTGGGTGATCGGATCCAACAAGGAGGAATACCAGCCAGTCGACCACCTTTATACCTGGGCAGGTAGGTGGAGCCATGGGCGGACTCAGCAGTGTTCAGCCCAGGTATAACAGCGTGACAAGAGGCGACCTCCTATAGTGATACAACAATGTGAACAGTGATAACGATATAACAGTGATAACTATAGTGTAACGATTACCACAGTAACCAAAGGTCACAGATTTAAAATAGTTGCTAAAAGAACTAGAGGGAAATGAGGAGAATTGTTTTCACACAGAGGGTTGTTAAGATCTGGAACGCACCATCTGAAAGGATGCTGGAATCAGGTTCCACAGGAACTTTCAAACGGTAATTGGACGTGTACTTGAAGAGGACTAGTTTGCAGAGTTATGGGGATAAAGCTAGGGTTTGGGACTAAATTGGACAGCTCTTTCAAAGAGCCGGCACAGACACGATGGACCAAATCACCTCCTTCTGTGCTGTTAGATTCTATGATCAGTGTGAAGACGCTGGTGTCTCTTAAGGTTCTTCGAGCTTTTAAAGCGCTTCCCACAGTCAGAACATTTAAAGGGTCTCTCGTCAGTGTGAACAAGCTGGTGTGACAGGAGGGTGGATGACCAAGCGAATCCCTTCCCACACATGGAGCAGGTGAACGGTCTCTCACCAGTGTGGAGGAGCTGGTGTTTCTTCAGCTCCCCGGAGCTTTTAAAGATCGTTCCACAGTCAGAACATTTAAAGGGTCTCTCGTCAGTGTGAACTTGCTGATGTGCGAGCAGGTTGGATGACTGAGTGAATCCCTTCCCACACACAGAGCAGGTGAATGGTCTCTCCCCAGTGTGTAGGTTTTGGTGTCTCTTCAGCTCCCCGGAGCTTTTAAAGCTCTTTCCACAGTCAGAACATTAAAAGGGGTTCTCTCCAGTGTGAACAAGCTGATGTGCCAGCAGGTGGGATGATTCAGTGAATCCCTTCCCACACACAAAGCAGATGAACGGCCTCTCCCCAGTGTGAACTCGCTAATGTCTCTTCAGCTCCCCGGAGCTTTTAAAGCTCTTCCCACAGTCAGAACATTTAAAGGGTCTCTCATCAGTGTGAGCTCGCTGCTGATGCTTCAGATACTGGGGGCTTTTAAAGCTCTTCCCACAGTCAGAACACTGAAATGGTCTCTCATCAGTATGAACTCGCTGGTGTCCCTTCAGATCCCCAGAGCTTTTAAAGCTCTTCCCACACTCAGAACACTGAAATGGTCTCTCATCAGTGTGAACAAGCTGGTGTCCCTTCAGTTGCCTGGTGCTTTTAAAGCTCTTCCCACATTTTGGACACTGAAATGGTCTTTCCCCAGTGTGAACAAGCTGGTGATGCTTCAGATCCTGGGGGCTTTTAAAGCTCTTCCCACAGTCAGAACATTGAAATGCTCTCTCATCAGTGTGAACAAGCTGGTGTCGCTTCAGTTCCCCGGAGCTTTTAAAGCTCTTCCCACAGTCAGAACACTGAAATGGTCACTCATCAGTGTGAGCAAGCTGGTGTTCCTTCAGTTCCCCGGGGCTTTTAAAGCTCTTCCCACAGTCAGAACACTGAAATGGTCTCTCATCAGTGTGAGCTCGCTGGTGTCGCTTCAGGTGCCCAGGGCTTTTAAAGCTCTTCCCACAGTCAGAACACTGATATGGTCTCTCATCAGTATGAACTCGCTGGTGTCCCTTCAGTTCCCTGGTGCTTTTAAAGCTCTTCCCACAGTTAGGACACTGAAATGGTCTCTCATCAGTGTGAACAAGCTGGTGTCGCTTCAGATCCTGGGGGCTTTTAAAGCTCTTCCCACAGTCAGAACATTGAAATGCTCTCGCATCAGTGTGAACAAGCTGGTGTCGCTTCAGTTCCCCGGATTTTTTAAAGCTCTTCCCACAGTCAGGACACTGAAATGATTTCTCATCAGTGTGAACAAGCTGGTGTCCCTTCAGTTCCCCGGGGCTTTTAAAGCTCTTCCCACAGTTAGGACACTGAAATGGTCTCTCGTCAGTGTGAGCTCGCTGGTGTTCCTTCAGATCCCTGGCGCTTTTAAAGCTGTTCCCACAGTCAGAACATTGAAATGCTCTCTCATCAGTGTGAACAAGCTGGTGTTGCTTCAGTTTCCTGGGGCTTTTAAAGCTCTTCCCACAGTCAGAACACTGAAATGGTCTCTCATCAGTGTGAGCTCGCTGGTGTTCCTTCAGATACTGGGGGCTTTTAAAGCTTTTCCTGCAGTCAGGACACTGAAAAGGTCTCTCCTCAGTGTGAACTCGCTGGTGTTGCTTCAGGTCCCTGGGGCTTTTAAAGTTATTCCCACAGTCAGAACACTGAAATGGTCTCTCCTCAGAGTGAACAAGCTGGTGTCCCTTCAGCTCCCCGGGGCTTTTAAAGCTCTTCCCACAGTCAGAACACTGAAATGGTCTCTCCTCAGTGTGAACTCGCTGGTGTTGCTTCAGATCCCTGGGGCTTTTAAAGTTCTTCCCACAGTCAGAACACTGAAATGGTCTCTCCCCAGTGTGAACTCGCTGGTGTGTTTGCAGGTGGGATGAACAAACAAATCCCTTTCCACACATGGAGCAGGTGAACGGACTGTCCCTGGTGCGACTGCACTGTTGAACTTCTGTTGCAGATGGGGAACTGAATCCCTTCCCGCCATCCCCACCTTTACCCGGTTTCTCCCCGGTGTGACGGTGCACGTGTCTCGCCAGGTCAGGCGATCGGCTGAATCCGTGTCCACACACTGAACACGTGTGCGGTTTGTCATCGCTGCGATCGCTGCTTTCTCCTTCCATGTGCAAAGGCCGATGATATTCAGGTCCTGATGAATTGAGCGACTCTTGTCAGATCTTGACGTGATGTTTGGTCTGAGCTTCCTGCCTGTAACTGTTCCACTTCTGTAACCCTGTAAATTGAGATCAGAAAAAGATCAGAGACAAACTGTTGTTTAACATTCCCCTTTCCGACCCTAGGGGCAGTGAAGCTGATTTTCAGGCCCCAGCTGCTGCACAGGTTGGTTGAAAGGATCAGCAGTAATGGCGGCTGCAATACTCACAAGCCCCTGCACTCCAGAAAGCACTCTGTTGACGCTGAGTCCCGCGCATGTGCTCATGGCCCCTGTGCTCTCCCTCCTGCTCCACAATCGCCTGTCCCGATCGGTCCGCAACGTGCATGCTCAGCGCACAAAACCCCGCGGTTGGAACATCGGGTGCACATGACTAGCTGCAACATCTGGTACGCGTGCGCGGCTCAGGTGGGGGCGAGTTGGTGTTTCGCCTCAGCTGTCAGGGAGGTGCGCATGCGCAGGATGACCCAACATTCTTCCTGTCAGCAATTGCTCCCTCGTTTCTTTAGTAAAAACAGAAAATGTTGGAAATACTCAGCAGGTCAGGCAGCACCTGTGGAGAGAGAAACAGAGTTAACGTTTCAGGTCGATGACCTTTTGTCAGAACTGCTTGTTCTTTAGTGTCAGCCAGTGGGTAGCACTCTCGCCTCTGAGTCAGAAAGTTGTGGGTTCAAGTCCCACTCCAGAGACTTGAGCACAAAAATCTAGGCTGGCACTCCAGTGCAGTGCTGAGGGAGTGCGGCACTGTTGGAGGTGCCATCTTTCGGATGAGACATTAATCTGAGGCCCCGTCTGCTCTCTCAGGTGGATGTAAAAGATCCCATGACACTATTTCGAGAAAGAAAGACTTGCATTTATACAGTGCTTTCATGACCACCAGATGTCTTGAAGTGCTTTACAGCCAATGAAGTACTACAATGAAGTAGTCACTGTTGTAATGTGGGAAAGAGCAGCGCAGTTATCCACAGTCTCCGAGCCAATGTTTATCTCTCAATCAACATAAAAAGATAGATTATCTGGTCATTATCACATTGCTGTTTGTGGGAGCTTGCTGTGCACGAATTGACTGCTGCGTTTCCTACATTACAACAGTGACTACACTTCAAAACTACTTCATTGGCTGTAAAACACTTTGGGATGTCCGGTGGTGGTGGTGAAAGGTGCTAAAGAAATGCAAGTCTTTCTTTCTTCACTGGTCTCACCAGCGACCTCTTCTGGCTGTTGGTTGTTTGACAGCCAGGAGCCCGCGACATTACAAGAGGATTTGAGTACAGGATGATGCACTATCAATTGCTACAAAAGACTGGAAGTTGAGAAAGTAACAAACAGGCTTTTATTACCAAAGAACAGAGCATGCCTCTTGTGGTTGCCTGGTATCCAAAAGGGCCGGGGGCTGCCGGGCAGCCACCTTTATACCCAGCCATGAGGGTGGAGCCAGGGGCGGAGTCAGCTGAGGCATGCACAGACAAGTACAACAATATGCAAGAGTGAACAACAGTACTAACAGTGAACAACAGTACTAACAGTGGTGAACAACAATACTAACAACAGTGGTTTACCACATTCACCCCTTGTTTAGAATTGAGTCCGGCAGGGTGAAGTGCACTAAAAATTTGTGTACTGAAGTCTATCAGGAGGCCTTGTAAGCCGTCCTGAGCGTCGCAGCAGCGGCGGTGATGGTGCAGCATCCAACGTTGAACCCGGTGTCTCGTTCAGAGGAGGTGTAGCAGGTGGCGGACCCTGGGGCTGCTGCATGCCGTCTACAGGGGTCAGAGCGCGGGTAATGGGAGGTAGCGATGGTGGTCTCTCAGAGGCACCTGAAGGTGCGAGGTCTCGTGCGGGGACTGTGTCCTGGGGGTAGGCAGGAGTAGCGGTGGGTGGCGAAGAGGGTGTTTCAGGAGCACCCGCAGGTGCGAGGTCTCGAATGGAGACTGTATCCTCCCGCCCGTCCGGGTACACCACGTAAGCATACTGCGGGTTGGCGTGGAGGAGGCTCACCCTCTCGACCAGGGGGTCCGCCTTATGGGTCCTCACGTGCTTCCGCAGTAGGACGGGACCTGGAGAAGTCAGCCATGTTGGTAGCGAAATCCCCGACGTGGACTTCCTGGGGAAGGAGAACATTCTCTCGTGAGGAGTGGCATTGGTGGGTGTACAGAGCAGCGACCGAATGGAATGGAGCGCCGCAGGGAGGACCTCCTGCCAGCGGGAGGTCGGAAGGCCCTTAGATTTTAAGTTTAAAAGGACTGCCTTCCAGACTGTCGCATTCTCCCTTTCCACCTGGCCGTTACCCCGGGGGTTGTAGCTGGTGGTCCTGCTTGTAGCAATGCCTCTCGCGAGCAGGTACTGCCGAAGTTCGTCGCTCATAAAAGATGAGCCCCTGTCGCTATGGATATAGCTAGGGAAACCGAACAATGCGAAGAGGTCATTCAGACATTTAATGACCGTGGTACTGGTCATGTCCGAGCAAGGGATGGCAAACGGGAAACGGGAGTACTCATCAATTATATTGAGGAAGTACACATTGCGGTCAGAGGAGGGGAGGGGCCCTTTAAAATCGATGCTCAGCCGCTCGAAGGGGCGCGTGGCTTTGATCAGGCTCGCTCTGTCTGGCCTATAAAAATGCGGCTTGCACTCGGCACAGATCTGGCAGTTCCTGGTCATGGTCCTGACCTCCTCGATGGAGTAGGGCAGGTTACGGGATTTGATAAAATGGAAGAACCTGGTGACCCCCGGGTGGCAGAGGTCATTGTGGAGGGTCTGTAATCTATCAACCTGCGCGTTGGCGCACGTACCACGTGATAGGGCATCTGGGGGCTCATTGAGTTTCCCGGGCCGGTACAAGATATCGTAATTGTAGGTGGAGAGTTCGATTCTCCACCTTAATATCTTGTCATTCTTGATTTTGCCCCGCTGCTTATTATGAAACATAAAAGCTACTGAACGCTGGTCAGTGAGCAGGGTAAATCGTTTTCCAGC
Source organism: Somniosus microcephalus (assembly GCF_052327205.1). Taxonomy (NCBI): domain Eukaryota; kingdom Metazoa; phylum Chordata; class Chondrichthyes; order Squaliformes; family Somniosidae; genus Somniosus; species Somniosus microcephalus. The sequence continues at coordinate 48,571,639 of NC_140990.1, forward strand.
CAGGTAATGACTCCAATGTCGCACCGCTTCCACAATGGCCTGTGCCTCCTTTTCAAAAGAGGAGTGTCGAATCTCGGGGCCCTGGAGGGTCCTTGAGAAAAAGGCCACGGGTCTCCCCGCCTGGTTAAAGGTTGCAGCTAGGGCAAAGTCGGATGCGTCGCTCTCCACTTGAAAAGGGAGGGACTCATCCACAGCGTGCATTGTGGCCTTCGCAATATCGCTTTTTATGAGAGTGAAGGCTGCACAGGCCTCTGCTGTCAGGGGGAAGGAGGCGGACTTGATGAGGGGTCGGGCTTTATCCGCATAGTTGGGCACCCACTGAGCATAGTAAGAGAAAAACCCCAGGCATCTCTTCAGTGCTTTCTGGCAGTGGGGGAGGGGGAGCTCCATAAGAGGGCACATTCTATCGGGGTCTGGGCCGATGACTCCGTTCTCCACTACGCAGCCAAGAATAGCAAGGCGCTTAGTACGAAACATACATTTGTCTTTGTTGTATGTGAGATTCAGCCGCTGGGCCGTCCGGAGGAATTTCCCTAGATTAACGTCGTGGTCCTGCTGGTCATGGCCGCAGATGGTGACGTTGTCTAGATATGGGAAAGTGGCCTGGAGCGCGTTCTGGTCAACCATCCGGTCCATCTCCCGTTGGAAGATAGAAACTCCGTTGGTGACGCCGAAGGGAACTCTGAGAAAGTGATAGAGCCGACCGTCAGCTTCAAAAGCTGTGTACTGGCGGTCCTCAGCCCTGATGGGGAGCTGGTGGTATGCCGACTTCAGATCAATCGTCGAGAACACCTGGTATTGTGCTATCTGATTGACCATGTCAGATATGCGGGGGAGTGGGTATGCATCCAACTGGGTGTAGCGATTGATCGTCTGGCTGTAGTCAATAACTAGGCGCTGTTTTCCGCCAGTCTTCACCACCACCACCACTTGTGCTCGCCATGGGCTATTGCTGCTCTCGATAATCCCTTCCTTCAGGAGTCTCGCTACCTCGGATTTAATGAAACCCCTATCCCCGGCACTGTAACGCCTACTTTTGGTAGCGATGGGCTTACAGTCGCGGGTGAGGTTAGCGAACAAGCAGGGGGGGGGAGACTTTAAGGGTGGAGAGGCTGCAAATGGCGCGCGGCGGGCGATTTAAAAACTGCTGGCTGCAGACCATGAGAGGGGGGAGGGGTCCACCGTACGCTAAAGTGACACTCTTAAGGTGGCACTGAAAATCCAAACCCAGTAGGACGGCAGCGCAGAGATCGGGCAGGACCAGAAGTTTAAAATTTTTGTATTCAGTACCCCGCACTGAAAGAGTCACCTTACAGTAGCCACCGACTTCCGCTGACTGGGCTTTGGAAGTCATAGAGATGCGATGACGCGTCGGCAGGACCAGGAGGGAGTAACTGCGCACCGTGTCGGGGTGTATAAAACTCTCCGTGCTCCCGCTGTCAAAAAGGCAGGTAGTGGCGCGGCCGTTTACCGTAATGTCCATCATGGACCTGGACAGTTGATGCGGGAGAGATTGATCCAGCGTCACGGAAGCCAGCGTATGTTCAAGCGCGTCGATGCAGTCGTCCGATGAGGCGGTGGTGGAGTCCGGGTCCCCCGTAACCGAAGTCGGAGGTGTCCAAGATGGCGGACAAAATGGCGGCGCCCACGGTCCCGATCCCCACGCGGCTGGGGGAGCCCAAGATGGCGGGCAAGATGGCTGCGCCCACGGTTCGCACGCGGCGCTGCTGGCATTAGCGGTCTTCCCTTTGCAGGCGCTAACGTAGTGACCTTTCTTCCCGCAGCCGGAGCAGGTAGCATTCTTCGCGGGGCAGCGTGCTCTAGGGTGTTTAGCTTGGCCAAGTAACAAACAGGCTTTTATTACCAAAGAACAGAGCATGCCTCTTGTGGTTGCCTGGTATCCAAAAGGGCCGGGGGTTGCCGGGCAGCCACCTTTATACCCAGCCATGAGGGTGGAGCCAGGGGCGGAGTCAGCTGAGGCATGCACAGACAAGTACAAGAATATGCAAGAGTGACCAACAGTACTAACAGTGAACAACAGTACTAACAACAGTGGTGAACAACAATACTAACAACAGTGGTTTACCACTCAGGACTAAAGAAGTCTTACTCCAATTATATAGGGCCTTGGTGAGACCACAGCTGGAGTACTGTGTACAATTTTGGTCTCCTTACCTAAGGAAGGATATACTTGCCACAGAGGGAGTGCAACAAAGGTTCAACGAGATCGATTCCTGGGATGGCGGGACTGTCAGGTCGTAGAGAGAAAATGGGGAATTATAGCTTGACATTGGTAGTGGGGAAAATGCTAGAGTCCATTATAAAAGATGTAATAGCAGAACACTTGGAAAACAGTGACAGGATCGGACAAAGTCAATATGGATTTAAAAAAGGTAAATCATGCTTAACTAATCTACTGGAATTTTTTGAGGATGTAACTGGTAAAATAGATAAGGGAGAACCAGTGGATGTGGTGTATTTGGACTTTCAGAAGGCTTTCGATAAGGTCCCGCATAAGAGATTAGCATGTAAAGTTAAGGCACATGGGATTGGGGGCAAGGTACTGACTTGGTAGAGAACTGGTTGGCAGACAGGAAGCAAAGAGTTGGAATAAACGGGTCTTTTTCCGAGTGGCAGACAGTGACTAGTGGGATCGGTCCTAGGACCCCAGCTATTCACAATATATATAAATGATCTAGACGAGGGAACTAGATGTAATATCTCCAAGTTTGCAGATGACACAAAGCTGGGTGGGTGTGTGTGCTGTGAGGAGGATGCCGAGAAACTCCAATATGATTTGGACAGGTTGGGTGATTGGGCAGATGCAGTATAATGTGGATAAATGCGAGGTTATCCACTTTGGTGTCAAAGACAGGAAGGCAGATTATTATCTGAACGGCAATAGATTGGGAGAAGGGGAAGTGCAACGAGACCTTGGTGTCCTTGTGCACCAGTCGCTGAAGGTAAGCATGCAGGTGCAGCAGGCGGTTAAGAAGGCAAATGGTATGTTACATAAGAACATAAGAAATAGGAGCAGGAGTAGGCCAACCGGCCCCTCGAGCCTGCTCCGCCATTCAATAAGATCATGGCTGATCTGATCCTAACCGCCAATCCACTATCACAGAACCATCTCCTGAATCTAACAGAATTAGACACACGAAATAGGAGCAGGATCAGGCTACACGGCCCCTGGGCCCGCTCCGCTACCCACAGGGCCATGACCGATCCAAACCTAGACTGATGTCCAAATTCCTGCCCGCTCCCCATAACCCTTAATTCCCTTTACTTCTAGGAAACTGTCTATTTCTGTTTTAAATTTATGTAATGATGTAGCTTCTACAACTTTTTGGGGCAGCATATTCCATGGACCTACCACCCTCTGAGTGAAGTAGTTCCTCCTCATCTCAGTTTTGAAAGAGCAGCCCCTTATTCTAAGACTATGCCGCCTAGTTCTAGTTTCACCCATCATCGGGAACATCCTCCCCACGTCCACCCGATCCAACCCCTTCACAATCTTATGTTTCAATAAGATCGCCTCTCATTCTTCTGAACTCCAATGAGTAGAGTCCCAATCTACTCAACCTCTCCTCATATGTCCATCCCCTCATCCCCGGGATTAACCGAGTGAACCTTCTTGTTGGCCTTCATAGCAAGAGGATTCGAATACAGGAGCAAGGATGTCTTGCTGCAGTTGTACAGGGCCTTGGTGAGACCACACCTGGAGTACTGTGTGCAGTTTTGGTTGCCTTATCTGAGGAAGGATGTTCTTGCCATGGAGGGAGTGCAGCGAAGATTCACCAGACTGATACCTGGGATGGCAGGAATGACGTATGAGGAGAGATTGGGTCGATTGGGCTTATACTCGCTGGAGTTTAGAAGAATGAGAGGGGATCTCATTGAAACTTATAAAATTCTATCAGGACTAGACAGACTAGATGCAGGAAGGATGTTCCCGATGGCAGGGGAGTCCAGAACCAGGGGTCACAGTCTAAGGATAAGGGGTAAGCCATTTAGGACAGAGATGAGGAGGAATTTCTTCACCCAGAGAGTGGTGAACCTGTGGAATTCTCTGCCACAGAGGGCGGTGGAGGCCAGTTCATTAAATATATTTAAAAAGGAGTTGGATATATTTCTTAAAGCTAAAGGGATCAAGGGATATGGGGAGAAGGCAGGGACAGGGTACTGAATTTGGATGATCAGCCATGATCTCATTAAATGGCGGAGCAGGCTCGAGGGGCCGAATGGCCTACTCCTGCTCCTATCTTCTATGTTTCTGTGGTTATCCCTCAAGTAACATAATAAAATGATAGATTTGTGGCGGAGACCACAAAGGGACAATAAACACAATTCACTTTGTATAGCAATGCTGTGGTGTGTACATGCTGGGTTGGGTTATTGGTGCAGGGTCCCTTTAAGAGCATCGGGAACGTGATGATGTCGGTTGCGTGATGACGTCATAGCCCCTGCACGGGGCTGGGCTTTGCAGACCTCATGGAGATGTGATTAAAGTAAGGCACGTTTTGTTTTTTCCTCATGAAAAGTCTCAGCCTGTTGTTTTCTGTCGATACCAACATTGGTGACCCCGCTGCTCTTTTGGACGATTCCAAAGGATCCAGCATGTGGCTGTGAAAGACAACACGGTCGCCGACTGTCTCTCCCGAGCCGTCGCCAGCGCCGTGCACCTTGGCGTCGACTACACCCGCATGGCGGCCGACCAGGCCTCCGACCCGGACGTCCAGGCCTACAGGACGGCGGTCACGGGCCTTCAGCTCGCAGATGTCGCGTTCGACGCTGCCGGCACCACACTCCTGTGCGACGTCTCCGTTGGGCAGCCACGTCCCGTCGTGCCCGAAGGGTGGAGACGGCAAGTGTTCGACGCCATCCATCAGCTTTCCCACCCGGGCAGGAAGCCGTCGCAGAAGCTGGTGGCAGCCAAGTTCATCTGGCACGGGCTCAGGAATGACGTGCGCGACTGGGCCAGCACCTGCGTGGTATGCCAACGCTCCAAAGTACATCACCATACCTTGGCGCCTTTCGCAGTGCCCAAGAGGCGGTTCGACCACGTTAACATGGACCTGGTAGGGCCCCTGCCGCCCTCCCGCGGGTTCACCCACCTCCTCACAATGGTCGATGGAACCACCTGATGGCCGGAGGCCGTCCCGCTGTCTTCGACGATGGCCACCGATGTAGCTCGGGCATTCATCAGCACTTGGGTCGCCCGGTTCGGCACCCCATCTGACATTTCCTCCGACCGGGGCCCCCAGTTCACGTCAGAGCTCTGGAACTCCGTCGCCCGAGGCCTCGGGTTGAGACTCCACCGCACCACAGCTTACCACCCTCAGGCTAACGGGCTGTGCGAACGGTTTCATCACTCCCTGAAGGCTGCGCTCGGAGCCAGCCTCCGGGACGACGGCTGGATCAACAGACTCCCGTGGGTCATCCTGGGACTCAGGCCCACTCCCAAGGAGGACCTCCAATCCTCGTCCGCCGAGCTCGTCTACGGACAGCCGCTGCGGGTTCCCAGGGATTTCATCCCCAACACAACAGAGCCTTGGTCCGCAGCCCGTCAGCGGTCTGACCTTCTGGACAACGCCAAGGTTTTCGCTCCGGTGCCCACGTCGCAGCACGGCCTCCCGCAGTCCCATGTGCCGCTTGACCTTCGTGCGGCGGAGTACGTTTTCGTCCGCCACGACGCCCACCAGGGACCTCTGCAGCCACCCTACGATGGTCCATTCTGCGTCCTGGAAACCGGGGACAAGACCTTCGTCGTGGATGTCGGCGGTAAACCGGACTGCATTTCTGTTGACCGTCTTAAGCCGGCCCACCTGGATCTGGACCGACCTGTTGAGTTGGCACAGCCCTCGAGACGGGGCCGACCTCCGGTTTCCACGCCCTCTGTCCACCACCGAGCACCCGATGTCCCTTCGACGAACACCCCGGTCTCCACCCCGGAATCGAGGAGCCGTTCCAACCGAGTGGTCCAGCCCCCCCGACGACTGACATTGCCAGTACTTGTGAATTCTGGGGGGACGTATGTGGCGGAGACCACAAAGGGACAATAAACACAATTCACTTTGTATAGCAATGCTGTGGTATGTACATGCTGGGTTGGGTTATTGGTGCAGGGTCGCTTTAAGAGCGTCGGCAACGTGATGACATCATGACGTCGGTTGCGTGATGACGTCATAGCCCCTGCACAGGGCTGGGATTAGCAGACCTCGTGGGGATGTGATTAAAGTAAGACACGTTTTGTTTTTGCCTAAAAAGTCTCAGCCTGTTGTTTTCTGTCGATCCCAACAAATTATCAGATTGCTGTTTGTGGGAGCTTGCTGTGTGCTAATTGGCTGCTGCGTTTCCTACACTTCAAACAGTACTTCATTGGTTGTAAAGCGCTTTGGGACGTCCGGTGGTGGTGAAAGGCTCTATAGAAATGTCAGTCTTTCTTTCTTCACTGGTCTCACCAGCGACCTCTTTTGGCTGATGGTTGATTGACAGCCGAAGGTCATCGCATGCGCACGCGGGTCGGCGGTTTCGGCCGAGTCCGGCACAGCGACCCCTCCCGGTCACCAAGTGTAATAACTGCGCATGGCAGAGGAGACCAACCCCCTCCCCCACTCTGAGCTGCGCCTGCGCATTGGGACCTTGTCCGACGGAGTCGGCGCGGGGCATTCCGGGAAAGGCCTTGGTCGGTTCCAGAGTCGCGATCGGTGACGTAAAGTGAGTTTTCTCCGCTCCGATTGGGTGGAGAATCGCGCGGGGTGGGGGGGAGGGGTGCATCGGGAGAGAATAAAGCGAAATAGAAAAACCTGACAGTCCGCGAGGCCCCGGACCGAGCGCAGGCAGTTGGACGGTTACGTGGTCTCCTCGGGGTCACGTGACCCGGTCCCGCGGCCTGATTGACGGGAGCTTCCGACCAATAGGGAGCGAGCGGGGCGGGCCTGGAGGAGCGAGCCGGTGGCGGGTCCTCCAACCAATCGGGGAGCCCGAGGGGCGGGACTAGCGCCGGCTGATTGTCTGATCCGCAGGGCAGCGAGTTTCTCCAGTCCCTTATAACAACAGAAAATGCTGGAAAAACTCAGCAGGTCAGGCAACATCCGTGGAGAGAAATTTGAGTTGACGTTTCGGGTTGGACCCTTCTTCAAAACTGGAAAGAAAAGAAACTAGATCGGAGGCAGGGCTGCGATCGGACAAAAGAATAAAAGAAACAAAAGAAGTAAAAGAGATTAGAAGCTAGACGAGATAGTAATAGGCTGGGATTAGGTGTAAAGTGTACTGGCAGGGCAAAAGATAGCTGCCAGGTGTGAGAGAGAAACGAAAGGAAAGGGGCGGGGGGGAAAAGGAGTGGAACAATTACAAGAGAAAATGAAATGGGGGCCGAGCTTATGATCTGAAATTGTTGAACTCGATATTGAGTCCGGAAGGCTGCAGACTGCCTAATCGGAAGATGAGGTGCTGTTCTTCGAGTTTACGTTGAGCTTCCGTGGAACAATACAAGAGGCCAAGGACGGTGAGGTCCGAGTGGGAATGGAGCGGTGAATTAAAATGACAGGCGACCGGAAGCTCGGGGTCACCCTTACGGACTGAACGGAGGTGTTCCGCAAAGCGGTCACCCAATCTGCGTTTGGTCTCCCCAATGTAGAGGAGACCGCATCGTGAGCAGCGAATACAGTATACTAGATTGCGAGAAGTACAAGTAAATCGCTGTTTCACCTGGAAGGGGTGTTTGGGGCCCTGGACAGTGGGAAGGGGGGAGGTATAGGGGCAGGTGTAACATCTCCTCCGCTTGCACGGGAAGGTGCCAGGCGAAGAGGAAGGGCTGTTTGGGGTGATAGAGGAGTGGACTAGGGTGTCTCGGAGGGAGCGGTCCCTGCGGAATGCTGAAAGGGGAGGGGAGGGGAAGATACGTTTGGTGGTGGGATCACTTTGGAGGTAGCGTAAATGCCGGAGGATGATCCGTTGAATGTGGAGGCTGGTGGGGTGAAAGGTGAGGACAAGGGGAACCCTATCGTGGTTCCGCGAGGGAGGGGCAGGGGTGAGGGCAGAAGTGCGGGAGATAGAACTGACACGGTCGAGGGCAGTGTCAACCACAGTAGAGGGGAATCCTCGGTTGCGGAAAAAGGAAGACATGTCTGAAGCACTGGTGTGGAAGGTGGCGTCATCGGAGCAGATACGGCGGAGGCGGAGAAACTGGGAGAATGGAATAGAGTCCTTACAGGAAGCGGGGTGGGAGGAAGTGTAGTCCAGGTAGCTGTGGGAGTCAGTGGGCTTGTAGTAAATATTGGTCGATAACCTATCCCCAGAGATGGAGACGGAGAAGTCGAGGAAGGGAAGGGAAGAGTCCGAGATGGACCATGTGAAGGTGAGGGAAGGGTGGAAATTGGAGGCAAAGTGAATGAAATTGTCAAGTTCGGGGCGAGAGCAGGAACCGGCACCGATACAGTCATCAATGTATCGGAAAAAGAGGTGAGGGAGGGGACCCGAGTAGGACTGGAACAAAGATTGTTCCACATAGCCCACGAAAAGGCAGGCATAGCTAGGACCCATGCGGGTACCCATGGCAACACCTTTGATTTGGAGGAAATGAGTGGAGTTAAAGGAGAAGTTGTTCAATGTGAGAACAAGTTCAGCCAGGCGGAGGAGGGTCGTGGTGGATGGGGACTGGTCGGGCCTCTGTTCAAGGAAGAAGCGGAGCGCCCTCAGGCCATCCGGGTGGGGGATGGAGGTGTAGAGGGATTGTACGTCCATGGTGAAAAGGAAGCGGTTGGGGCCAGGAAACTGGAAACTGTTAAAGTGGCGGAGGGCGTCCGAAGAGTCACGGATGTAGGTGGGAAGAGACTGGACAAGGGGAGAAGAGATAGAGTCAAGATAGGAAGAGATAAGTTCTGTAGGGCAAGAACAGGCTGAAACGATGGGTCGACCAGGGCAGTCCTGTTTGTGGATCTTGGGAAGGAGGTAGAAGCGGGCTGTGCGGGGTTGGGGAACTATGAGGTTGGTGGCAGCAGGGGGAAGATCACCAGAGGAGATGAGGTCAGTGACAGTCTTGGAAATGGTGGTTTGATGTTCGGTAGCGGGGTCATGGTCCAGGTGGTGGTAGGAGGAGGTGTCGGAGAGTTGGCGTTCAGCTTCCGCTAGGTAGAGGTCAGTACGCCAAACAACAACAGCACCACCCTTGTCAGCGGGTTTAATGACCCTCTATCACCCCAAACAGCCCTTCCTCTTCGCCTGGCACCTTCCCGTGCAAGCGGAGGAGATGTTACACCTGCCCCTATACCTCCCCCCTTCCCACTGTCCAGGGCCCCAAACACCCCTTCCAGGTGAAACAGCGATTTACTTGTACTTCTCGCAATCTAGTATACTGTATTCGCTGCTCACGATGCGGTCTCCTCTACATTGGGGAGACCAAACGCAGATTGGGTGACCGCTTTGCGGAACACCTCCGTTCAGTCCGTAAGGGTGACCCCGAGCTTCCGGTCGCCTGTCATTTTAATTCACCGCTCCATTCCCACTCGGACCTCACCGTCCTTGGCCTCTTGTATTGTTCCACGGAAGCTCAACGTAAACTCGAGGAACAGCACCTCATCTTCCGATTAGGCAGTCTGCAGCCTTCTGGACTCAATATCGAGTTCAACAATTTCAGATCATAAGCTCGGCCCCCATTTCATTTTCTCTTGTAATTGTTCCACTCCTTTTCCCCCCCGCCCCTTTCCTTTCGTTTCTCTCTCACACCTGGCAGCTATCTTTTGCCCTGCCAGTACACTTTACACCTAATCCCAGCCTATTACTATCTCGTCTAGTTTCTAATCTCTTTTACTTCTTTTGTTTCTTTTATTCTTTTGTCCGATCGCAGCCCTGCCTCCGATCTAGTTTCTTTTCTTTCCAGTTTTGAAGAAGGGTCCAACCCGAAACGTCAACTCAAATTTCTCTCCACGGATGTTGCCTGACCTGCTGAGTTTTTCCAGCATTTTCTGTTGTTATTTCGGATTTCCAACATCTGCAGTATTTTGCTATCGTACTATTCTCCAGTCCCTTGTTCAGGGCCAGGGGAGGCTGTGGGCCTTTATTCCCCTTATTGGACACAAGGCTCTTGTCTCACAACACACTGGCTCAGGTTTTAATAGAGACTTTACAGGGAATAGTGAATTCAAAATTGCAAAACTGAGATTGTTAGAATTACACAGGATTACACAGGATATACGGCACAGAAACAGGCCATTCGGCCCAACCAGTCTATGCTGGTTTTTCTGTTCCACTCGAGCCTCCTCCCGTCTTTCCTCCTCTAAATCTATCAGCATATCCCTCTATTCCCTTCTCCCTCCTATGCTTGTCCAGCCTCCCCCTAAATGTATCAGGATGGTGTGACTATGAGTGAGGCAGGTACGGGGATCCAGGAGGTAGTGTTGGAGGAGCCGCAGCCCTTGCTCTTGTCCAACAGGTTCGAGGTTCTTACTCCCTGTGTGGACGGAAGCAGGGACTGCAGGGAGGATGAGCAACCTGGCCACAGCACCGTGGAGCGGGGGGTCATTCAAGAGGGGGGAGTAAATAGAAATGTTGTAGTGGTAGGGGATAGTATTATTAGAGGGATAGATAGAGTTCTCTGCAGCCAAGAGCGAGAGTCCCGTAGGCTGTGTTGCCTACCCGGTGCCAGGGTTAAGGACATCTCCTCTGGGCTGGAAAGAAACTTGCAGTGGGAGGGGGTGGATCCAGTCGTCGTGGTCCATGTTGGTACAAACGATGTAGATAGGACTAGGAAGCCGGTTCTGTTAAAGGAGTATGAGCAGCTAGGGGTCAAATTAAAAAACAGAACCTCAAGGGTAATAATCTCTGGATTATTACCTGAGCCACAAGCGAATTTGGCTAGGACAAATAAAATAAGAGAATTAAATGCGTGGCTCAAAGACTGGTGTGGGAGAAATGGGTTTTGCTTCCTGGGACACTGGCACCAGTACTGGGGCAGGAGGGAGCTGTTCCATTGGGACGGGCTTCACTTGGCCAGTGCTGGGACTAGGGTCCTGGCGGATCATATAACTAGGGCTGTAGAGAGGGCTTTAAACTAACTAGTGTGGGGGGAGGTTCCTAGAGAACAAATAATAAAAATGACAACAGAGAAGGTCATAGACTTAGGTAGCAGTGGGGAAATTAAAAACCAGAGCATGTCAGGAAGGGGCAGAAGGTATGGAGTAAAAGGTAAAGTAATAAAAAGGGCAAAAGCAGGAACTAAGTGTCACAAAACACATTTGAAAGTTCTCTATCTGAATGCACGTAGCATTCGTAACAAAATAGACGAGTTAATGGCACAAATAGCTACATATGGGTATGATCTTGTGGCCATTACAGAAACATGGCTGCAGGATGACAATGCCTGGGAATTAAACATACCAGGTTATTTAACAATCAGGAAGGTCAGGCAGGAAGGAAGGGGAGGTGGGGTGGCTATGTTAATAAAGGAAGGAATCACTGTAATACAGAGAAATGATATTGGGTCAAAAGATCAGGATAATGAAACAGTTTGGGTGGAGATAAGGAATAATAAGGGGAAAAAAACACTAGTGGGCGTAGTCTATAGGCCTCCGAACAGTCGCAACTCTGTTGGACGGAGTATCAATCAGGAAATAGTTGAGGCTTGTAATAAGGGAACATCTATAATTATGGGGGATTTTAACTATCATATTAATTGGACAAATCAAATTGGGCAGGGCTGCCTTGAGGATGAGTTCATTGAGTGTATTAGTGATGGGTTTCTTGAGCACTATGTAACTGAACCAACCAGAAGGCAAGCAACCTTAGATCTGGTCCTGTGTAACGAGACAGGATTAATTAAAAATGTCCTAGTAAAGGATCCCCTTGGAATGAGTGACCATAACATGGTTGAATTCCATATTCAATTAGAGGGTGAGGAGGTTGTATCTCAAACAAGCGTGCTAAGCTTGAATAAAGGAGACTATGAAGGTATGAGAGCGGAATTGAGTAAAGTGGATTGGGAAAATAGATTAAAGGGTAAGACGATACATGATCAGTGGTGTACATTTAAGGAGTTATTTTACAACTTCCAAAAAAAGTATATTCCACTGAGAAAAAAAGGGTGTAAAAGAAAAGACAGCCATCCGTGGCTAAGTAAAGAAATTAAGGATAGTATTCGACTAAAAACAAGGGCATATAAGGTAGCCAAATCTAGTGGGAGGATAGAGGATTGGGAAAACTTTAAAAGACAGCAAAAAATAACTAAAAGATTGATTAAGAAAGGGAAGATAGATTATGAAAGTAAATTAGCAAAAAATATAAAAACAGATAGTAAGAGTTTTTATAGTTATATAAAAAGAAAAAGGGTGGCGAAAGTAAATGTTGGTCCCTTGGAGGATGAGACCGGGAAATTAATGGTGGGAAATATGGAGATGGCAAAAACACTGAATGAATATTTTGTATCAGTCTTTACAGCAGAGGACACCAAGAATATCCCAACACTGGACAAGCAGGGGGCTATAGGGGGGGAGGAGATAAACACGATCAAAATCACTAAGGAAGTGGTACTCGGTAAAATAATGGGACTCAAGGCGGATAAATCACCTGGACCTGATGGCTTACATCCTAGGGTCTTGAGGGAAGTGGCGGTAGGGATTGTGGATGCATTGGTAATAATCTTCCAAAACTCCCTGGACTCAGCAAAGGTCCCGGCAGACTGGAAAACTGCTAATGTAACACCCTTATTTAAAAAGGGCAGTAGACAGAAGGCTGGAAACTATAGACCGGTTAGCCTAACATCTGTGGTAGGTAAAATTTTGGAGTCCATTATTAAGGAGACAGTAACAGGACATTTGGATAATCATAATTTAATAAGACAAAGTCAGCATGGTTTTATGAAGGGGAAGTCATGTTTGACAAATTTGCTGGAGTTCTTTGAGGAAGTAACATATAGGGTGGATAAAGGGGAACCAGTGGACGTAGTGTATTTAGACTTCCAAAAGGCATTTGACAGGGTGCCACACAAAAGATTATTGCTTAAGATAAAAAATCATGGAATTGGGGGTAATATTCTGGCATGGATAGAGGATTGGCTATCTAACAGAAGGCAGAGAGTTGGGATAAATGGTTCATTCTCAGACTGGCAATCAGTAACCAGTGGTGTTCCGCAGGGGTCAGTGCTGGGTCCCCAACTCTTTACAATCTATATTAACGATTTGGAGGAGGGGACCGAGTGTAACATATCAAAGTTTGCAGATGATACTAAGATGGGAGGGAAAGTAGTGAGTGAGGAGGACATAAAAAACCTGCAAGGGGACATAGACAGGCTAAGTAAGTGGGCAGAGATTTGGCAGATGGAATGCAATACTGCAAAGTGTGAGGTTATGCACTTTGGCAGGAAAAATCGTAGAGCAAGGTATTATCTTAATGGCAAGAAACTGAAAGTACTGAAGTACAAAGGGATCTGGGGGTCCTGGTGCACGAAACTCAAAAGGTTAGTATGCAGGTGCAGCAAGTGATTAAGAAGGCCAATGGAATGTTGGCTTTCATTGCTAGGGGGATAGAATATAAAAATAGGGAGGTATTGCTTCAGTTGTACAAGGTATTGGTGAGACCGCACCTGGAATACTGCATATAGTTTTGGTGTCCATACTTAAGAAAAGACATACTTGCTCTCGAGTCAGTACAAAGAAGGTTCACTCGGTTAATCCCGGGGATGAGGGGATGGACATATGAGGAGAGGTTGAGTAGATTGGGACTCTACTCATTGGAGTTCAGAAGAATGAGAGGCGATCTTATTGAAACATATAAGATTGTGAAGGGGTTGGATCGGGTGGATGCAGGGAGGATGTTCCAGATGATGGGTGAAACTAGAACTAGGGGGCATAGTCTTAGAATAAGGGGCTGCTCTTTCAAAACTGAGATGAGGAACTACTTCACTCAGAGGGTGGTAGGTCCATGGAATATGCTGCCCCAAAAAGCTGTCGAAGCTACATCATTACATAAATTTAAAACAGAAATAGACAGTTTCCTAGAAGAAAAGGGAATTAAGGGTTACGGGGAGCGGGCAGGAATTTGGACATGAGTCTAGGTTCGGATCGGTCATGGCCCTGTGGGTAGCGGAGCGGGCCCAGGGGCCGTGTAGCCTGATCCTGCTCCTGTTTCGTGTGTCTAATTCTGTTAGATTCAGGAGATAGTCCTGTCATAGTGGATTGGCGGTTAGGATCAGATCAGCCATGATCTTATTGAATGGCGGAGCAGGCTCGAGGGGCCAATTGGCCTACTCCTGCTCCTATTTCTTATGTTCTTATGTTCTTATCTATACTGTTCGCTTCAACCACTCCCTGTGGTAGCGAGTTCCACATTCTCACCACTCTCTGGGTAAAGAAGTTTCTTCTGAATTCCCTATTTGATTTCTTGGTGACTATCTTATATTGATGGCCTCTACTTCTGCTCTTCCCCACAAGTGGAAACATTCTCTCTGTATCCACTCAATCAAAAAAAATTCATAATTTTAAGGACCTCTATTCGATCACCCTCAGCCTATTTTCAAGAGAAAAGAGACCCAGCCTGTTCATCCTTTCCTGATCTATATACCCTCGCATTTCTGGTATCGTCCTTCCAAATCTTCTCTGCACTCTCTCCAGGGCCTCGACATCCTATTTATAATATAGTGACCAGAACTGTACGCTGTTTTCTAATGGCTGAATTTTGCCGGTGCTCAGAGTGCGGGTTTAGAGGTGAGTCCACTGTCAAAACCACAAAGACTGACAGCGGGTCGGTATCCCGCTCTGAACCGCCTCCTTGTGAGTTTCCTAAGTGTCGGGTCTGTCATCCCTGACCGAGCACAAAGGAAGTTGGCTGTGGTTGTTGGAGGTCATTCATCTCAATCACATGACATCACTGCAGGAGTTCCTCAGGGCAGTGTCCTAGGCCCAACCATCTTCAGCTGCTTCATCAATGACCTTCCCTCCATCATAAGGTCAGAAGTGGGGATGTTCGCTGATGATTGCGCACTGTTCAGCACCATTCGAGACTCGTCAGATACTGATGCAGTCCGTGTCCATATGCAGCAAGACCTGGACAACATTCAGACTTGGGCTGACAAGTGGCAAGTAACATTCGCACCAAACAAGTGTCAGGCAATGACCATCTCCAACAAGCGAGACTCTAACCATCTCCCCTTGACATTCAATGGCATTACCATCGCTGAATCCCCCACTATCAACATCCTGGGGGTTACCATTGATTAGAAACTGAACTGGACCAGCCATATAAATACTGTAGCTACAAGAGCAGGCCAGAGGCTGGGAATTCTGCGGCGAGTGTCTCACCTCCTGACTCCCCAAAGCCTTTCCACCATCTACAAGGCACAAGTCAGGAGTGTGATGGAATACTCTCCACTTGCCTGGATGAGTGCAGCTCCAACAACACTCAAGAAGCTCGACACCATTCAGGATAAAGCAGCCCGCTTGATTGGCATTCCATCCACCACCTTCAACATTCACTCCCTCCACCACCGCGCACTGTGGCTGCAGTGTGTACCATCTACAAGATGTATTGCAGCAACTCGCCAAAGCTCCTTCAGCAGCACCTTCCAAACCCGTGACCTCTACCACTTAGAAGGACAAGGGCAGCAGACGCATGGGAACATCACCACCTACAAGTTCCCCTCCAAGCCACACACCACCCTGACTTGGACCTGTATCGCCGTTCCTTCACTGTCGCTGGGCCAAAATCCTGGAACTCCCTTCCTAACAGCATTGTGGGTGTACCTACACCATATGGACTGCAGCGGTTCAAGAAGGCGGCTCTCCACCATCTTCTCAAGGGCAATTAGGGATGGGCACTAAATGCAGGCCTAGCCAGCGACACCCACATCCCATCAATGAATAAAAAAAAGACCCGACACCAAGCGGCGGGTCAGCCAATTTAGATACTTTGAAGCTTGTTAAAAGGTAGTTAAGCACCATTTTCCCATGTAGTTACCATTTTCCCAGGTTTTTAACGAGGTTCCCGGAGAGCGGCTATCACGTCAGGTAAGTATGCCGGGTTCTCAATAACTGTGGATTGCTGTGAATAGGTGAAAGCTGCAGAAGTGGTCTAAAACCTACCATTTCACAGCTGTTCACTTCCCAATCTTAGAATCTGGAGCATTAATGATTTGGAACCCACTTTTGAGCTTTATGCAAACATGATTTCCCTTTCATAAAACCATGTTGACTCTGCCTAATCATATAATCATTTTCTAAGTGCCCTGTTCCACTTCCTTAATAATGGATTCCAGCATTTTCCCGAGGACTGATGTCAGGCTAACTGGCCTGTAGATCCCTGTTTTCTCTCTCCCTCCTTTCTTGAATAGCGGGGTTACATTTGCTACCTTCCATTCCACGAGGGCCTTTCCAGAATCTAGTGAATTTTGGAAGATCACGACCAATGCATCCACTATCTCCGCAGCCACCTCTTTTAGAACCATAGGATGTAGGCCGTCAGGTCCAGGGGATTTGTCGGCTTTTAGTCCCGTTAGTTTCTCAAGTACTTTTTCTCGACTGATGTGAATTACTTTAACTTCCTCACCCTCATTAGCCCCTTGGTTCCCCACTATTTCTGGAATCTCAACCTTCTCCAGGGTAGCTCACGCAGCTCCAGCTCGCGCAGCCTAAGCCCGGGCTGTCCGCAGTGCGGCCGTAACATGCCCGTAGACTTGTACGAGTGGTCGGGACCTCTCGCCCTGACCGAGGTGGCCGAGTAGTCTGCGCAGCCCCTCCGTGTCAAGTTTGACAACGTGGACAGAGATGTGCTGGGTAAAGTGCTGAGCCTGGCCCAGGCACTGACTGCAGCTGAGAGCTGAACACACAGGAACCGCTCCAGTGCCTGGAGCCAGCAACAAGAGGCAACAAAAGCAAGGAAGGCACAGAGTACAAAAGCAAGGAAGTTATGATGAACGTTCATAAAACACTGGTTCGGCCTTAACTGGGGTATTTTGTCCAATTCTGGGCCCCGCACTTTAGGAAGGATGTGAAGCCCTTAGAGAGGGTGCAGAAAAGATTTACAAGAATGGTTCCAGGGATGAGGGACTTTCAGTTACGTGGATAGACTGGAGAAGCTGAGGTTGGTCTCCTTAGAGCAGAGAAGGTTGAGAGGAGATTTGATGGAGGTGTTCAAAATCATGAGGGGTCTGGACAGAGTAGATAGAGAGAAACTGTTCGAGAACCAGAGGACACATTTAAGGTGATTTACAAAAGAACCAAAGGCGACATGAGGAAAAACTTTTTTACGCAGTGAGTGGTTAGGATCTGGAATGCACTGCCTGAGAGGGTGGTGGAGGCAGATTCAATCACGGCTTTCAAAAGGGAATTGGATAAGTATCTGAAGGAAAAACATTTGCAGGGCTATGGGGAAAGGGCAGGGGAATGGGACTAGCTGAAGAGCTCTTGCAGAGACCCAGCACGGGCTCAATGGGCTGAATGGCCTCCTTCTGTGCTGTAACCATCCTCTGATTCTAAGCTTATATTGTGGTTAATAACAGACACACCCTGTTCTTTCCCCTGATCTGATTACAGATTCCAACCAGTCGATTCAGTGATAACAACAGAAAATGCTGGAAAAACTCAGCAGGGCAGGCAACATCCGTGGAGAGAAAATAGAATGGAATGTCTTATCAGTGATGCCATGGCGACATGTCTGCAGTGAAACACCTGTTTGAGTTTCTAACTCAGACTAAACTTCTCTTTCCCATAATACACACTGGCCCAGAAATTTGGCTCTCCACGGGTGAGTACGCATGGGGGCAGCACGGTGGCATAGTGGTTAGCACTGTTGCCTCACAGCGCCAGGGACCCGGGTTCGAATCCGGCCTCGGGCGACTCTGTGTGGAGTTTGCACATTCTCCCCGTGTTTGCGTGGGTTTCCTCCGGGTGCTCCGGTTTCCTCCCACAGTCCAAAGATGTGTGGGTTAGGTTGATTGGCTATGATAAATTGACCCTGCATGCGCTGGAAACCGGCACTTCCGATCCTCTGAACGAAGAGGTTCAGAGGTCGAACGCGCGCGCAGGAGAGGCTGCGCGTGCGCATCGAATTTACGTTTTTTTTGCAGGTTTTCCCGGGATCGTAAGCCTGCAGGATTTAGAAATGTAAAAGCAGGCGTAAGGCCTGCTTTTTACAAGGTAAGTGGTGAATTAATTAAAATTAAAACATTTTTTCCACAGGTTTATTATTTTTAAATACTTTAAAGCAAGGTAAGTTTATTTTTAGCCCCATTAGAATATAAAATTATTTTTTTCAAAAATTTAAATTATTGTTTAAAATAGTTATTTCATGTAATTTATAGTTTATTTAAAAAATGTGATGTTTTAAAAAAATGTATTTGAATGTTTAGTGCTATTTTGGGGCCGTAGTATTTATAAGTTTAGACAGGTCTTCCTGTCAATCTTATGAATGGGCTTTTCCCTCCTCCGGTTGGCTGCCCGTGGCCCATGTGATCCCAGGGGACGCATCGAACTAACTGCGCCCCTGGGATACGCAAGCACTGCGCGCAGGCAGCTGGGCCAGGCCCCGGAGCGGAATTCCACGGGGCACTACAGCTCAACGGCCGGCGCTCAAGGTAAGTGCAGGTCGGGGGCTTACGCCCACGGGAAGCCCCCGACCCGAATTTCTGGGCCATTATATCAGACATTTGATGTCAATGTATTTCAGCCATGTTAATATCTCTAAAATCTACAAGGAGATAAGATACAAAAATCTTTAAAAGTTGGAGGATAAGTTTATAAAGTGGTTTAAAAATGTTACCCGAGGTTTTTTATAAATGGGGCGTAGAAAACCATACCATCGGTTCGGCTGCAGTTAGAATAAGTTTTGGGCATCTTACACTAGGAAGGATGTTGGGGCCACAGAGAAGCTGCAGAATAAATTAACTGAGGTTATACCACGGATGAGAGGCTTTAGTTATCAGAAAATCCTAGAAGAAACAGCACAAAAGGTGGCCATTCGGCCCATCATGCTTGTACCAGCTCTTTGGGAGAGCTATCCAATTAGTCCCACTCCCTTGCTCTTTCCCCATAACCTGGTAAATGTTTTCCCTTCAAATATTTATCCAATTCCCTTTTGAAAGTTACTCTTGAATCTGCTTCCACCACCCTTTCAGGCAGTGCATTTCAGGTCATAATAACTCGCTGGGTAAAGAAATGTTTGTGATGAAATATATGCCTTCATCAGCCTATGTGTTTTCCCTGTGTGTTTCACCTGCTTGTATTGTGAACCGCCCCCTTTTGTTCCTATTGTGTGTATTGGCTACGCCCCTGTCTTTTGCCATATAAAGGTCTCAGGAGCTGTATGAGTCATTCCTGCCAGACGCCTGATGTGGGAAGACCTGTAATGCTGCTATGTTCTTAGTGATTAAAAGCCTTTGTTGAATCCTTTAAATTCCTTGTCTTTGAGTTATTGAAGGCACATCAATGTTTCCTCATGATGACCTGTCTGCAGTGAAGCGCCTGTTTGAGTTTCTAACTGAGGCGAACTTCTCTTTCCCAGGAGGAGAGACGAGAGAAACTGGGGCACTTCTCATTAGAACAAAGCAGGGTGAGAGGAGATGTGAGCGAGGTGTTTAAACTTGATCAACGACACTGACCAAAATACCAGAGACACTCCCTGTCCCTCAGGACCTGTGTCCAGGGGAGAAGCTGATGGGTTTATCAGATCATCTTTGGGTTAAATGTTGTGCTCGTGGAGCTGAGCCCCTAGTGTCAGCATCAGACACTCTCCAGTCGGGTACAGCACGGGTTAGATGCAGAGTAAGCCCATCAGCCACTCCCCGACACAGATACCGAGGGACAGGGAGTGTCTGGGACAATGACATTTCTCACTCAATAAGGTATAAATTGATCCTGTACCTCTCCCCATTAATCCTGGGCTCCACACGGGGTGAATCCTGCTCCTGTTTCCCTTCCTGTAACAGCACTGAGCTAAACCCAGCCCATAATGAGCAGGGCTCAGGGAGATTGGTTGCTAGGCACTGCAGTGATGTCATAAAGCAGGGCCATTCAGCCCAGCTGGTCGTCTCCTTGTCCCTTTAAAGGTGGAGAGCCGGGACACCCTGGCCTAGAAATTGAGTTTTGGCTTAGCCAGGGCTTTAGCGCCGGAAGTTAGTGCCGGCGCTAAGTCCCCCTGCGCGCGCCAAAAATTCAGCAGGGCCGCGCCCAAACGGCTGCCGGCGCTACTGAAGGGTCTTTGCGGCGGTAAATCGGCGCTAACTGCCGTTTCGCGCCGCAATTCCGGCGCTGCGGCACCCGATGCGGTGCGGCAGGCTCGGGAAGTGCAGGCCTCCTCCTTCCCTTAAGGAGGAGCTGCCTGCACCCGGCCGCGGCCCGCAAAAATCTTTTTAAAAATGAGCCCGGCACCTCGGACAAGTGCCGGGCTTGCTTCTGTTCCGGGGGGGGGGGGGGGAAGTCCGGGGAGGGAGCTGCGGCCAGGCGGCCGGCGGGGAAAGCGGCCGGCCGCCGCGGGGCCTTTAATGCGCCGGCGCAAAGACTTGTAAGACTCTGTTGCCAGAGTCTTAGTTGCAGCTGCCACGGGCGAGGCGGGCCGCAACTGAATTTCGGCGCTGGGGCCCGTCGGCATGGCAACCGGGACGCTGCGCACACCGATGACGTCATCGGTGCCGGCGCAGCGCTACCGGTCTACCGCGGCGGAAGGGCCCCAGGCAATTTCGGCGCCAGCGCCAATTGCAGCGCTAGGCCCTCTAGCGCCGCAAAATCAGCGCTAAGGGCACTCAATTTCTAGGCCTCTGTCTCCAAACACATCCCACCTGTTCATACTGAGAATCCCCGGGGAAGGCCCAAGGCCCAGAGTGTGCAACACAACCAAGGGGGAAAGAGGAGGAGAGAAGGGGAGGTATATCAAGGAGTCGGGACTGAAGGACACCAAGCTTCAGTTTTAGAGCCTGTAGACTTCAGGAGGGGAAGAGTGAGTTCAGTAGTTTTAGGATCCAGGGAGAGAACAAGGAGCAGATGGGGAGACTGGTGTGGATTCCAGCACAGTGAGGATGTAGGGGGAGGGAGATTGTGTCGGGCCGTGTATTAGGGGTGTAGGAGGGACGAGAGGAAAGGTCAGAGGAGCAATTAATGCAGCAGTGCCCATAAATAGTGAGAGAGAGAGAAGGTGGGGGTTCGAGTGGACCAGGGACAGTCTGTTAAACTCTCTGTTTGCTGTGACCAGTTTTCCTTCGGTTAAAAATGGCCTCCTGTAGCCCAGTGACACAAACAGCCCATTAAACTCCACCAATGGCCTTTGGTCTGGTGAGGTCTCCCTTTGTGAAACATCGGCGGTTGTTAAAGCTTTTCATTCTGACACACTCACACTGAGAAATGAGCTGCAGAACTGCCGACACCGTCAGCTTTAAGGAGACGTTTCCCTTTAGAGATCGGATTGCCCATTGAATTTGATTAAATTGATGTTAAAGTAACAAGGCTTCTTTGCCCCATGACAATAACAGATTATCAGAATATTTTCATTGGTTAAAATCCAATGTTACAGGGACTCACTGCCCTGGGGGGGTTGAAGTGGACCCTGCGATATAATAGAATTTTCTGTCCTGTCAGACTTGGACATCTTGTAGATCCATCTTTTAACAAGTTGTGGGATCTCAGTTCTCAGATGGATTCCACTCAGTTTGTAACAAGTCCTCAATCAGCTCGTCTTATTGTTGAGACATCAAAGACTCGACACACTGCATGTGTGTGAAACAAAGCTCATTTATTTGACACTAGCTGAAGTGCCCGGCAGTGCCGAGGGTCTTTTGAGGGCATGTTGTTGTTGGAAGAGAGAGAGAGAGCGACTGGGGGGAAGAGAGAGAGCAACTGGGGGGAAGAGAGAGAGCGACTGGGGGGAAGAGAGAGAGCGAGAGACTGGGGGGAAGAGAAAGAGCGACTGGGGGGGAAGAGAAAGAGCGACTGGGGGGGAAGAGAGAGAGCGACTGCGGGGGAAGAGAGAGAGTGACTGGGGGGAAGAGAGAGAGCGACTGGGGGGAAGAGAGAGAGCGACTGGGGGGGAAGAGAGAGAGCGACTGAGGGGAAGAGAGAGAGTGACTGGGGGGAAGAGAGAGAGCGACTGGGGAGAAGAGAGAGAGCGACTGAGGGGAAGAGAGAGAGTGACTGGGGGGAAGAGAGAGAGCGACTGGGGGGAAGGGGGAGGTGGGGAGGAAAGGGGGTGGGGAGGGGGGAGGAAAGGGGGAGGGGGGAGGAGAGGGGAGGAGGGGAGGAACGGGGGCGGGGGGAGGGGAGGGGGGTAGGAAAGGGGGAGGGGGGAGTAAAGGGTGAGGGGGAGGAAAGGGGGAGGGGGAGGAAAGGGGGAGGGGGTGGGGAGGGGGGAGGAAAGGGGGAGGGGGGAGGAAAGGGGGAGAGGGGAGGGGGGAGGAAATGGGGAGGGGGGAGGAAACGGGGAGGGGGAGGGGGAGGAAAGCGGGAGGGGGAGGGGGAGGAAAGTGGAAGGGGGAGGAAAGGGGAGGGGGGAAGAAGGGGAGGGGGGAAGAACGGGGAGCGGGGAAGTAGGGGGAGGGGGGAAGAAGGGGGAGGGGGAAGAAGGGGGAGTGGGGAAGAAGGGGGGGAAGAAGGGGGAGAAGAAGAGGGAGGGGAGGAAGAAGGGGGGGAAGAAGGGGGAGGGGGAGAGGGGGAAGAAGGGGGAGGGGGAAGAAGGGGAGGGGAGAGGGGGGGAAGAAGGGGGAGGGAGGGGGAAGAAGGGGAGGGGGAAGAAGGGGGAGGGGGAAGAAGGGGAGGGGGGAAGAAAGGGAGGGGGAAGAAGGGGAGGGGGAAGAAGGGGGAGGGGAAGAAGGGGGGAGGGGGAGGGGTAAGAAGGGGAGGGGGAATAAGGGGGAGGGGGGAAGAAGGGGTAGCAGGGAGCGGGGAAGGGGAAGAAGGGGGAGGGGGAAGAAGGGGGAGGGGGGAAGAAGGGGGAGGGGGAAGAGGGGGGAGGGGAAGGGGGAAGAAGGGGAGGAGGGGAGGGGGGAAGAATGGGGAGCGAGGGAGGGGGATGAAGCGGGAGGAGGGGGGAAGAAGGGGGAGGAGGGGGAGGGGGGAAGAAGGGGGAGGGGAAAGAAGGGGGAGGGGGGGAGGGAGAGAGGGGGAGGGGAGCGCCCCATCAGCCCGAGCCCCACCCCCGATTTCCCGAGCCCCGCCCCCCACCCTCCCGAGCCCCGATCTCCCGAGGCCTGATCTCCCGAGCCCCGCCACCCGATCTCCCGAGCCCCGCCCCGGAGCCCCGCACCCCCCCGATCTCCCGAGGCTCGCCCCCCCGATCTCCCGAGGCCTGATCTCCCGAGCCCCGCACCCCCCGAGCCCCGATCTGCCGAACCCCGATCTCCAGAGCCCCGCCCCCCACCCGAGCCGGCTTCAAGAGCAGAGAGAAGCCGCCGTGCAACCTACCACGTGAGGCCCGGCCGGACTCAAGTCGCGCGTGCTGACTCCTGCCCCACCCGCCTTTACTAAGATGGCGGCGGTGGCGATGCTTGGCTCAGGCTCGCCCCCTCCAGCCTTCACAAAGATGGCGGCGATCGCGAGCCGTTTGTTGAGCGCGACGGGAGGTGCCTAGCTAGGGCGTGGCTGGGCAACAGAGGCCCAGGCTTACAGGCCTGGAAAAACGGTGAAAGGTAGGAAAATTCTAGATGTTAGAGAAAAGATTTACAAATGAATTAACTTTTTTTAAAAACAATTTGTGTTTTAAAAGCAACTTTTTTTTTGCTGGAAATGTAGATTTGAAAAGAAACACGCAGAGAGTGGGAAAAAGAAATGAACAGTTTGGAATCAAGATGGCAGCCACTCACCTCGGTTCAGAATGATAAGGCCCGCCCACACACGCACCGATTGGTCAACCATCAGGTCACTGAACTGTAGGATTGGTCAATCATCACGTCACTCAACTGTAGGATGGCCCGCCCGCACACACAATGAACCCGCCCCCACTCAATGCAAATGAGTGGATAATAAGCGGAATTTTGAATGTTTTTTGGATACCGTCGCAATAATTTTTGTCCAACCGTCGGCGCAACTTTTGTCCGAGCAAAAAGTAAATACACCTACAAGAGTCCCCTAATGATGAGCTTTTGGCGGGCTTATCGCACAGCGGGGTAGTTATTATATTTTAAAATACTTTGGGATGGCCGGTAAAGGGCCATCTCTGGTCTGGAATGACCTTCATTGTTTTTAATGTCCTGGTGATGTCCTTAACGGGTCCTTGATGCTCTTCTCATGAATATGAAACTGTTCCCTTTTGTCTGGGTAAACATTTAGATGGCCTTTATCTACAGGCCGATCTTGACTGGATCTGCATCCAATCTATATGTATATGTGGGTGTCTGGTTTCATTCTCTCAGAAACAGCTTCCAGAACTTACTGTGGGCTGAATCCACAAAGCTGTCTGAGGACTGCAGGAACCATTTTAAAGTGTCCCAATAAGTTGGTCACGGGGTCTGGCGTCCATTTTGAATGCCCCTTTTCCCTAGGCTTCTTTTAAAACGGTCTTTAAAATCATGGCCTCTTCTGCCATTCGACCCTTTATAATATAAAGTTCAATTCTGCGAATCCTACAAAGTTTTCAAGATATTAAGGGGAACTGATAGAGACAATCTATTTCTGCTGGTTGGGGAGTCTAGGACTAGGGGGCAGAGTGTAAAAATTAGAGCCAGACCTTTCAGGAGTGAAGTTAGGAAATACTTCTACACACAAAAGGTGTTAGAAGTTTGGAACCGTCTTCCACAAACAGCAGTTGATGCTCGGTCAATTGTTAATTTTAAATCTGGGATTGATAGATTTGTGTTAACCAAAGGTATTAAGGACTATGGGGTAAAGGCGGGTATATGGAGTAAGATCTCATTGAATGGTGGGCAGGCTCGAGGGGCTGAATGGCCTACTCCTGTTCCTATGTTGCCAAGCTCTGGAATTTCATTCCTAAACCTCGCCACCTCTCTACCACTCTTTCCTCCTTTAAGATACTCCTTAAAACCTACCTCTTTGACCAAGATTTTGGTTACCTGCCCTAATATCTCCTTATATGACTCGCTGTCAAATTTTGTTTGAAAATGTTCCTGTGAAGCAACATGGGATGTTTACGACGTTAAAGGCACTATATAAATGCAAGTTATTGTCTGTGACCACTTACACTTTGAGACCAAATCCAGGGACCATTTACACTGTGACACCAAATCCTGTGACCATTTACACTTTGAGACCAAATTGAGGTACCATTTACACTGTGACACCAAATCCTGTGACCATTTACACTTTGAGACCAAATCGAGGTACCACTTACACTGTTACACCAAATCCTGTGACCACTTACACTTTGAGACCAAATCGAGGTATCATTTACACTGTGGCACCAAATCCAGGGACCACTTACACTGGGACTATAAATGGGAATCAGAGAGCCTCAGTGTGGAGAATGGTCATGGTGGTGAAACCAGCTCTAGTGAGGGTGAAAGGCAGGTAATGGATGAAGATATGATGGTGGAATCAGATGGTGATTGGTGGGGCCTGGTGACAGGTTATTGTCAGAAGCCCTTTTCAGGCAGGCTGATGACTGGATGTAATCTGCACAATACCTGGATCCGCCTGTTCTTGTCCAAAATCACAAAGTCTAATGTCCGTGATGTCTATTTCTGTGAGAATTGTAGAGATGTAAAAGAAGGGAGGAAATCAGGCTCGGGCCAGAAAGAAGGTTCCTTGAATGAACAATTCATGAGGCTGTTTTGTGACTCGTCTGCGTGAGGTTGAAAAACATGAAATGGAAAAGGACGCGTCTAGTGACACTGGCGTTGTCAATAGTGGTTTCTTACAATCACTATTTCCTAAGCCCAATATGCTATCGACTACCCCCAAGCACTGACCCCAATCCTGACCACTAACCCCAATCCTAACCAATAACCACTAGCCTCAACCACTAACTCCAATCCTAACAAATAACCACGAGCCCCAACCACTAACACCCAATCCTAACCAATAACCACAGGCCCCAACCACTAACCCCAATCATAACCAATAAACACTGGCCCCAACCACTAACCCCAATCCTAACCAATAACCATTAGCCCCAACCCATAACTCCAATTCTAACCAATAACCACTAGCCCCAACCACTAACCCCAATCCTAACCAATAACCACTAGCCCCAACCACTAACCCCAATCCTAACCAATAACTACTAGCCTCAACCAATAACCCCAATCCTAACCAATAACCACTGGTCCCAACCACTAACCCCAATCCTAACCAATAACCACTAGCCTCAACCACTAACTCCAATCCTAACAAATAACCACGAGCCCCAACCACCAACACCCAATCCTAACCAATAACCACTGGCCCCAACCACTAACCCCAATCATAACCAATAAACACTGGCCCCAACCACTAACCCCAATCCTAACCAATAACCATTAGCCCCAACCCATAACTCCAATCCTAACCAATAACCACTAGCCCCAACCACTAACCCCAATCCTAACCAATAACCACGAGCCCCAACCACTAACCCCAATCCTAACCAATAACCATTAGCCCCAACCCATAACTCCAATTCTAACCAATAACCACTAGCCCCAACCACTAACCCCAATCCTAACCAATAACCACTAGCCCCAACCACTAACCCCAATCCTAACCAATAACTACTAGCCTCAACCAATAACCCCAATCCTAACCAATAACCACTGGTCCCAACCACTAACCCCAATCCTAACCAATAACCACTAGCCTCAACCACTAACTCCAATCCTAACAAATAACCACGAGCCCCAACCACCAACACCCAATCCTAACCAATAACCACTGGCCCCAACCACTAACCCCAATCATAACCAATAAACACTGGCCCCAACCACTAACCCCAATCCTAACCAATAACCATTAGCCCCAACCCATAACTCCAATCCTAACCAATAACCACTAGCCCCAACCACTAACCCCAATCCTAACCAATAACCACGAGCCCCAACCACTAACCCCAATCCTAACCAATAACTACTAGCCTCAACCAATAACCCCAATCCTAACCAATAACCACTGGCCCCAACCACTAACCCCAATCCTAACCAATAACCACTAACCCCAATCCTAACCAATAACCACTAGCCCCAACCAGTAACCCCAATCCTAACCAATAACCACGAGCCCCAACCACTAACCCCAATCCTAACCAATAACCACTAACCCCAATCCTAACCAATAACCATTAGCCCCAACCTATAACTCCAATCCTAACCAATAACCACTAACCTCAATCCTAACCAATAACCATTAGCCCCAACCCATAACTCCAATCCTAACCAATAACCACTAGCCCCAACCACTAACCCCAATCCTAACCAATAACCACTAGCCCCAACCACTAACCCCAATCCTAACCAATAACCACGAGCCCCAACCAGTAACCCCAATCCTAACCAATAACCACGAGCCCCAACCACAAACCCCAATCCTAACCAATAACCACTGGCCCCAACCACTAACCCCAATCCTAACCAATAACCATTAGCCCCAACCACTAACCCCAATCCTAACCAATAACCACTAGCCCCAACCACTAACCCCAATCCTAACCAGTAACCACTAGCCCCAACCACTAACCCCAATCCTAACCAATAACCACTAGCCCCAACCACTAACCCCAATCCTAACCAATAACCACAAGCCCCAACCACTAACCCCAATCCTAACCAATAACCACTAGCCCCAACCACTAACCCCAATCCTAACCAATAACCACTAGCCCCAACCACTAACCCCAATCCTAACCAATAACCACTAGCCCCAACCACTAACCCCAATCCTACACCTTAACCCCAGCCCCTGACCAAGGATTATTGACAGGGATCAATGGAAGAGCTAAAGAGCTGATAAAGGAAGTATTTGAAACAATTATCTCGATTAAAGAAATAGTGCAAGGTATGTTAGTAACAAGAGATTAAATCAAAGAGACCATCAAAATCAGCAATGACAATTACAAAGATCAGAACATTTCTAAGGCTGTCACATGCAGTATGTGTGGAGTTTTTTTTAAATCGGATCCAAGAGATGTTAAATGATACAGAAAATAACAGATTTCAAATCTTATGCAAGGTAGTTCTGCAAAGGGGCGGTTCAAAGTAATTTCAGATGAGTGTAAAGTGAGACACTACAGTTCAGTCTATGACACCCACAAGCCGTGTACACAAATGGAACAAGCTTGGGGTTTGATGTGGTAGAAGGTGAACTAGATGAGAACTGAAATAATCCAGAGTAAGAAAAGGCCCAAAAATGGAACAGTCAGTAACAGAACATCAATTAGACTCCTCTTATCATGGAGAAATCAAATATTAGACACACTGTGTGTTTGAAACAAAGCTGATTTATTTAATATTTGTCCAGAATATTAATCTCAAGCCCAGTTATTCTAGTTATTAACATCAGCAGAAACAAAGCCCAATTGCCAGAGTGAACATGGTTCAATCCTGGATGTGATTAACAGCAGAATCCAACCTCTGCAATCACTAGTGAACTTGCTGGTGTCTCAGCAGAGTGCATGACTGAGTGAATCCCTTCCCACACATGGAGCAGGTGAATGGTTTCTCCCCAGTGTGAACTTGCTGGTGATTAAGCAAGTTAGACTTCCAAGTGAAAACCTTCCCACAATAAGAGCAGGTGAAAGATCGCTCCTCAGTGTGAACTCGCTGGTGTCTCAGCAGAGTGCATGACTGAGCGAATCCCTTCCTACACACGGAGCAGGTGAATGGTCTCTCCCCAGTGTGAGTGCGTTGGTGGGTCAGCAGGTTGCTTGTGTTTTTAAAGCTCTTCTCACAGCTCCTTCAACAGCACCTTCCAAACCCGCGACCTCTACCACTTAGAAGGACAAGGGCAGCAGACGCATGGGAACATCACCACCTGCAAGTTCCCCTCCAAGCCACACACCACCCTGACTTGGACCTGTATCACCATTCCTTCACTGTCGCTGGGCCAAAATCCTGGAACTCCCTTCCTAACAGCATTGTGGGTGTACGTACACCATATGGACTGCAGCGGTTCAAGAAGGCGGCTCACCGCCATCTTCTCAAGGGCAATTAGGGATGGGCACTAAATGCAGGCCGAGCCAGCCAGCGACGCCCACATCCCATCAATGAATAAAAAATAAAAAAAACATCTAAATGGTCTCTTAACAGTGTGAACAAGTTGGTGAGTCAGAAGATGGGATGACTGAGTGAATCCCTTCCCACACACAGAGCAGATGAACGCCCTCTCCCCAGTGTGAACTCGCTGGTGTCTATGGAGGCTGGATGACTGAGTGAATCCCTTCCCACATTCAATACACGTGAACGGCCTCTCCCCAGTGTGAACTCGCTGGTGTATCTGGAGCTTGGATAACTCTGCGAATCCCTTCTCACACACGGAGCAGGTGAATGGCCTCTCCCCGGTGTGAGTGCGCCGATGAGTTGGTACGATGCCAGACGCAAGGAAAATAGCGTTACTGCTCACGGTTGCAGGCCCACAGGTGATAGAGGTATTTAATACGTTTGTATTTGATCAAGAGGAGGACAGAGTAAAAATGGACGATGTGCTAAAGAAGTTTGATACACATTGTTCTCCCAAAAAGAACGAGACCTATGAGAGGTACGTGTTCCGTTCACGGACACAGCAGCAAAATGAGACTTTTGATAGCTTTGTGACCGATCTGAAACTGAAAGCACAGACATGTAATTTCTCTGAACTGAAATCATCCATGATTCATGACCAGATTGTGTTTGGTATTCATAATAAAAAAGTCAGGGAACATTTGTTGAGAGAAACTGAACTAACATTGGAGAATGCTGTGAAAATATGCCATGCCAGTGAGCTAGCTCAGAAGCACGTGAAGACTTTCAGTGAAATTAATAATGATGCGACTGTAATGAGTGACTGTGCTGCTGTCGGTGCTGTGTCCTACAAAGAGAAGAAACATGGGCAGAACAGAAATGCAAAGCAATCGGAGGATGGAATTTTTAATTGTAAACACTGTGGTTACCAGCACCAGTCAAGACAATGCCCAGCGTTTGGCAAAATGTGCACAAAATGTAATGGAAAGAATCACTTTGCCAAACAATGCTTTTCAAAAGTAAAAACAAAGAAAGGGCAACAAGTCAATGTGATTGAGGACACTGATTTAAGTGAGACATTTTTTGTAGGAATGGTGTCATGTGACAATATAGAAAAGGATACAGAAAATGTGCAGCCCTCAGGAATGGACAATGCTGAACATAAAGTTAATGCAGTAAAAGAGGACAAATGGATAATGCCACTGCAGGTAAATGGAGCATTAGTTACATTGAAACTAGACACTGGGGCAAAAGTAATCTTAATCAGTATGAGTGACATTAAAAATATGAAAAAGCCCAAAATACAGAAAAAGTCAGTACCACTGAAGAACTATAATGGACAGAAAATAGATAGCTTAGGTGTATGCAGACTTAACGTGACAGTCAAAGACAAAGTGCATCATCTCATGTTTTCTGTTGTGGCTGAAGGACTTGATTCACTACTAGGTGACAAAGCTTGTGAGGACTTAGAACTGGTCAAGCGAGTCTACCGTATAAACTGTGCCATAAGCAAACCAGATGACTCAGTGGATTCTGTAGTGAGTAATTTCCAGGATGTGTTCAAAGGATTTGGAGTTCTACCATTCACATACAAGGTCCAGCTAAAGGAGGATACTCAGCCAGTGGTACATGCTCCACAGAGAGTTCCAGCACCCCTGCGTGACCGGCTCAAGAAAGAACTGGACGGAATGACCACACTAGGAGTCATCAGGAAAGTTGAAGAGCCAACAATCTGGGTTAACTCCATGGTATGTGTAAAGAAAAAGAACAAAGATCTAAGAGTATGCATGGATCCAAAGGACTTAAATGCAAACATAAAACGTGAACACTACCAGATTCCCAAGCGAGAAGAAATCACCAGTGAAATGTCAGGTGCCAGATACTTCACAAAGCTCGATGCCTCACAAGGATTTTGGCAACTAAAACTGGATGAAGAGAGCACCAAATACTGTACCTTCAACACACCATTTGGCAGGTATTGTTTCCTCAGAATGCCTTTCGGGATAATATCTGCATCTGAAATCTTTCATAAAGCGATGGAATACATAATTGAAGGTCTGGAAGGAGTTCGGGTCTATGTTGATGACATCATCATCTGGGGCTCCACACTGAAAGAACACAATGAGAGACTGACTAAAGTGCTACAGAGCATACGCCGGAATGGACTGAAGCTCAACAAAGCCAAGTGTCAGTTTGGCATCCAGGAAGTCACTTTCCTCGGAGATAATCTATCTGGTAAAGGAATAGAGCCAGATATGGAAAAAGTAAATGCCATACTCAACATGCCCCGACCCAATGACAAAAAAGGAGTGCTACGCATCATGGGGATGATAAACTTCATTGGAAAGTTCATTCCTAACTTGTCAGCCAAGACAGCCTGTCTGCGAGACCTGCTACATAAAGCAAATGAGTTCGCATGGACAGAAAGACATGAACAAGAGTGGATGAACCTCAAAACAGTGCTGACAACCACACCTGTACTCACCTTCTTTGATGCAACAAAGAGAATCAAAGTGTCACCGGATGCATCAAAAGATGGCCTAGGCACGGTCTTGCTACAAGCAGAGGGTGAAGATTGGAAGCCTGTTGCCTATGCCTCCAGGTCTATCACTGATTCTGAGTGTCGATACTCCCAGATTGAAAAGGAATGTCTGGGCTTGGTAGTTGGACTAGAAAAGTTCCATGGCTACATATATGGACTTCCCACCTTCACAGTTGAGACAGACCACTGGTTGCCATCATAAAAAAAATCCTAAATGAGATGTCTCCAAGGATTCAACGACTCACGATGAAGCTGCAAAGATATGAATTTGAACTGATCTACACACCAGGCAAACACATAGTGTTAGCAGATGCACTATCCCGAGCACCCACAATGAGTCATGTGAGCTCTACTGAGGAAGACGTGGATGTTCATGTGAGTATGGTCACTGCTGCGCTGCCCGTGTCAGACACAAAATCAAAGCAAATAGCAGAAGAAACAGTAAAAGATACAGGCCTAGAAATTGGGTTTTGGCGCAGCGACGGCTTTAGCGCCGGAAGTTAGTGCCGGAGCTAAGTCGCGCTGGGCGGGCCAAAAATTCACTACTTCTGCGCCCAAACGGCTGCCGGCGCTGCTGAAAGCTGTTAGTGCCTGAAAACTGGCGCTATGCGCTGAATTTCGGCGCTATTCCGGCGCTGCGGCGCCCGCTGCGGTGCGGCAGGTTCGGGAAGTGCAGGCCTCCTCCTTCCCTTAAGGAGGAGCTGCCTGCACCCGGCCGCGGCCCGCGATAATCTTTTTAAAAATGAGCCCGGCACCTCGGACAAGTGCCGGGCTTGCTTCTGTTCCGGGGGAGGGTGGGGGAAGTCCGGGGAGGGAGCTGCGGCCAGGCGGGCGGCGGGAAAGCGGCCGGCCGCCGCGGGGCCTTTAATGCGCCGGCGCAACGTTCTGTAAGGCACCTCTGCCAGAACGTTGCTTGCGGCTGCCACGGGCGAGGCGGCCGCAACTCAATTTCCGAGTTCGGGCGGGTTACCATGGCAACCGGGACGCTGTGCACACCGATGACGTCATCGGTGCTGGCGCAGCGCTACCGGCCTAACGCCGATTTAGGGCCCCTGTCAATTTCAAAACTGGCCATAACTTCGCCGCTAGGCCCTCTAGCGCCTCAAAAGCGGCGCTAAGGCCAGTGAATTTCTAGGCCACAGTGTTACAAACAATAATAAAGAACATTCATCATGGTTGGCCAAAAGGTTCCTGTCCAAAGTACTTTCACATTAGGTCAGCATTGAGTGTCGCAAGTGGACTATTACTAAAACAGAACAGAATAGTCATTCCACAGGCTCTACATCGAGACATGCTCAAAAGGATTCATGAGGGACACCTCGGAATTGAAAAATGCAAAAGGAGAGCAAGAGACACTGTTTATTGGCCTAGAATAAATAAGGACATTGAGAACATGATAGGCGAATGTGAGACATGTCAGAAACACCAAAACAAACAAGCAAAGGAACCAATGATAGTAGCTGACTTACCAACAGCACCATGGCAAAAGGTTGGTATGGACCTTTTTCATTTGAATGGTAAAGACTATCTAATAGTGATTGACTACTATTCTAACTATCCTGAGATGGCGCTGCTCTCAAGCACATCAGCAAGCAGTGTCATAATGCATGTTAAATCCATCTTCACCAGACATGGAATCCCCAGGATTGCCATTAGCGACAATGGTCCGTTCTTCAACTGCAAGGAGCGGCAACAGTTTGCAGCACATTATGACTTTCAGTACATCACATCCAGTCCTCTGTATGCTCAGTCGAATGGTAAGGCAGAGAAAGGTGTTCAAGTTCTCAAACAGCTACTGAAGAAAGCAACAGAAAGCAAGTCTGATCCTTATCTCGCCCTGCTGAGCTACCGAGCCTCCCCTTTAGACTGTGGTTCTTCACCTGCTGAACTCCTAATGGGTCACAAGTTGCGCACCACACTACCCTGCTGTGCAAAAGAAAAGCAGAGTAAGGAACTGAGACAGAGACTTCAACTGTTAAAGCTGAAACAGAAATCACACTATGACAAGTCATCCAAAACTCTGAAACCATTGACAAGGGATGATGTTGTCAGGATTGAGGATCCAAATGCATGGAACAGGAAAGCTACAGTTCTTGAGGAAGTAGGACCAAGGTTAGAACTGAGGAAGGACAGATTCTCAGGAGGAACCACCGTTCCCTACTGAAAACACAAGAAACTATCCAAGAGCAAATCGATGACAATGCCGAAACTGAATCTTGTCACTCAACACCAGAACAATCTAACACAAACACACATACAGGCTCTCATGCAAACACATCAGACTTACCTGTGCTAAGAAAAGAATGAAAAGCTTAGAGTTCATAAAGTAAAGCTTTGAAAATGTGTTGACTGTTGTGAAGATGTTTGTCATTATGTAAAAAAAAAACAAGTTCATTCGAAGGTTTATAGAGCACTAACAAAAGTGTTACTGATATCATCTTTATCATTTTTCTTGAAAGTTGATTGATATTGATTTTGTTTAGCCTCAAAGAAAGGGGGATGTAATGATCAGTAACATGTCATTCTAGAATGATACACTAGGTGGAGCTGTATGTTTAGTAGGGGCTACCCACAATGCAGTAGTCAAGATGGATGCTGTACACTAGTCCACATGGCTGAATAAATGACTAGCTCAAGCTAGCTGTTCATAATGAAAACGTCTACTTATTTATGAACATAATAACACTTGTGTCTCTCCAGGTTGGACGATCGGTTGAAGCCTCGTCCACACACAGAACACGTATATGGTTTCTCCCTGCTGTGAATGGTGCAATGTTTTTTCAGGTTGTGTAACTGGTTAAAGCTTTTTCCACAGTCAGTGCTCTGGAACACTCTCACTTGGGTGTGTGTGTCTCGGTGCTTTTCCGGTCACACTGATGTTTGAAATCTTTTCCCACAGACAGAACAGACAAACATTCCTCCTTCCACATTCAAAGGCCGATGATATTCAGGTCCTGATGAATGGAGTGACTGTCAGATCTTGACGTGATGTTTGGTTTGAGTTTCCCATCTGCAAATCCTCCCCTTCTAATACCCTGTAAAAGGAGTTTACAAAAGCCATCACTGTAAGTACAGGATAGAAATTCAGAACAGACAATTCTAGTTTCTATGGAACATT
This sequence comes from Somniosus microcephalus, assembly GCF_052327205.1. NCBI lineage: Eukaryota > Metazoa > Chordata > Chondrichthyes > Squaliformes > Somniosidae > Somniosus > Somniosus microcephalus. Next base: position 48,606,343 of record NC_140990.1, read on the forward strand.
CTTTCCTCTCTTGCTACCCCAAAGCTTTAAATCCCCGTCCCACACACTCTCCCTCCTCCCTGTGCTGAAATCCAAACTCATCGCACCATCTCCAACATTTCTTTCCTCCACTCCCAGTTTTCCCCCTCCCTCTACTCTGGTTGGGTTCAGTTCTCCACCCGATGTGTGCAGAGTGAGAATAAAATCAATGATTGTCTCTCCTGGTCACTGGGACCCTGAAGCCCCGCCCACTCTCTATTCCTGTAGCAAGATGGCCGCACAAGCGCCGTGCTGCAGGTGGAACCAATCCGTCTTTGCTCCACCAAGATGGCGGCGCGTAAATGATAAACGGTTTTGATCGAGCAAGTAGGGAGAAACTGTTCACTCTGGCAAGTGGGTCGGTAACTGATCTACCTATCAATTCATCCAATGAAAGGCGACGAGTTAAGAAAGTAACTATAGGTTTTTATTGGCTAAATAACAGAGCCCACCCTCGTGGGTGATCGGATCCAACAAGGAGGAATACCAGCCAGTCGACCACCTTTATACCTGGGCAGGTAGGTGGAGCCATGGGCGGAGTCAGCAGTGTTCAGCCCAGGTATAACAGCGTGACAAGAGGCGACCTCCTATAGTGATACAACAATGTGAACAGTGATAACGATATAACAGTGATAACTATAGTGTAACGATAGTGAACGACAAAAGTGGTTTACCACAGTAACCAAAGGTCACAGATTTAAAATAGTTGCTAAAAGAACTAGAGGGAAATGAGGAGAATTGTTTTCACACAGAGGGTTGTTAAGATCTGGAACGCACCATCTGAAAGGATGCTGGAATCAGGTTCCACAGGAACTTTCAAACGGTAATTGGACGTGTACTTGAAGAGGACTAGTTTGCAGAGTTATGGGGATAAAGCTAGGGTTTGGGACTAAATTGGACAGCTCTTTCAAAGAGCCGGCACAGACACGATGGACCAAATCACCTCCTTCTGTGCTGTTAGATTCTATGATCAGTGTGAAGACGCTGGTGTCTCTTAAGGTTCTTCGAGCTTTTAAAGCGCTTCCCACAGTCAGAACATTTAAAGGGTCTCTCGTCAGTGTGAACAAGCTGGTGTGACAGGAGGGTGGATGACCAAGCGAATCCCTTCCCACACATGGAGCAGGTGAACGGTCTCTCACCAGTGTGGAGGAGCTGGTGTTTCTTCAGCTCCCCGGAGCTTTTAAAGATCGTTCCACAGTCAGAACATTTAAAGGGTCTCTCGTCAGTGTGAACTTGCTGATGTGCGAGCAGGTTGGATGACTGAGTGAATCCCTTCCCACACACAGAGCAGGTGAATGGTCTCTCCCCAGTGTGTAGGTTTTGGTGTCTCTTCAGCTCCCCGGAGCTTTTAAAGCTCTTTCCACAGTCAGAACATTAAAAGGGGTTCTCTCCAGTGTGAACAAGCTGATGTGCCAGCAGGTGGGATGATTCAGTGAATCCCTTCCCACACACAAAGCAGATGAACGGCCTCTCCCCAGTGTGAACTCGCTAATGTCTCTTCAGCTCCCCGGAGCTTTTAAAGCTCTTCCCACAGTCAGAACATTTAAAGGGTCTCTCATCAGTGTGAGCTCGCTGCTGATGCTTCAGATACTGGGGGCTTTTAAAGCTCTTCCCACAGTCAGAACACTGAAATGGTCTCTCATCAGTATGAACTCGCTGGTGTCCCTTCAGATCCCCAGAGCTTTTAAAGCTCTTCCCACACTCAGAACACTGAAATGGTCTCTCATCAGTGTGAACAAGCTGGTGTCCCTTCAGTTGCCTGGTGCTTTTAAAGCTCTTCCCACATTTTGGACACTGAAATGGTCTTTCCCCAGTGTGAACAAGCTGGTGTTGCTTCAGATCCTGGGGGCTTTTAAAGCTCTTCCCACAGTCAGAACATTGAAATGCTCTCTCATCAGTGTGAACAAGCTGGTGTCGCTTCAGTTCCCCGGAGCTTTTAAAGCTCTTCCCACAGTCAGAACACTGAAATGGTCACTCATCAGTGTGAGCAAGCTGGTGTTCCTTCAGTTCCCCGGGGCTTTTAAAGCTCTTCCCACAGTCAGAACACTGAAATGGTCTCTCATCAGTGTGAGCTTGCTGGTGTCGCTTCAGATGCCCAGGGCTTTTAAAGCTCTTCCCACAGTCAGAACACTGATATGGTCTCTCATCAGTATGAACTCGCTGGTGTCCCTTCAGTTCCCTGGTGCTTTTAAAGCTCTTCCCACAGTTAGGACACTGAAATGGTCTCTCATCAGTGTGAACAAGCTGGTGTCGCTTCAGATCCTGGGGGCTTTTAAAGCTCTTCCCACAGTCAGAACATTGAAATGCTCTCGCATCAGTGTGAACAAACTGGTGTCGCTTCAGTTCCCCGGATTTTTTAAAGCTCTTCCCACAGTCAGGACACTGAAATGATCTCTCATCAGTGTGAACAAGCTGGTGTCCCTTCAGTTCCCCGGGGCTTTTAAAGCTCTTCCCACAGTTAGGACACTGAAATGGTCTCTCGTCAGTGTGAGCTCGCTGGTGTTCCTTCAGATCCCTGGCGCTTTTAAAGCTGTTCCCACAGTCAGAACATTGAAATGCTCTCTCATCAGTGTGAACAAGCTGGTGTTGCTTCAGTTTCCTGGGGCTTTTAAAGCTCTTCCCACAGTCAGAACACTGAAATGGTCTCTCATCAGTGTGAGCTCGCTGGTGTTCCTTCAGATACTGGGGGCTTTTAAAGCTTTTCCTGCAGTCAGGACACTGAAAAGGTCTCTCCTCAGTGTGAACTCGCTGGTGTTGCTTCAGGTCCCTGGGGCTTTTAAAGTTCTTCCCACAGTCAGAACACTGAAATGGTCTCTCCTCAGAGTGAACAAGCTGGTGTCCCTTCAGCTCCCCGGGGCTTTTAAAGCTCTTCCCACAGTCAGAACACTGAAATGGTCTCTCCTCAGTGTGAACTCGCTGGTGTTGCTTCAGATCCCTGGGGCTCTTAAAGTTCTTCCCACAGTCAGAACACTGAAATGGTCTCTCCCCAGTGTGAACTCGCTGGTGTGTTTGCAGGTGGGATGAACAAACAAATCCCTTTCCACACATGGAGCAGGTGAACGGACTGTCCCTGGTGCGACTGCACTGTTGAACTTCTGTTGCAGATGGGGAACTGAATCCCTTCCCGCCGTCCCCACCTTTACCCGGTTTCTCCCCGGTGTGACGGTGCACGTGTCTCGCCAGGTCAGGCGATCGGCTGAATCCGTGTCCACACACTGAACACGTGTGCGGTTTGTCATCGCTGCGATCGCTGCTTTCTCCTTCCATGTGCAAAGGCCGATGATATTCAGGTCCTGATGAATCGAGCGACTGTCAGATCTTGACGTGATGTTTGGTCTGAGCTTCCCACCTGTAACTGTTCACTTCTATAACCCTGTAAATTGAGATCAGAAAAAGATCAGAGACAAACTGTTGTTTAACATTCCCCTTTCCGACCCTAGGGGCAGTGAAGCTGATTTTCAGGCCCCAGCTGCTGCACAGGTTGGTTGAAAGGATCAGCAGTAATGGCGGCTGCAATACCCACAAGCCCCTGCACTCCAGAAAACGCTCTGTTGACTCTGAGTCCCGCGCATGTGCTCATGGCCCCTGTGCTCTCCCTCCTGCTCCACAATCGCCTGTCCCGATCGGTCCGCAACGTGCATGCTCAGCGCACAAAACCCCGCGGTTGGAACATCGGGTGCACATGACTAGCTGCAACATCTGGTACGCGTGCTCGGCTCAGGTGGGGGCGAGTTGGTGTTTCGCCTCAGCTGTCAGGGAGGTGCGCATGCACAGGATGACCCAACATTCTTCCTGTCAGCAATTGCTCCCTCGTTTCTTTAATAAAAACAGAAAATGTTGGAAATACTCAGCAGGTCAGGCAGCATCTGTGGAGAGAGAAACAGAGTTAACGTTTCAGGTCGATGACCTTTTGTCAGAACTGCTTGTTCTTTAGTGTCAGCCAGTGGGTAGCACTCTCGCCTCTGAGTCAGAAAGTTGTGGGTTCAAGTCCCAGCCCAGAGACTTGAGCACAAAAATCTAGGCTGGCACTCCAGTGCAGTGCTGAGGGAGTGCGGCACTGTTGGAGGTGCCAACTTTTTGAATGAGACATTAATCTGAGGCCCCGTCTGCTCTCTCATGTGGATGTAAAAGATCCCATGACACTATTTCGAGAAAGACTTGCATTTATACAGTGCTTTCATGACCACCAGATGTCTTGAAGTGCTTTACAGCCAATGAAGTACTACAATGAAGTAGTCACTGTTGTAATGTGGGAAAGAGCAGGGCAGTTATCCACAGTCTCCGAGCCAATGTTTATCTCTCAATCAACATAAAAAGATAGATTATCTGGTCATTATCACATTGCTGTTTGTGGGAGCTTGCTGTGCACGAATTGACTGCTGCGTTTCCTACATTACAACAGTGACTACACTTCAAAACTACTTCATTGGCTGTAAAACACTTTGGGATGTCCGGTGGTGGTGGTGAAAGGTGCTAAAGAAATGCAAGTCTTTCTTTCTTCACTGGTCTCACCAGCGACCTCTTCTGGCTGTTGGTTGTTTGACAGTCAGGAGCCCACGACATTACAAGAGGATTTGAGTACAGGATGATGCATTATCAATTGCTACAAAAGACTGGAAGTTGAGAAAGTAACAAACAGGCTTTTATTACCAAAGAACAGAGCATGCCTCTTGTGGTTGCCTGGTATCCAAAAGGGCCGGGGGCTGCCGGGCAGCCACCTTTATACCCAGCCATGAGGGTGGAGCCAGGGGTGGAGTCAGCTGAGGCATGCACAGACAAGTACAACAATATGCAAGAGTGAACAACAGTACTAACAGTGAACAACAGTACTAACAGTGGTGAACAACAATACTAACAACAGTGGTTTACCACATTCACCCCTTGTTTAGAATTGAGTCCGGCGGGGTGAAGTGCACTAAACATTCGTGTACTGAAGTCTATCAGGAGGCCTTGTAAGCCGTCCTGAGCGTCGCAGCAGCGGCGGTGATGGTGCAGCATCCAACGTTGAACCTGGTGTCTCGTTCAGAGGAGGTGTAGCAGGTGGCGGACCCTGGGGCTGCTGCATGCCGTCTACAGGGGTCAGAGCGCGGGTAATGGGAGGTAGCGATGGTGGTCTCTCAGAGGCACCCGAAGGTGCGAGGTCTCGTGCGGGGACTGTGTCCTGGGGGTAGGCAGGAGTAGCGGTGGGTGGCGAAGAGGGTGTTTCAGGAGCACCCGCAGGTGCGAGGTCTCGAATGGAGACTGTATCCTCCCGCCCGTCCGGGTACACCACGTAAGCATACTGCGGGTTGGCGTGGAGGAGGCTCACCCTCTCGACCAGGGGGTCCGCCTTATGGGTCCTCACATGCTTCCGCAGTAGGACGGGTCCTGGAGAAGTCAGCCATGTTGGTAGCGAAATCCCCGACGTGGACTTCCTGGGGAAGGAGAACATTCTCTCGTGAGGAGTGGCATTGGTGGGTGTACAGAGCAGCGACCGAATGGAATGGAGCGCCGCAGGGAGGACCTCCTGCCAGCGGGAGGTCGGAAGGCCCTTAGATTTTAAGTTTAAAAGGACTGCCTTCCAGACTGTCGCATTCTCCCTTTCCACCTGGCCGTTACCCTGGGGGTTGTAGCTGGTGGTCCTGCTTGTAGCAATGCCTCTCGCGAGCAGGTACTGCCGAAGTTCGTCGCTCATAAAAGATGAGCCCCTGTCGCTATGGATATAGCTAGGGAAACCGAACAATGCGAAGAGGTCATTCAGACATTTAATGACCGTGGTACTGGTCATGTCCGAGCAAGGGATGGCAAGCGGGAAACGGGAGTACTCATCAATTATATTGAGGAAGTACACATTGCAGTCAGAGGAGGGGAGGGGCCCTTTAAAATCAATGCTCAGCCGCTCGAAGGGGCGCGTGGCTTTGATCAGGCTCGCTCTGTCTGGCCTATAAAAATGCGGCTTGCACTCGGCACAGATCTGGCAGTTCCTGGTCATGGTCCTGACCTCCTCGATGGAGTAGGGCAGGTTACGGGATTTGATAAAATGGAAGAACCTGGTGACCCCCGGGTGGCAGAGGTCATTGTGGAGGGTCTGTAATCTATCAACCTGCGCGTTGGCGCACGTACCACGTGTTAGGGCATCTGGGGGCTCATTGAGTTTCCCGGGCCGGTACAAGATATCGTAATTGTAGGTGGAGAGTTCGATTCTCCACCTTAATATCTTGTCATTCTTGATTTTGCCCCGCTGCTTATTATGAAACATAAAAGCTACTGAACGCTGGTCAGTGAGCAGGGTAAATCGTTTTCCGGCCAGGTAATGCCTCCAATGTCGCACCGCTTCCACAATGGCCTGGGCCTCCTTTTCGACAGAGTAGTGTCAAATCTTGGGGCCCTGGAGGATCCTTGAGAAAAAGGCCACGGGTCTCCCCGCCTGGTTAAGGGTTGCAGCTAGGGCAAAGTCGGATGCGTCGCTCTCCACTTGAAAAGGGAGGGACTCATCCACAGCGTGCATTGTGGCCTTCGCAATATCGCTTTTTATGAGAGTGAAGGCTGCACAGGCCTCTGCTGTCAGGGGGAAGGAGGCGGACTTGATGAGGGGTCGGGCTTTATCCGCATAGTTGGGCACCCACTGAGCATAGTAAGAGAAAAACCCCAGGCATCTCTTCAGTGCTTTCTGGCAGTGGGGGAGGGGGAGCTCCATAAGAGGGCGCATTCTATCGGGGTCTGGGCCGATGACTCCGTTCTCCACTACGCAGCCAAGAATAGCAAGGCGCTTAGTACGAAACATACATTTGTCTTTGTTGTATGTGAGATTCAGCCGCTGGGCCGTCCGGAGGAATTTCCCTAGATTAACGTCGTGGTCCTGCTGGTCATGGCCGCAGATGGTGACGTTGTCTAGATATGGGAAAGTGGCCTGGAGCGCGTTCTGGTCAACCATCCGGTCCATCTCCCGTTGGAAGACAGAAACTCCGTTGGTGACGCCGAAGGGAACTCTGAGAAAGTGATAGAGCCGACCGTCAGCTTCAAAAGCTGTGTACTGGCGGTCCTCAGCCCTGATGGGGAGCTGGTGGTATGCCGACTTCAGATCAATCGTCGAGAACACCTGGTATTGTGCTATCTGATTGACCATGTCAGATATGCGGGGGAGTGGGTATGCATCCAACTGGGTGTAGCGATTGATCGTCTGGCTGTAGTCAATAACTAGGCGCTGTTTTCCGCCAGTCTTCACCACCACCACTTGTGCTCGCCATGGGCTATTGCTGCTCTCGATAATCCCTTCCTTCAGGAGTCTCGCTACCTCGGATTTAATGAAACCCCTATCCCCGGCACTGTAACGCCTACTTTTGGTAGCGATGGGCTTACAGTCGCGGGTGAGGTTAGCGAACAAGGAGGGGGGGGAGACTTTAAGGGTGGAGAGGCTGCAAATGGCGCGCGGTGGGCGATTTAAAAACTGCTGGCTGCAGACCGTGAGAGGGGGGAGGGGTCCACCGTACGCTAAAGTGACACTCTTAAGGTGGCACTGAAAATCCAACCCCAGTAGGACGGCAGCGCAGAGATCGGGCAGGACCAGAAGTTTAAAATTTTTGTATTCAGTACCCCGCACTGAAAGAGTCACCATACAGTAGCCACCGATTTCCGCTGACTGGGCTTTGGAAGTCATAGAGATGCGATGACGCGTCGGCAGGACCGGGAGAGAGTAACTGCGCACCGTGTCGGGGTGTATAAAACTCTCCATGCTCCCGCTGTCAAAAAGGCAGGTAGTGGCGCGGCCGTTTACCGTAATGTCCATCATGGACCTGGACAGTTGATGCGGGAGAGATTGATCCAGCGTCATGGAAGCCAGCGTATGTTCAAGCGCGTCGATGCGGTCGTCCGATGAGGCGGTGGTGGAGTCCGGGTCCCCCGTAACCGAAGTCGGAGGCATCCAAGATGGCGGACAAAATGGCGGCGCCCACAGTCCCGATCCCCACGCGGCTGGGGGAGCCCAAGATGGCGGGCAAGATGGCTGCGCCCACGGTTCGCACGCAGCGCTGCTGGCGTTAGCGGTCTTCCCTTTGCAGGCGCTAACGTAGTGACCTTTCTTCCCGCAGCCGGAGCAGGTAGCATTCTTCGCGGGGCAGCGTGCTCTAGGGTGTTTAGCTTGGCCAAGTAACAAACAGGCTTTTATTACCAAAGAACAGAGCATGCCTCTTGTGGTTGCCTGGTATCCAAAAGGGCCGGGGGCTGCCGGGCAGCCACCTTTATACCCAGCCATGAGGGTGGAGCCAGGGGCGGAGTCAGCTGAGGCATGCACAGACAAGTACAACAATATGCAAGAGTGACCAACAGTACTAACAGTGAACAACAGGACTAACAACAGTGGTGAACAACAATACTAACAACAGTGGTTTACCACTCAGGACTAAAAAAGTCTTACTCCAATTATATAGGGCCTTGGTGAGACCACAGCTGGAGTATTGTGTACAATTTTGGTCTCCTTACCTAAGGAAGGATATACTTGCCACAGAGGGAGTGCAACAAAGGTTCAACGAGATCGATTCCTGGGATGGCGGGACTGTCAGGTCGTAGAGAGAAAACGGGGAATTATAGCTTGACATTGGTAGTGGGGAAAATGCTAGAGTCCATTATAAAAGATGTAATAGCAGAACACTTGGAAAACAGTGACAGGATCGGACAAAGTCAATATGGATTTACAAAAGGGAAATCATGCTTGACTAATCTACTGGAATTTTTTGAGGATGTAACTGGTAAAATCGATAAGGGAGAACCAGTGGATGTGGTGTATTTGGACTTTCAGAAGGCTTTCGATAAGGTCCCGCATAAGAGATTAGCATGTAAAGTTAAGGCACATGGGATTGGGGGCAAGGTACTGACTTGGTAGAGAACTGGTTGGCAGACAGGAAGCAAAGAGTTGGAATAAACGGGTCTTTTTCCGAGTGGCAGACAGTGACTAGTGGGATCGGTCCTAGGACCCCAGCTATTCACAATATATATAAATGATCTAGACGAGGGAACTAGATGTAATATCTCCAAGTTTGCAGACGACACAAAGCTGGGTGGGTGTGTGTGCTGTGAGGAGGATGCCGAGAAACTCCAGTATGATTTGGACAGGTTGGGTGATTGGGCAGATGCAGTATAATGTGGATAAATGCGAGGTTATCCTCTTTGGTGTCAAAGACAGGAAGGCAGATTATTATCTGAACGGCAATAGATTGGGAGAAGGGGAAGTGCAACGAGACCTTGGTGTCCTTGTGCACCAGTCGCTGAAGGTAAGCATGCAGGTGCAGCAGGCGGTTAAGAAGGCAAATGGTATGTTACATAAGAACATAAGAAATAGGAGCAGGAGTAGGCCAATCGGCCCCTCGAGCCTGCTCCGCCATTCAATAAGATCATGGCTGATCTGATCCTAACCGCCAATCCACTATCACAGTACCATCTCCTGAATCTAACAGAATTAGACACACGAAATAGGAGCAGGATCAGGCTGCACGGCCCCTGGGCCCGCTCCGCTACCCACAGGGCCTGCCCGCTCCCCGTAACCCTTAATTCCCTTTACTTCTAGGAAACTGTCTATTCCTGTTTTAAATTTATGTAATGATGTAGCTTCTACAACTTTTTGGGGCAGCATATTCCATGGACCTACCACCCTCTGAGTGAAGTAGTTCCTCCTCATCTCAGTTTTGAAAGAGCAGCCCCTTATTCTAAGACTATGCCCCCTAGTTCTAGTTTCACCCATCATTGGGAACATCCTCCCCGCATCCACCCGATCCAACCCCTTCACAATCTTATGTTTCAATAAGATCGCCTCTCATTCTTCTGAACTCCAATGAGTAGAGTCCCAATCTACTCAACCTCTCCTCATATGTCCATCCCCTCATCCCCGGGATTAACCGAGTGAACCTTCTTGTTGGCCTTCATAGCAAGAGGATTCGAATACAGGAGCAAGGATGTCTTGCTGCAGTTGTACAGGGCCTTGGTGAGACCACACCTGGAGTACTGTGTGCAGTTTTGGTTGCCTTATCTGAGGAAGGATGTTCTTGCCATGGAGGGAGTGCAGCGAAGATTCACCAGACTGATACCTGGGATGGCAGGAATGACGTATGAGGAGAGATTGGGTCGATTGGGCTTATACTCGCTGGAGTTTAGAAGAATGAGAGGGGATCTCATTGAAACTTATAAAATTCTATCAGGACTAGACAGACTAGATGCAGGAAGGATGTTCCCGATGGCGGGGGAGTCCAGAACCAGGGGTCACAGTCTAAGGATAAGGGGTAAGCCATTTAGGACAGAGATGAGGAGGAATTTCTTCACCCAGAGAGTGGTGAACCTGTGGAATTCTCTGCCACAGAGGGCGGTGGAGGCCAGTTCATTAAATATATTTAAAAAGGAGTTGGATATATTTCTTAAGGCTAAAGGGATCAAGGGATATGGGGAGAAGGCAGGGACAGGGTACTGAATTTGGATGATCAGCCATGATCTCATTAAATGGCGGAGCAGGCTTGAGGGGCCGAATGGCCTACTCCTGCTCCTATCTTCTATGTTCCTATGGTTATCCCTCAAGTAACATAATAAAATGATAGATTTGTGGCGGAGACCACAACGGGACAATAAACACAATTCACTTTGTATAGCAATGCTGCGGTATGTACATGCTGGGTTGGGTTATTGGTGCAGGGTCCCTTTAAGAGCATCGGGAACGTGATGACGTCGGTTGCGCGATGACGTCATAGCCCCTGCACGGGGCTGGGCTTTGCAGACCTCATGGAGATATGGTTAAAGTAAGACACGTTTTGTTTTTTCCTCATGAAAAGTCTCAGCCTGTTGTTTTCTGTCGATCCCAACATTGGTGACCCCGCTGCTCTTTTGGACGATTCCAAAGGATCCAGCATGTGGCTGTGAAAGACAACACGGTCGCCGACTGTCTCTCCCGAGCCGTCGCCAGCGCCGTGCACCTCGGCGTCGACTACACCCGCATGGCGGCCGACCAGGCCTCCGACCCGGACGTCCAGGCCTACAGGACGGCGGTCACGGGCCTTCAGCTCGCAGATGTCGCATTCGACGCTGCCGGCACCACACTCCTGTGCGACGTCTCCGTTGTGCAGCCACGTCCCGTCGTGCCCGAAGGGTGGAGACGGCAAGTGTTCAACGCCATCCATCAGCTTTCCCACCCGGGCAGGAAGCCGTCGCAGAAGCTGGTGGCGGCCAAGTTCGTCTGGCACGGGCTCAGGAAAGACGTGCGCGACTGGGCCAGCACCTGCGTGGTATGCCAACGCTCCAAAGTACATCGCCATACATAGATACATAGAGATAGGAACAGGAGTAGGCCATTCGGCCCTTCGAGCCTGCTCCGCCATTCAATGAGATCATGGCTGATCTTCGTCTGAGATCATAGCTGATCTTACCAGTTCAGTACCCCGTCCCCGCCTTTTCTCCGTAACCCTTAATCCCCTTAGCCTTCAGAAATATATCCAATTCTCTCTTGAAAATATTTATTGAATTAGCCTTCGCAGCCCTCTGTGGCAGGGAATTCCACAGGCTCACCACTCTTTGAGTGAAGAAATTCTTCCTCATCTCTGTTTTAAATGATTTGCCCGCTATTTTTAGACTGTGGCCCCTGGTTCTGTGCTCCCCTGCCATTGGAAACATTCTCTCTGAATTCAGCCTGTCCAGGCCTGCCATAATTTTATATGTTTCGATGAGATCCCCTCTCAATCTTCTAAACTCCAGTGAGTACAAGCCCAAACTATTTAATCTCTCTTCGTAGGTCATTCCTGCCATTCCAGGTATCAGCCTGGTGAATCGCCGTTGCACTCTTTCCATGGCAAGAACATCCTTCCGCAGATGGGGCGACCAAAACTGTACACAATACTCCAGATGCGGTCTCACCAGCACCTTGTACAGCTGTAGTAAGGTATCCCTATTCCTATACTCGAACCCCCTTGATATGAAGGCCAACATACCATTTGCCTTCTTAATCGCCTGTTGCACCTGCATGCTCTCCTTCAGTGACTGGTGCACAAGAACACCCAGGTCCCTCTGCACTTCCCCATCTCCCAATCTATTGCCATTTAGATAATAATCTACCCTCCTGTTTTTACCCCCAAAGTGGATAACCTCGCATTTATCCACATTATAGTGCATCTGCCACGTATCCGCCCATTCCCCCAACCTGTCCAAATCGCACTGTAGCCTCCTGACATCCTCATCAGAGCCCACCCCTCCTCCTAGTTTAGTGTCGTCAGCGAATTTGGAAATATTGCATCCAATTCCCTGATCCAGATCATTTATATATATTGTGAACAGCTGGGGTCCCAGGACAGATCCTTGCGGCACCCCGCTGGTCACTGCCTGCCACTCCGAAAACGAGCCGTTTATTCCAACTCTCTGTTTTCTATCCGCCAGCCAGTTCTCTATCCACGTTAATACTTTGCCCCCAATCCCATGAGCCTTAATTTTGCATGATAATCTTTTGTGTGGAACCTTATCGAAGGCTTTCTGGAAGTCAAGGTACACCACATCCACTGGCTCTCCCCCATCTATTTTACCAGTTACTTCCTCAAAAAATTCCAGCAGATTAGTCAAACACGATTTACCCTTTGTAAATCCATGTTGACTCTGTCCGATCCTTTCCCCATTTGTCAAGTGCTCCGCTATTTTATCCTTAATAATGGACTCTAGCATTCTGCCCACAACCGATGTAAGGCTTACTGGTCTATAATTCCCTGCTTTCTCTCTACCCCCCTTTTTAAATATTGGGGTAACATTAGCTACCCTCCAATCCACGGGTACTGTTCCCGAGTCAATGGAGTTCCGGAAGATGATCCTTAGAGCATCTGCTATCTCCAGGGCCACCTCCTTAAGTACCCTAGGATGTAGTTTATCAGGCCCCGGGGATTTGTCGGCTTGGCGCCTTTCGCAGTGCCCAAGAGGCGGTTTGACCACGTTAACATGGACCTGGTAGGGCCCCTGCCGCCCTCCCGCGGGTTCACCCACCTCCTCACAATGGTCGATGGAACCACCTGATGGCCGGAGGCCGTCCCGCTGTCTTCGACGATGGCCGCCGATGTAGCTCGGGCGTTCATCAGCACTTGGGTCGCCCGGTTCGGCGCCCCATCTGACATGTCCTCCGACCGGGGCCCCCAGTTCACGTCAGAGCTCTGGAACTCTGTCGCCCGAGGCCTCGGGTTGAAACTCCACCACACCACAGCTTACCACCCTCAGGCTAACGGGCTGTGCGAACGGTTTCATCACTCCCTGAAGGCCGCGCTCGGAGCCAGCCTCCAGGACGACGGCTGGATCAACAGGCTCCCGTGGGTCATCTTGGGACTCAGGCCCACTCCCAAGGAGGACCTCCAATCCTTGTCCGCCGAGCTCGTCTACGGACAGCCGCTGCGGGTTCCCGGGGATTTCATCCCCAACACAACAGAGCCTTGGTCCGCAGCCCGTCAGCGGTCCGACCTTCTGGACAACGCCAAGGTTTTCGCTCCGGTGCCCACGTCGCAGCACGGCCTCCCGCAGTCCCATGTGCCGCTTGACCTTCGTGCGGCGGAGTATGTTTTCGTCCGCCACGACGCCCACCAGGGCCCTCTGCAGCCACCCTACGATGGTCCATTCTGCGTCCTGGAAACCGGGGACAAGACCTTCGTCGTGGATGTCGGCGGTAAACCGGACTGCATTTCTGTTGACCGTCTTAAGCCGGCCCACCTGGATCTGGACCGGCCTGTTGAGTTGGCACAGCCCTTGAGACGGGGCCGACCTCCGGTTTCCACGCCCTCCGTCCACCACCGAGCACCCGAGGTCCCTCCGACGAACACCCCGGAATCGAGGAGCCGTTCCAACCGAGTGATCCGGCCCCCCCGACGACTGACATTGCCAGTACTTGTGAATTCTGGGGGGATGTATGTGGCGGAGACCACAAAGGGACAATAAACACAATTCACTTTGTATAGCAATGCTGTGGTATGTACATGCTGGGTTGGGTTATTGGTGCAGGGTCGCTTTAAGAGCGTCGGGAACGTCATGACGTCGGTTGCGTGATGACGTCATAGCCCCTGCACAGGGCTGGGATTAGCAGACCTCGTGGGGATGTGATTAAAGTAAGACACGTTTTGCTTTTGCCTAAAAAGTCTCAGCCTGTTGTTTTCTGTCGATCCCAACAAATTATCAGATTGCTGTTTGTTGGAGCTTGCTGTGTGCTAATTGGCTGCTACGTTTCCTACACTTCAAACAGTACTTCATTGGTTGGAAAGCGCTTTGGGGCGTCCGGTGGTGGTGAAAGGCTCTATAGAAATGTCAGTCTTTCTTTCTTCACTGGTCTCACCAGCGACCTCTTTTGGCTGATGGTTAATTGACAGCCGAAGGTCCGCGCATGCGCACGCGGGTCGGCGGTTTCGGCCGAGTCCGGCACAGCGACCCCTCCCGGTCCCCAAATGTAATAACTGCGCATGGCAGAGGATACCAACCCCCCTCCCCCACTCTGAGCTGCGCCTGCGCATTGGGGCCTTGTCCGACGGAATCGGCGCGGGGCATTCCGGGAAAGGCCTTGGTCGGTTCCAGAGTCGCGATCGGTGACGTAAAGTGAGTTTTCTCCGCTCCGATTGGGTGGAGAATCGCGCGGGGTGGGGGGGAGGGGTGGATCGGGAGAGAATAAAGCGAAATAGAAAAACCTGAGAGTCCGCGAGGCCCCGGACCGAGCGCAGGCAGTTGGACGGTTACGTGATCTCCTCGGGGTCACGTGACCCGGGCCCGCGGCCTGATTGACGGGAGCTTCCGACCAATAGGGAGCGAGCGGGGCGGGCCTGGAGGAGCGAGCCGGTGGCGGGTCCTCCAACCAATCGGGGAGCCCGAGGGGCGCGTCTAGCGCCGGCTGATTGTCTGATCCGGCAGCGAGTTTCTCCAGTCCCTTATAAGAACAGAAAATGCTGGAAAAACTCAGCAGGTCAGGCAACATTCGTGGAGAGAAATTTGAGTTGACGTTTCGGGTTGGACCCTTCTTCAAAACTGGAAAGAAAAGAAACTAGATCGGAGGCAGGGCTGCGATCGGACAAAAGAATAAAAGAAACAAAAGAAGTAAAAGAGATTAGAAGCTAGACGAGATAGTAATAGGCTGGGATTGGGTGTAAAGTGTACTGGCAGGGCAAAAGATAGCTGCCAGGTGTGAGAGAGAAACGAAAGGAAGGAGGGGGCGGGAAAGGAGTGGAACAATTACAAGAGAAAATGAAATGGGGGCCGAGCTTATGATCTGAAATTGTTGAACTCGATATTGAGTCCGGAAGGCTGCAGACTGCCTAATCGGAAGATGAGGTGCTGTTCCTCGAGTTTACGTTGAGCTTCCGTGGAACAATACAAGAGGCCAAGGACGGTGAGGTCCGAGTGGGAATGGAGCGGTGAATTAAAATGACAGGCGACCGGAAGCTCGGGGTCACCCTTACGGAGGTGTTCTGCAAAGCGGTCACCCAATCTGCGTTTGGTCTCCCCAATGTAGAGGAGACCGCATCGTGAGCAGCGAATACAGTATACTAGATTGCGAGAAGTACAAGTAAATCGCTGTTTCACCTGGAAGCGGTGTTTGGGGCCCTGGACAGTGGGAAGGGGGGAGGTATAGGGGCAGGTGTAACATCTCCTCCGCTTGCACGGGAAGGTGCCAGGCGAAGAGGAAGGGCTGTTTGGGGTGATAGAGGAGTGGACTAGGGTGTCTCGGAGGGAGCGGTCCCTGCAGAATGCTGAAAGGGGAGGGGAGGGGAAGATACGTTTGGTGGTGGGATCACTTTGGAGGTAGCGGAAATGCCGGAGGATGATCCGTTGAATGTGGAAGCTGGTGGGGTGAAAGGTGAGGACAAGGGGAACCCTATCGTGGTTCCGGGAGGGAGGGGCAGGGGTGAGGGCAGAAGTGCGGGAGATAGAACTGACACGGTCGAGGGCAGTGTCAACCACAGTAGAGGGGGATCCTCGGTTGCGGAAAAAGGAAGACATGTCTGAAGCACTGGTGTGGAAGGTGGCGTCGTCGGAGCAGATACGGCGGAGGCGGAGAAACTGGGAGAATGGAATAGAGTCCTTACAGGAAGCGGGGTGGGAGGAAGTGTAGTCCAGGTAGCTGTGGGAGTCAGTGGGCTTGTAGTAAATATTGGTCGATAACCTATCCCCAGAGATGGAGACGGAGAAGTCGAGGAAGGGAAGGGAAGAGTCCGAGATGGACCATGTGAAGGTGAGGGAAGGGTGGAAATTGGAGGCAAAGTGAATGAAATTGTCAAGTTCGGGGCGAGAGCAGGAAACGGCACCGATACAGTCATCAATGTATCGGAAAAAGAGGTGAGGGAGGGGACCCGAGTAGGACTGGAACAAAGATTGTTCCACATAGCCCACGAAAAGGCAGGCATAGCTAGGACCCATGCGGGTACCCATGGCAACACCTTTGATTTGGAGGAAATGAGTGGAGTTAAAGGAGAAGTTGTTCAATGTGAGAACAAGTGCAGCCAGGCGGAGGAGGGTCGTGGTGGATGGGGACTGGTCGGGCCTCTGTTCAAGGAAGAAGCGGAGCGCCCTCAGGCCATCCGGGTGGGGGATGGAGGTGTAGAGGGATTGTACGTCCATGGTGAAAAGGAAGCGGTTGGGGCCAGGAAACTGGAAACTGTTAAAGTGGCGGAGGGCGTCCGAAGAGTCGCGGATGTAGGTGGGAAGAGACTGGACAAGGGGAGAAAAGATAGAGTCAAGATAGGAAGAGATAAGTTCTGTAGGGCAAGAACAGGCTGAAACGATGGGTCTACCAGGGCAGTCCTGTTTGTGGATCTTGGGAAGGAGGTAGAAGCGGGCTGTGCGGGGTTGGGGAACTATGAGGTTGGTGGCAGCAGGGGGAAGATCTCCAGAGGAGATGAGGTCAGTGACAGTCTTGGAAATGGTGGTTTGATGTTCGGTAGTGGGGTCATGGTCCAGGTGGAGGTAGGAGGAGGTGTCGGAGAGTTGGCGTTCAGCTTCCGCTAGGTAGAGGTCAGTACGCCAAACAACAACAGCACCACCCTTGTCAGCGGGTTTAATGACAATGTCAGGGTTGGATCTAAGAGAATGGAGTGCTGCAAGTTCAGAGGGAGGTAGGAACCCGAAATGTCAACTCAAATTTCTCTCCACGGATGTTGCCTGACCTGCTGAGTTTTTCCAGCATTTTCTGTTGTTATTTCGGATTTCCAACATCTGCAGTATTTTGCTATCGTACTAGTGTTTGGTTCACTGCCACACCTCTTCTAGGAATGCCTACCTTGAAGAAGTTCTGCTCTTCTCTTCGACGGAATCTCCGTTTGGCTCTTCACCCTTGTTCATCTTCATTACTTTCAGTTTCCCTTCTCGTTTTTGATCAGGTATCTGCCAAGACTCGGTTTCACAGCCACATCATTTTCCTCAGCAACTGTCTCCGGTTCCGACTTACTCCACGTGGATTCCAACTAAACTTCCACCCTTCGTGCTTCGGATCCACCCAGGATTACAAATATCTCCAAGATATTCATCGTTCCTCGAACTACTGCTCTCGCCGCATCCTGAGATCCACGCTCAACGCCATGCGGCGCCACATGAACACACTCGACTTCTCTCTTCAGCAACACCAGCGCACTCTATCTCAAAGCTGTCCGGGTCCACAGTTCCATTTCATCCTTCGACTCATCCGACGCTTCAACAAAAAACTTTTCTTCTTCCTTTCCGATGTCAAGGATCGCAAGCTTCATCAACTCTTGGACACCAACGCCCCTCCGGAACCTTCTTCCCCTTCACTTTCCTCTGACCCCCCTTCTCCCAATCCCACCCCCTGCCGCGTTTTCACTATCCCCTCTGACCTTCCACTCTCTGACCCTGAACGATCAGTCCTCAGCAAAGGCCTGAGCTTCTTCCCCTTACGCCCCCACCTCAATGAATTTCGAGCTCGGCACGATGTTGAGCTCTTTTTCCGCCGCCTTCATCTCTGTGCCCACTTCACTGGCCAGGAGTCTTCCCCCCGCACAACTGACCCTTTCTCCCGCTTGCAGAATTCCCGTTCTACCTGGACCCCTCCCCCTGGCCTCTTACCCTCTCTAGATCTTTTCATCGCTAACTGCCGCCGTGACATCGGCCGTCTCCATTTCTCTGCTCCCCTCACTCACTCCAACCTACCTCCCTCTGAACTTGCAGCACTCCATTCTCTTAGATCCAACCCTGACATTGTCATTAAACCCGCTGACAAGGGTGGTGCTGTTGTTGTTTGGCGTACTGACCTCTACCTAGCGGAAGCTGAACGCCAACTCTCCGACACCTCCTCCTATCTCCACCTGGACCATGACCCCACTACCGAACATCAAACCACCATTTCCAAGACTGTCACTGACCTCATCTCCTCTGGAGATCTTCCCCCTGCTGCCACCAACCTCATAGTTCCCCAACCCCGCACAGCCCGCTTCTACCTCCTTCCCAAGATCCACAAACAGGACTGCCCTGGTAGACCCATCGTTTCAGCCTGTTCTTGCCCTACAGAACTTATCTCTTCCTATCTTGACTCTATCTTTTCTCCCCTTGTCCAGTCTCTTCCCACCTACATCCGCGACTCTTCGGACGCCCTCCGCCACTTTAACAGTTTCCAGTTTCCTGGCCCCAACCGCTTCCTTTTCACCATGGACGTACAATCCCTCTACACCTCCATCCCCCACCCGGATGGCCTGAGGGCGCTCCGCTTCTTCCTTGAACAGAGGCCCGACCAGTCCCCATCCACCACGACCCTCCTCCGCCTGGCTGAACTTGTTCTCACATTGAACAACTTCTCCTTTAACTCCACTCATTTCCTCCAAATCAAAGGTGTTGCCATGGGTACCCGCATGGGTCCTAGCTATGCCTGCCTTTTCGTGGGCTATGTGGAACAATCTTTGTTCCAGTCCTACTCGGGTCCCCTCCCTCACCTCTTTTTCCGATACATTGATGACTGTATCGGTGCCGTTTCCTGCTCTCGCCCCGAACTTGACAATTTCATTCACTTTGCCTCCAATTTCCACCCTTCCCTCACCTTCACATGGTCCATCTCGGACTCTTCCCTTCCCTTCCTCGACTTCTCCGTCTCCATCTCTGGGGATAGGTTATCAACCAATATTTACAACAAGCCCACTGACTCCGACAGCTACCTGGACTACACTTCCTCCCACCCCGCTTCCTGTAAGGACTCTATTCCATTCTCCCAGTTTCTCCGCCTCCACCGTATCTGCTCCGACGACGCCACCTTCCACACCAGTGCTTCAGACATGTCTTCCTTTTTCCGCAACCGAGGATTCCCCTCTACTGTGGTTGACACTGCCCTCGACCGTGTCAGTTCTATCTTCCGCACTTCTGCCCTCACCCCTGCCCCTCCCTCCCGGAACCACGATAGGGTTCCCCTTGTCCTCACCTTTCACCCCACCAGCCTCCACATTCAACGGATCACCCTCCGGCATTTCCGCTACCTCCAAAGTGATCCCACCACCAAACGTATCTTCCCCTCCCCTCCCCTTTCAGCATTCCGCAGGGACCGCTCCCTCTGAGACACCCTAGTCCACTCCTCTATCACCCCAAACAGCCCTTCCTCTTCGCCTGGCACCTTCCCGTGCAAGCGGAGGAGATGTTACACCTGCCCCTATACCTCCCCCCTTCCCACTGTCCAGGGCCCCAAACACCCCTTCCAGGTGAAACAGCGATTTACTTGTACTTCTCGCAATCTAGTATACTGTATTCGCTGCTCACGATGCGGTCTCCTCTACATTGGGGAGACCAAACGCAGATTGGGTGACCGCTTTGCAGAACACCTCCGTTCAGTCCGTAAGGGTGACCCCGAGCTTCCGGTCGCCTGTCATTTTAATTCACCGCTCCATTCCCACTCGGACCTCACCGTCCTTGGCCTCTTGTATTGTTCCACGGAAGCTCAACGTAAACTCGAGGAACAGCACCTCATCTTCCGATTAGGCAGTCTGCAGCCTTCCGGACTCAATATCGAGTTCAACAATTTCAGATCATAAGCTCGGCCCCCATTTCATTTCCTCTTGTAATTGTTCCACTCCTTTCCCCCCCCCCCCCTTTCCTTTCGTTTCTCTCTCACACCTGGCAGCTATCTTTTGCCCTGCCAGTACACTTTACACCCAATCCCAGCCTATTACTATCTCGTCTAGCTTCTAATCTCTTTTACTTCTTTTGTTTCTTTTATTCTTTTGTCCGATCGCAGCCCTGCCTCCGATCTAGTTTCTTTTCTTTCCAGTTTTGAAGAAGGGTCCAACCCGAAACGTCAACTCAAATTTCTCTCCACGGATGTTGCCTGACCTGCTGAGTTTTTCCAGCATTTTCTGTTGTTATTTCGGATTTCCAACATCTGCAGTATTTTGCTATCATACTATTCTCCAGTCCCTTGTTCAGGGCCCGGGGCCAGGGGAGGCTGTGGGCCTTTATTCCCCTTATTGGACACAAGGCTCTTTGTCTCACAACACACTGGCTCAGGTTTTAACAATCGCTTTACAGGGAATAGTGAATTCAAAATTGCAAAACTGAGATTGTTAGAATTACACAGGATTACACAGGATATACGGCACAGAAGCAGGCCATTCGGCCCAACCAGTCTATGCCGGTTTTTCTGGTCCACTCGAGCCTCCTCCCGTCTTTCCTCCTCTAAATCTATCAGCATATCCCTCTATTCCCTTCTCCCTCCTATGCTTGTCCAGCCTCCCCCTAAATGCATCAGGACGGTGTGACTACGAGTGAGGCAGGTACGGGGATCCAGGAGGTAGAGCTGGAGGAGCTGCAGCCCTTGCTCTTGTCCAACAGGTTCGAGGTTCTTACTCCCTGTGTGGACGGGAGCAGGGACTGCAGGGAGGATGAGCAACCTGGCCACAGCACCGTGGAGCGGGGGGTCATTCAAGAGGGGGGAGTAAATAGAAATGTTGTAGTGGTAGGGGATAGTATTATTAGAGGGATAGATAGAGTTCTCTGCAGCCAAGAGCGAGAGTCCCGTAGGCTGTGTTGCCTACCCGGTGCCAGGGTTAAGGACATCTCCTCTGGGCTGGAAAGAAACTTGCAGTGGGAGGGGGTGGATCCAGTCGTCGTGGTCCATGTTGGTACAAACGACGTAGATAGGACTAGGAAGCCGGTTCTGTTAAAGGAGTATGAGCAGCTAGGGGTCAAATTAAAAAACAGAACCTCAAGGGTAATAATCTCTGGATTATTACCTGAGCCACGAGCGAATTTGGCTAGGACAAATAAAATAAGAGAGTTAAATGCGTGGCTCAAAGACTGGTGTGGGAGAAATGGGTTTTGCTTCCTGGGACACTGGCACCAGTACTGGGGCAGGAGGGAGCTGTTCCGTTGGGACGGGCTTCACTTGGCCAGTGCTGGGACTAGAGTCCTGGCGGATCATATAACTAGGGCTGTAGAGAGGGCTTTAAACTAACTAGTGGGGGGGGGGAGGTTCCTAGAGAACAAATAATATAAATGACAACAGAGAAGGTCATAGACTTAGGTAGCAGTGGGGAAATTAAAAACCAGAGCATGTCAGGAAGGGGCAGAAGGTATGGAGTATAAGGTAAAGTAAATAAAGGGCAAAAGCAGGAACTAAGTGTCACAAAACACATTTGAAAGTTCTCTATCTGAATGCACGTAGCATTCGTAACAAAATAGACGAGTTAATGGCACAAATAGCTACATATGGGTAAGATCTTGTGGCCATTACAGAAACATGGCTGCAGGGTGACAATGCCTGGGAATTAAACATACCAGGTTATTTAACAATCAGGAAGGACAGGCAGGAAGGAAGGGGAGGTGGGGTGGCTATGTTAATAAAGGAAGGAATCACTGTAATACAGAGAAATGATATTGGGTCAAAAGATCAGGATAATGAAACAGTTTGGGTGGAGATAAGGAATAATAAGGGGAAAAAAACACTAGTGGGCGTAGTCTATAGGCCTCCGAACAGTCGCAACTCGGTTGGACGGAGTATCAATCAGGAAATAGTTGAGGCTTGTAATAAGGGAACATCTATAATTATGGGGGATTTTAACTATCATATTAATTGGACAAATCAAATTGGGCAGGGCTGCCTTGAGGATGAGTTCATTGAGTGTATTAGGGATGGGTTTCTTGAGCAGTATATAACTGAACCGACCAGAGGGCAAGCAACCTTAGATCTGGTCCTGTGTAACGAGACAGGATTAATTAAAAATGTCCTAGTAAAGGATCCCCTTGGAATGAGTGACCATAACATGGTTGAATTCCATATTCAATTAGAGGGTGAGGAGGTTGTATCTCAAACAAGCGTGCTAAGCTTGAATAAAGGAGACTATGAAGGTATGAGAGCGGAATTGAGTAAAGTGGATTGGGAAAATAGATTAAAGGGTAAGACGATACATGATCAGTGGTGTACATTTAAGGAGTTATTTTACAACTTCCAAAAAAAGTATATTCCACTGAGAAAAAAAGGGTGTAAAAGAAAAGACAGCCATCCGTGGCTAAGTAAAGAAATTAAGGATAGTATTTGACTAAAAACAAGGGCATATAAGGTAGCCAAATCTAGTGGGAGGATAGAGGATTGGGAAAACTTTAAAAGACAGCAAAAAATAACTAAATGATTGATTAAGAAAGGGAAGATAGATTATGAAAGTAAATTAGCAAAAAATATAAAAACAGATAGTAAGAGTTTTTATAGTTATATAAAAAGAAAAAGGGTGGCTAAAGTAAATGTTGGTCCCTTAGAGGATGAGACCGGGAAATTAATGGTGGGAAATATGGAGATGGCAAAAACACTGAATGAATATTTTGTATCAGTCTTTACAGTAGAGGACACCAAGAATTTCCCAACACTGGACAAGCAGGGGGCTATAGCGGGGGAGGAGATAAACACGATCAAAATCACTAAGGAAGTGGTACTCGGTAAAATAATGGGACTCAAGGCGGATAAATCACCTGGACCTGATGGCTTACATCCTAGGGTCTTGAGGGAAGTGGCGGTAGGGATTGTGGATGCATTGGTAATAATCTTCCAAAACTCCCTGGACTCAGCAAAGGTCCCGGCAGACTGGAAAACTGCTAATGTAACACCCTTATTTAAAAAGGGCAGTAGACAGAAGGCTGGAAACTATAGACCGGTTAGCCTAACATCTGTGGTAGGTAAAATTTTGGAGTCCATTATTAAGGAGACAGTAACAGGACATTTGGATAATCATAATTTAATAAGACAAAGTCAGCATGGTTTTATGAAGGGAAAGTCATGTTTGACAAATTTGCTGGAGTTCTTTGAGGAAGTAACATATAGGGTGGATAAAGGGGAACCAGTGGACGTAGTGTATTTAGACTTCCAAAAGGCATTTGACAAGGTGCCACACAAAAGATTATTGCTTAAGATAAAAAATCACGGAATTGGGGGTAATATTCTGGCATGGATAGAGGATTGGCTATCTAACAGAAGGCAGAGAGTTGGGATAAATGGTTCATTCTCAGACTGGCAATCAGTAACCAGTGGTGTTCCGCAGGGGTCAGTGCTGGGTCCCCAACTCTTTACAATCTATATTAATGATTTGGAGGAGGGGACCGAGTAACATATCAAAGTTTGCAGATGATACTAAGATGGGAGGGAATGTAGTGAGTGAGGAGGACATAAAAAACCTGCAAGGGGACATAGACAGGCTAAGTAAGTGGGCAGAGATTTGGCAGATGGAATACAATACTGGAAAGTGTGAGGTTATGCACTTTGGCAGGAAAAATCGTAGAGCAAGTTATTATCTTAATGGCAAAAAACTGGAAAGTACTGAAGTACAAAGAATCTGGGGGTCCTGGTGCACGAAACTCAAAAGGTTAGTATGCAGGTGCAGCAAGTGATTAAGAAGGCCAATGGAATGTTGGCTTTCATTGCTAGGGGGATAGAATATAAAAATAGGGAGGTATTGCTTCAGTTGTACAAGGTATTGGTGAGACCGCACCTGGAATACTGCATATAGTTTTGGTGTCCATACTTAAGAAAAGACATACTTGCTCTCGAGTCAGTACAAAGAAGGTTCACTCGGTTAATCCCGGGGATGAGGGGATGGACATATGAGGAGAGGTTGAGTAGATTGGGACTCTACTCATTGGAGTTCAGAAGAATGGGAGGCGATCTTATTGAAACATATAAGATTGTGAAGGGGTTGGATCGGGTGGATGCGGGGAGGATGTTCCAGATGATGGCTGAAACTAGAACTAGGGGGCATAGTCTTAGAATAAGGGGCTGCTCTTTCAAAACTGAGATGAGGAGGAACTACTTCACTCAGAGGTTGGTAGGTCCATGGAATATGCTGCCCCAAAAAGCTGTCGAAGCTACATCATTACATAAATTTAAAACAGAAATAGACAGTTTCCTAGAAGAAAAGGGAATTAAGGGTTACGGGGAGCGGGCAGGAATTTGGACATGAGTCTAGGTTCGGATCGGTCATGGCCCTGTGGGTAGCGGAGCGGGCCCAGGGGCCGTGTAGCCTGATCCTGCTCCTGTTTCATGTGTCTAATTCTGTTAGATTCAGGAGATGGTTCTGTGATAGTAGATTGGCGGTTAGGATCAGATCAGCCATGATCTTATTGAATGGCGGAGCAGGCTCGAGGGGCCAATTGGCCTACTCCTGCTCCTATTTCTTATGTTCTTATCTATACTGTTCGCTTCAACCACTCCCTGTGGTAGCGAGTTCCACATTCTCACCACTCTCTGGGTAAAGAAGTTTCTTCTGAATTCCCGATTTGATTTCTTGGTGACTATCTTATATTGATGGCCTCTACTTCTGCTCTTCCCCACAAGTGGAAACATTCTCTCTGTATCCACTCAATCAAAAAAATTTCATAATTTTAAGGACCTTTATTCGGTCACCCTCAGCCTATTTTCAAGAGAAAAGAGACCCAGCCTGTTCATCCTTTCCTGATCTATATACCCTCGCATTTCTGGTATCGTCCTTCCAAATCTTCTCTGCACTCTCTCCAGGGCCTCGACATCCTATTTATAATATAGTGACCAGAACTGTACGCAGTTTTCTAATGGCTGAATTTTGCCGGTGCTCAGAGTGCGGGTTTAGAGGCGAGTCCACTGTCAAAACCACAAAGACTGACAGCGGGTCGGTATCCCGCTCTGAACCGCCTCCTTGTGAGTTTCCTAAGTGTCGGGTCTGTCATCCCTGACCGAGCACAAAGGAAGTTGGCTGTGGTTGTTGGAGGTCATTCATCTCAATCACATGACATCACTGCAGGAGTTCCTCAGGGCAGTGTCCTAGGCCCAACCATCTTCAGCTGCTTCATCAATGACCTTCCCTCCATCATAAGGTCAGAAGTGGGGATGTTCGCTGATGATTGCACACTGTTCAGCACCATTCGAGACTCGTCAGATACTGACGCAGTCCGTGTCCATATGCAGCAAGACCTGGACAACATTCAGACTTGGGCTGACAAGTGGCAAGTAACATTCGCACCACACAAGTGTCAGGCAATGACCATCTCCAACAAGCGAGACTCTAACCATCTCCCCTTGACATTCAATGGCATTACCATCGCTGAATCCCCCACTATCAACATCCTGGGGGTTTCCATTGATCAGAAACTGAACTGGACCAGCCATATAAATACTGTGGCTACAAGAGCAGGCCAGAGGCTGGGAATTCTGCGGCGAGTGTCTCACCTCCTGACTCCCCAAAGCCTTTCCACCATCTACAAGGCACAAGTCAGGAGTGTGATAGAATACTCTCCACTTACCTGGATGAGTGCAGCTCCAACAACACTCAAGAAGCTCGACACCATTCAGGATAAACCAGCCCGCTTGATTGGCATTCCATCCACCACCTTCAACATTCACTCCCTCCACCACCGCGCAGTGTGGCTGCAGTGTGTACCATCTACAAGATGCACTGCAGCAACTCGCCAAAGCTCCTTCAGCAGCACCTTCCAAACCCGCGACCTCTACCACTTAGATGGACAAGGGCAGCAGACGCATGGGAACATTACCACCTACAAGTTCCCCTCCAAGCCACACACCACCCTGACTTGGACCTGTATCGCCGTTCCTTCACTGTCGCTGGGCCAAAATCCTGGAACTCCCTTCCTAACAGCATTGTGGGTGTACCTACACCATATGGACTGCAGCGGTTCAAGAAGGTGGCTCACCACCATCTTCTCAAGGGCAATTAGGGATGGGCACTAAATGCAGGCGTAGCCTAGCCAGAGACGCCCACATCCCATCAATGAATAAAAAAAACACCCGACACCAAGCGGCGGGTCAGCCAATTTAGATACTTTAAAGCTTGTTAAAAGGTAGTTAAGCACCATTTTCCCATGTAGTTACCATTTTCCCAGGTTTTTAACGAGGTTCCCGGAGAGCGACTATCACGTCAGGTAAGTATGTCGGGTTCTCAATTACTGTGGATGGCTGTGAATAGGTGAAAGCTGCAGAAGTGGTCTAAAACCTACCATTTCACAGCTGTTCACTTCCCAATCTTAGAATCTGGAGCATTAATGATTTGGAACCCACTTTGGAGCTTTATACAAACATGATTTACCTTTCATAAAACCATGTTGACTCTGCCTAATCATATCATCATTTTCTAAGTGCCCTGTTCCACTTCCTTAATAATGGATTCCAGCATTTTCCCGAGGACTGATGTCAGGCTAACTGGCCTGTAGATCCCTGTTTTCTCTCTTCCCTCCTTTCTTGAATAGCGGGGTTACATTTGCTACCTTCCATTCCACTAGGGCCTTTCCAGAATCTAGTGAATTTTGGAAGATCACAACCAATGCATCCACTATCTCCACAGTTACCTCTTTTAGAACCATAGGATGTGGGCCGTCAGGTCCAGGGGATTTGTCGGCTTTTAGTCCCGTTAGTTTCTCAAGTACTTTTTCTCGACTGATATGAATTACTTTAAGTTCCTCACTCTCATTAGCCCCTTGGTTCCCACTATTTCTGGAATCTCAACCTTCTCCAGGGTAGCTCAGGCGGCTCCAGCTCACGCAGCCTAAGCCCGGGCTGTCCGCAGTGCGGCCGCAACGTGCCCGTAGACTTGTACGAGTGGTCGGGACCTCTCGCCCTGACCGAGGTGGACGAGAAGCCTGCGCAGCCCCTCCGTGTCAAGTTTGACAACGTGGACAGAGATGTGCTGGGTAAAGTGCTGAGCCCGGCCCAGGTACTGACTGCAGCTGAGAGCTGAACACACAGGAACCGCTCCAGTGCCTGGAGCCAGCAACAAGAGGCAACAAAAGCAAGGAAGGCACAGAGTCCAAAAGCAAGGAAGTCATGATGTACCTTCATAAAACACTGGTTCGACCCTAACTGGGGTATTGTGTCCAATTCTGGGCCCCGCACTTTAGGAAGGATGTGAAGGCCTTAGAGAGGGTGCAGAAAAGATTTACAAGAATGGTTCCAGGGATGAGGGACTTTCAGTTATGTGGATAGACTGGAGAAGCTGAGGTTGTTCTCCTTAGAGCAGAGAAGGTTGAGAGGAGATTTGATGGAGGTGTTCAAAATCATGAGGGGTCTGGACAGAGTAGATAGAGAGAAACTGTTCGAGAACCGCAGGACACATTTAAGGTGATTTACAAAAGAACCAAAGGCGACATGAGGAAAAACTTTTTTACGCAGTGAGTGGTTAGGATCTGGAATGCACTGCCTGAAAGGGTGGTGGAGGCAGATTCAATCACGGCTTTCAAAAGGGAATTGGATAAGTATCTGAAGGAAAAACATTTGCAGGGCTATGGGGAAAGGGCAGGGGAATGGGACTAGCTGAGGTGCTCTTGCAGAGACCCAGCACGGGCTCAATGGGCCGAATGGCCTCCTTCTGTGCTGTAACCATCCTCTGATTCTAAGCTTATATTGTGGTTAATAACAGACACACCCTGTTCTTTCCCCTGATCTGATTACAGATTCCAACCAGTCGATTCAGTGATAACAACAGAAAATGCTGGAAAAACTCAGCAGGGCAGGCAACATCCGTGGAGAGAAAATAGAATGGAATGTCTTATCAGTGATGCCATGGCGACATGTCTGCAGTGAAACACCTGTTTGAGTTTCTAACTCAGACTAAACTTCTCTTTCCCATAATACACACTGGCCCAGAAATTTGGCTCTCCACAGGTGAGTACGCATGGGGTACTCACCCGTAGGCTGAATGGAAGTGCCGGTTTTCTGCATGCACTGCGCATGCGCTGGAAACCGGCACTTCCGATCCTCTGAACGAAGAGGTTCAGAGGTCGAACGCGCGCGCAGGAGAGGCTGCGTATGCGCATCGAATTTACGTTTTTTTTTGCAGGTTTTCCCGGGATTGTAAGCCTGCAGGATTTAGAAATGTAAAAGCAGGCGTAAGGCCTGCTTTTTACAAGGTAAGTGGTGAATTAATTAAAATTAAAACATTTTTTCCACAGGTTTATTATTTTTAAATACTTTAAAGTAAGGTAAGTTTATTTTTAGCCCCATTAGAATATAAAATTATTTTTTTCAAAAATTTAAATTATTGTTTAAAATAGTTATTTCATGTAATTTATAGTTTATTTAAAAAATGTGATGTTTTTAAAAAATTTATTTGAATGTTTAGTGCTATTTTGGGGCCGTAGTATTTATAAGTTTAGACAGGTCTTCCTGTCAATCTTATGAATGGACTTTTCCCTCCTCCGATTGGCTGCCCATGGCCCATGTGACCCAAGGGGACGCATCGAACTAACTGCGCCCCGGGATATGCAAGCACTGCGCGCAGGCAGCTGGGCCAGGCCCCGGAGCGGAATTCCACGGGGCACTACAGCTCAATGGCCGGCGCGCAAGGTAAGTGCAGGTCGGGGGCTTACACCCGCGGGAAGCCCCGACCCGAATTTCTGGGCCATTATATCAGACATTTGATGTCAATGTATTTCAGCCATGTTAATATCTCTAAAATCTACAAGGAGATAAGATACAAAAATCTTTAAAAGTTGGAGGATAAGTTTATAAAGTGGTTTAAAAATGTTACCCGAGGTTTTTTATAAATGGGGCGTAGAAAACCATAGCATCGGTTCGGCTGCAGTTAGAATAAGTTTTGGGCATCTTACACTAGGAAGGATGTCGGGGCCACAGAGAAGCTGCAGAATAAATTAACTGAGGTTATACCACGGATGAGAGGCTTTAGTTATCAGAGAATCCTAGAATGAAACAGCACAAAAGGTGGCCATTCGGCCCATCATGCTTGTACCAGCTCTTTGGGAGAGCTATCCAATTAGTCCCACTCCCTTGCTCTTTCCCCATATCCTGGTAAATGTTTTCCCTTCAAATATTTATCCAATTCCCTTTTGAAAGTTACTCTTGAATCTGCTTCCTCCACCCTTTCAGGCAGTGCATTTCAGATCATAATAACTCGCTGCGTAAAGAAATGTTTGTGATGAAATATATGCCTTCATCAGCCTATGTGTTTTCCCTGTGTGTTTCACCTGCTTGTATTGTGAACCGCCCCCTTTTGTTCCTATTGTGTGTATTGGCTACGCCCCTGTCTTTTGCCATATAAAGGTCTCAGGAGCTGTATGAGTCATTCCTGCCAGACGCCCGATGTGGGAAGACCTGTAATGCTGCTATGTTCTTAGTGATTAAAAGCCTTTGTTGAATCCTTTAAATTCCTTGTCTTTGAGTTATTGAAGGCACATCAATGTTTCCTCATGATGACCTGTCTGCAGTGAAGCGCCTGTTTGAGTTTCTAACTGAGGCGAACTTCTCTTTCCCAGGAGGAGAGACGAGAGAAACTGGGGCACTTCTCATTAGAACAAAGCAGGGTGAGAGGAGATGTGAGCGAGGTGTTTAAACTTGATCAACGACACTGACCAAAATATCAGAGACACTCCCTGTCCCTCAGGACCTGTGTCCAGGCGAGAAGCTGATGGGTTTATCAGATCATCTTTGGGTTAAATGTTGTGCTCGTGGAGCTGAGCCCCTAGTGTCAGCATCAAACACTCTCCAGTCGGGTACAGCACGGGTTAGATAAAGAGTAAGCCCATCAGCCACTCCCCGACACAGATACCGAGGGACAGGGAGTGTCTGGGACAATGACATTTCTCACTCAATAAGGTATAAATTGATCCTGTACCTCTCCCCATTAACCCTGGGCTCCACACGGGGCGAATCCTGCTCCTGTTTCCCTTCCTGTAACAGCACTGAGCTAAACCCAGCCCATAATGAGCAGGGCTCAGGGAGGCTGGTTGCTAGGCACTGCAGTGATGTCATAAAGCAGGGCCATTCAGCCCAGCTGGTCGTCTCCTTGTCCCTTTAAAGGTGGAGAGCCGGGACACCCTGTCTCCAAACACATCCCACCTGTTCATACTGAGAATCCCCGGGGAAGGCCCAAGGCCCAGAGTGTGGAACACAACCAAGGGGGAAAGAGGAGGAGAGAAGGGGAGGTAAATCAAGGAGTCGGGACTGAGGGACACCAAGCTTCAGTTTTAGAGCCTGTAGACTTCAGGAGGGGAAGAGTGAGTTCAGTAGTTTTAGGATCCAGGAAGAGAACAAGGAGCAGATGGGGAGACTGGTGTGGATTCCAGCACAGTGAGGATGTCGGGGGAGGGAGATTGTGTCGGGCCGTGTATTAGGGGTGTAGGAGGGACAAGAGAGGAAAGGTCAGAGGAGCAATTACTGCAGCAGTGCCCATAAATAGTGAGAGAGAGAGAAGGTGGGGGTTCGAGTGGACCAGGGACAGTCTGTTAAACTCTCTGTTTGCTGTGACCAGTTTTCCTTCGGTTAAAAATGGCCTCCTGTTGCCCAGTGACACAAACAGCCCATTAAACTCCACCAATGGCCTTTGGTCTGGTGAGGTCTCCCTTTGTGAAACATCGGCGGTTGTTAAAGCTTTTCATTCTGACACGCTCACACTGAGAAATGAGCTGCAGAACTGCCGACACCGTCAGCTTTAAGGAGACGTTTCCCTTTAGAGATTGGATTGCCCATTGAGTTTGATTAAATTGATGTTAAAGTAACAAGGCTGCTTTGCCCTGTGACAATAACAGATTATCAGAATATTTCCATAGGTTAAAATCCAATGTTACAGGGACTCACTGCCCTGGGGGGTTGAAGTGGACCCTGCGATATAATAGAATTTTCTGTCCTGTCAGACTTGGACATCTTGTAGATCCATCTTTTAACAAGTTGTGGGATCTCAGTTCTCAGATGGATTCCACTCAGTTTGTAACAAGTCCTCAATCAGCTCGTCTTCTTGTCGAGACATCAAGGAACTGACACACTGCATGTGTGTGAAACAAAGCTCATTTATTTGACACTAGCTGAAGTGCCCGGCGGTGCCGAGGGTCTTTTGAGGGCATGTTGTTGTTGGAAGAGAGAGAGAGAGCGACTGGGGGGAAGAGAGAGAGCGACTGGGGGGAAGAGAGAGAGCGACTGGGGGAAGAGAGAGAGCGACTGTGGGGAAGAGAGAGAGCGAGAGACTGGGGGAAGAGAAAGAGCGACTGGGGGGAAGAGAGTGAGCGACTGCGGGGGAAGAGAGAGAGCGACTGTGGGGGAAGAGAGAGAGCGACTGGGGGGGAAGAGAGAGAGCGACTGGGGGGGAAGAGAGAGAGCGACTGGGGGGAAGAGAGAGCGACTGGGGGGAAGAGAGAGCAACTGGGGAGAAGAGAGAGAGCGACTGGGGGGAAGAGAGAGAGTGACTGGGGGGAAGAGAGAGAGCGACTGGGGGGAAGGGGGAGGCGGGGAGGGGAGGGGGGAGGAAAGGGGGAGGAGAGGGGAGGAGGGGAGGAAAGGGGGCGGGGGGAGGGGAGGGGGGGAAAGGGGGAGGGGGGAGTAAAGGGTGAGGGGGAGGAAAGGGGAGGGGGAGGAAAGGGGGAGGGGGGTGGGGAGGGGGGAGGAAAGGGGGAGGGGGGAGGAAAGGGGGAGGGGGAGGGGGGAGGAAAGCAGGAGGGGGAGGAAAGGGGGAAGGGGAGGTGGGGAGGAAAGGGGGAGGGGAGGGGGGAGGAAAGAGGGAGGGGGAGGAAAGGGGAAGGGGGAGAAGGGGGAGGGGGGAAGAACGGGGAGGGGGGAAGTAGGGGGAGGGGGGAAGAAGGGGCAGGGGGAAGAGGGGGGAGGGGGAAGAAGGTGGAGGGGTGAAGAAGGGGGAGGGGGGAAGAAGGGGGAGAAGAAGGGGGAGGGGAGGAAGAAGGGGGGAGGAAGGGGGAGGGGGAAGAAGGGGGAGGGGAGAGGGGGAAGAAGGGGGAGGGGGAAGAAGGGGAGGGGAGAGGGGGGAAGAAGGGGGAGGGAGGGGGAAAGAAGGGGAGGGGGGAAGAAGGGGGAGGGGGGAAGAAGGGGGAGGGGGAAGAAGGGGAGGGGGGAAGAAGGGGGAGGGGGGAAGAAGGGGAGGGGAAGAAGGGGGAGTGGGATGAAGGGGGTAGGGGGGAAAGGGGGAAGGGGGAAAGGTGGAGGGGGAAGAAGGGGGAGGGGGGAAGAAGGGGTAGCAGGGAGCAGGGAAGGGGAAGAAGGGGGAGGGGGAGGGGGAAGAAGGGAGGGGGGAAGAAGGGGGAGGGGGAAGAGGGGGAGGGGAAGGGGGAGGAGGGGAGGGGGGAAGAATGGGGAGCGAGGGAGGGGGAAGAAGCGGGAGGAGGGGGGAAGGAGGGGGGAGGGGGGAAGAAGGGGGAGGGGGAAGAAGGGGGGAGGGAGAGAGGGGGGAGGGGAGCGCCCCGCCAGCCCGAGCCCCGCCTCCCCGAGCCCCGCCTCCCGATCTCCCGAGCCCCGCCCCGATCTCCCGAGCCCCACCCCCCAATCTCCCGAGGCCCAATCTCCCGAGCCCCGCCCCCCCGATATCCCGAGTCCCGATCTCCCGAGCCCCACCCCCGACCTCCCGAGCCCCGCCCACTGCCCTCCCGAGCCCCGATCTCCCGAGGCCCGATCTCCCGAGCCCCGCCACCTGATCTCCCGAGCCCCGCCCCCGAGCCCCGCCCCCCCCCGATCTCCCGAGGCTCGCCCCCCCGATCTCCCGAGGCCTGATCTCCCGAGCCCCGCCCCCCCGAGCCCCGATCTGCCAAACCCCGATCTCCAGAGCCCCGCCCCCCGCCCAAGCCGGCTTCAAGAGCAGAGAGACGCCGCCGCACAACCTACCACGTGAGGCCCGGCCGGACTCAAGTCGCGCGCGCTGACTCCTGCCCCACCCGCCTTTACTAAGATGGCGGCGGTGGCGACGCTTGGCTCAGGCTCGACCCCTCCAGCCTTCACAAAGATGGCGGTGATCGTGAGCCGTTTGTTGAGCGTGACGGGAGGTGCCTAGCTAGGGCGTGGCCGAGCAACAGAGGCCCAGGCTTACAGGCCTGGAAAAACGGTGAAAGGTAGGAAAATTCTAGATGTTAGAGAAAAGATTTACAAATGAATTAACTTTTTTTTAAAACAATTTGTGTTTTAAAAGCAACTTTTTTTTTGCTGGAAATGTAGATTTGAAAAGAAACACGCAGAAAGTGGGAAAAAGAAATGAACAGTTTGGAATCAAGATGGCAGCCACTCACCTCGGTTCAGAATGATAAGGCCCGCCCACACACGCACCGATTGGTCAACCATCAGGTCACTGAACTGTAGGATTGGTCAATCATCACGTCACTCAACTGTAGGATGGCCCGCCCGCACACACAATGAACCCGCCCCCACTCAATGCAAATGAGCGGATAATAAGCAGAATTTTGAATGTTTTTTGGATACCGTCGCAACAATTTTTGTCCAACCGTCGGCACAACTTTTGTCCGAGCAAAAAGTAAATATGCCTACAAGAGTCCCCTAATGATGAGCTTTCTTTTGATATAACATATGTGTAGTTACACTCTATAACTTTTGATTGTATAGCCGGACAGAGAGACAGACAGAGAGACAGACAGAGAGACAGACAAAGAGACATATCCTTTTATATATATAGATTGATACAGATGAAACTCCAGCCCAGTTATAGGGGTTACTAACATCAGCTGAAACAAACCCCAACTGTCAGAATGAACAAGGTTCAGTCCTGGATGTGATTAACAGCAATAACAACAGAATCCAACCCCCACAGTCACATGTGCATGTGTTGGTGTGCCAGCAGGTTGGATGAACGAGTGAATCGCTTTCCATACACAGAGCAGGGGAACGGCCTCTCCCCAGTGTGAACTCGCTGGTGTGTCAGCAGATCTTTTGTGCTTTTAAAGCTCTTCTGACAGTCAGAACATTTTAAAGGTCTCTTGTCAGTGTGAACAAGCTGGTGTCTCAACAGGTTGGATGAATCAGAAAATCCTTTCCCATACACGGAGCAGGTGAACGTCCTCTCCCCAGTGTGAACTGGCTGGTGTGTCAGCAGGTTGGATGAACGAGTGAATCCCTTCCCACACAGGGGGCAGGTGAATGACCTCTCCCCAGTGTGAACTCGCTGGTGTGTCAGCAGGTTGGATGAACGAGTGAATCCCTCCCCAGATAGAGCAAGTGAATGACCTCTCCCCAGTGTGAGTGTGTTGGTGTGTCGGCAGGTTGGATGAATGAGCAAAACTTTGCCCACACACGGAGCAGATGAACGGCCTCTCCCCAGTGTGAACTCACTGGTGTGTCAGCAGGTTGAATGAATCAATGAATCCATTACCACACACGAAGCAGGTGAATGGCCTCTCCCCGGTGTGAAGGCGTCGATGAGTTTCCAGCTCACAGGGGTAATTGAATCTCTTCCCACTGTCCCCACATTTCCACGGTTTCTCCATGGTGCGGGTGTCCTTGTGTCTCTCCAGGTTGGATGATGAGTTGAAGCCTCGTCCACACACAGAACACTTGTCCGGTTTCTCCCCGCTGTGAACGGTGCGATGTTTTTTCAGGCTGTGTAACTGGTTAAAGCTCTTTCCACAGTCAGTGCACTGGAACACTCTCACTCGGGTGTGTGTGTTCGGTGCTTTTCCAGTCACACTGATGTTTGAAATCTTTTCCCACAGACAGAACAGACAAACATTTCTCCTTCCACATTCAAAGGCCGATGATATTCAGGTCCTGGTGAATCCAATGACTCACTCAGATCTTGACGTGATGTTTGGTTTGAGTTTCGCATCTGCAAATCCTTCCCTTCTAACACCCTGTAAAAGGACAAATGTAAGAAATCACACAACACCAGGTTATAGTCCAACAGCTTTATTTGAAATCACAAGCTTTCGGAGCGCTGCTCCTTCATCAGGTGAAGTGACGAAGAAGCAGCGCTCCGAAAGCTTGTGATTTCAAATAAAGCAGTTGAACTATAACCTGGTGTTGTGTGATTTCTTACATTTGTCCACCCCAGTCCAACACTGGCATCTCCACACCTGTAAAAGGAGTTTACAAAAGTCATCATTCTAAGTAGGATAGAAATTCAGAACAGACAATTCTAGTTTCTATGGAACATTCTTTCCTCTCTTGTTCCCCCAAAGCTGTAAATCCCCATCCCACACACTCTCCCTCCTCCCTGTGCTGAAATCCAAACCCATCGCAACATCTTCATCATTTTTCCTTTCGGTCGACTTTTCTCCCTCCCCTGAAGCGCTGACTCTGGCTGGGTTCAGTTCTACACTCACTGGTTCCCCTCTCCTCCTCTGAAGGTGCTGACTCTGGCTGGGTTCACTTCTACACTCACTGGTTCCCCTCCCTCTCCTCCCCTGAAGGTGCTGACTCTGGCTGGGTTCAGTTCTACACTCACTGGTTCCTCTCTCTCTCTCCTCCCCTGAAGGTACTGACTCTGGCTGGGTTCACTTCTACACTCACTGGTTCCCCTCCCTCTCCTCCCCTGAAGGTGCAGACTCTGGCTGGGTTCAGTTCTACACTCACTGGTTCCCCTCTCCTCCTCTGAAGGTGCTGACTCTGGCTGGGTTCAGTTCTACACTCACTGGTTCCCCTCTCTCTCCTCCCCTGAAGGTACTGACTCTGGCTGGGTTCACTTCTACACTCACTGGTTCCCCTCCCTCTCCTCCCCTGAAGGTGCAGACTCTGGCTGGGTTCAGTTATACACTCACTGGTTCCCCTCCCTCTCCACCCCTGAAGGTGCTGACTCTGGCCAGGTTCAGTTCTACACTCACTGGTTCCCCTCCCTCTCCACCCCTGAAGGTGCTGACTCTGGCTGGGTTCAGTTCTACACTCACTGGTTCCCCTCCCTCTCCTCCCCTGAAGGTGCTGACTCTGGCTCTAACCTTATTTCCAATACTCTGTCCTTCCTTATAAGCTTTTCTTCTGTAATATCTCACAATTTTGGTGAGGGGCACTCCTTGACCTGTCACCATTTACAGACACTCCCTGACCATTCTCCATTTTTCCTTCATTTACAGATGCTCCCTGACCAGTCCCCATTTCCCCTTCATTTACAGACGCTACCTGACCAGTCACCATTTCTCCTTCATTTACAAACACTCCCTGACCAGTCACCATTTCTCCTCCATTTACAGACGCTCCCTGACCAGTTACCATTTCTCCTCCATTTAGAGATGCACCCTGACCAGTCTCCTTTTCTCCTTTGTTTACAGACGCTCCCTGACCAGTCCCCATTTCTCATAGAGTTTTACAGCACAGAAAGAGGCCCTTTGGCCCATCGTGTCCGCGCTGGCCATCAAGCCCTTCTATTCTAATCCCATTTTCCAGCACTTGGTCCATAGCCTTGTATGTTATGGCGTTTCAAGTGCTCATCTAAATGCTTCTTGAATGTTGTGAGGGTTCCTGCCTCTACCACCCTTTCAGGCAGTGAGTTCCAGATTCCAACCACCCTCTGGATGAAAAAGTTTTTCCTCAAATCCCCCTCTAAACCTCCTGCCCCTTACCTTGAAACTATGCCGCCTGGTTATTGACCCCTCTACTAAGGGGAAACGTTCCTTTCTATCTACCCTATCTATGCCCCTCATAATTTTGTACACCTCAATCAGGTCCCCCCTCAGCCTTCTCTGCTCCAAGGAAAACAACCCCAGCCTGTCCAGTCTTTCTTCATAGCTGAAGCACTTCAGCCCAGGTAACATCCTGGTGAATCTCCTCTGCACCCTCTCCAATGCAATCACATCCTTCCTACCAGAACTGCACATAATATTCCAGCTGTGGCCTAATTAGCATTTTGTACAGCTCCATCATAACATCCCTGCTCTTATATTCTATGCCACGGCTAATGAAGGCAAGTATCCCATATGCCTTTTTAACCACCTTATCTACCTCTCCTGCTGCCTTCAGGGATATATGTACATGCACACCAAGGTCCCTCTGATCCTTTATCCTTCCTAGGGTCCTACCATTCATTGTGTATTCCCTTGCCTTGCAAAAACAGGAAGGCAGATTATTAATGGCAATAGATTGAGAGAAGGGGAAGTGCAAAGAGACCTGGGTGTTATTGTGCACCAGGTGGTTAAGAAGGCAAATGGTATGTTGGCCTTCGTAGCAAGAGGGTTCACTCGGTTAATCCCGGGGATGAGGGGGTGGTCATATGAGGAGAGGTTGAGTAGATTGGGACTCTACTCATTGGAGTTCAGAAGAATGAGAGGCAATCTTATTGAAACATATAAGATTGTGAAGGGGCTTGATCGGGTGGATGCGGTGAGGATGTTCCCAATGATGGGTGAAACTAGAACTAGTGGGCATAATCTTAGAATAAGGGGCTGCTCTTTCAAAACTGAGATGAGGAGAAACTTCTTCACTCAGAGGGTGGTAGGTTTGTGGAATTTGCTGCCCCAGAAAGCTGTGGAAGCTACATCATTAAATAATTTTAAAACAGAAATAGATAGTTTCCTAGAAGTAGAGGGAATTAAGGGTTACGGGGAGCGGGCAGGAAATTGGACGTGAGTCTAGCTTCGGAATGGTCATGGCCCTGTGGGTAGTGGAGTGGGCCCAAGGGCCGTGTAGCCTGTTTCTGCTCCTACTGTGTTCTAATTCTGTGTTAGATTTCAGGAGATGGTTTTATTCCTGTTCCTGGCTGGGGTGGAGATCGTCTTTACAGAAGGTAAGTACTGTAGAAAATATAGGGACAGAGATCCCCTGGAAGAGTTTCGATCGCCTAGATGGGTCGGAGAGGAATTTCCCAGATTTTTTTCTCCCAAATTGGCCATTGGGTCTTTTATCTGGTTTTTTGCCTCTCCCGGGAGATCACATGGGTTCGGGTGGATGGAGAGTGATAGAAGATTTGAGGTTAGGATCAGATCAGCCATGATCTTTTTGAATGGTGGAGCAGGCTCGAGGGGCCGATTGGCCTACTCCTGCTTCTATTTCTTATGTTCTTATGTTCTTATGGTTCGAGTACAGGAACAAGGATGTCTTGCTACAGTTGTACAGGGCCTTGGTGAGACCACACCTTGAGTATTGTGTGCAGTTTTGGTCACCATACCTGAGGAAGGACGTTCTTGCCATGGAGGGAGTGCAGCGAAGATTCACCAGGCTGATACCTGGGATGGCAGGAATGACATATGAGGAGAGATTGTGTCGATTGGGCTTATACTCACTGCAGTTTAGAAGATTGAGAGGGGATCTCATCGAAACCTATAAAATTCTGTCAGGTCTGGACAGACTAGATGCAGGAAGGATGTTTCTGATGGCCGGGGAGTCCAGAACCAGGGGTCATAGTCTAAGGATAAGGGGTAAGCCATTTAGGACTGAAATGAGGAGGAATTTCTTCACCCAGAGAGTGGTAAACCTGTGGAATTCTCTGCCACAGAGGGCGGTGGAGGCCAGTTCATTAAATATATTCAAGAAAGAGTTGGATATATTTCTTGAGGCTAAAGGGATCAAGGGATATGGGGAGAAGGCAGGGACAGGGTACTGAATTTGGATGATCAGCCATGATCTTATTGAATGGCGGAGCAGGCTCGAAGGGCCGAATCGCCTACTCCTGCTCCTATCTTCCATGTTTCTATGTAAGTCCTCCCAAAATGCATCACCTTACACTTTTCAGGGTTAAATTTCGTTTCCCACTGTTCTGCCCATCTAACCAACCTGTCTATATAGTCCTGTAGCCTGAGGCTTCCCTCCTCGCTATTTACCACTCCACCAATTTTTGTGTCATCTGCGAACTTACTGATCATACCTCCTACATTCATATCTAAATCATTAATGTACACTACAAACAGCAAAGGACCCAGCACAGATCCCTGCAGTACACCACTGGACACAGGCTTCCAGTCACAAAAACAACCTTCGACCATCACCCTCTGCCTCCTGCCACTAAGCCAATTTTGGATCCAATGTGCCAAATTGCCTTGGATCCCATGGGCTCTTACCTTCCCGACCAATCTCCCATGCTGGACTTTGTCAAAAGCCTTACTGAAGTCCATGTAGACTACATCAACTGCACTACCCTCATCCACACACCTAGTCACCCGCTCAAAAAATTCAATCAATTTGGTTAGACATGATCTCCCCCTGACAAAGCCATGCTGACTATCCTTGATTAATCTTTGCCTCTCCAAGTGGAGACTAATTCTGTCCCGCAGAATTTTTTCCAATAATATCCCTACCAGTGATGTTAGGCTCACTGGCCTGTAATTCCCTGGTTTATCCCTACTACCCTTCTTCAATAATGGTACTATGTTAGCTATCCTCCAGTCCTCTGGCACATCCCCTGTGGCCAGAGACATTCTGAAAATATGTGTCAGTGCCCCTGCAATCTCCTCCCTTGCCTCACACAGCAGCCTGGGATACATCTCATCTGGGCCTGGGAATTTATCCACTTTTAAGCCCGCTAAAACCGCTGGTACCTCCTCCCTCTCAATACTAATTTGTTCAAGTATATCACAATCCCCCTGCCTGATTTCTATGCCTACATCGTCCTTCTCCATAGTGAACACTGATGCAAAATATCCATTTAAAACCTCACCCACATCTTCCGACTCTACACACAGATTGCCACTTTGGTCCCTAATGGGCCCTACTCTTTCCCTGGTTATACTGTTGTCCTTAATATACTTATAAAACACTCTGGGATTTTCCTTTATTTTGCCCGCCTGTGTGTTTTCATGCCCCCTCTTAGCTGTCCTAATTTCTTTTTTAAGTACCCCCCTGCACTTTCTATACTCCTCTAGGGCTTCCACTGTTTTTAGACCTTTGTATCTGCCAAAAGCCTCCCTTCTTTTCCTGATCCATTCTTGTATATCCCTTGACATCAGGGTTCCCTGGACTTGTTGGTCCCACCCGTGACCTTTACGGGAACATGTTGATGTTGTACTCTCTCTATTTCCTTTCTAATGTGAGAAGTCACACAACACCAGGTTATAGTCCAACAGCTTTCTTTGAAATCACAAGCTTTTGGAGCGCTGCTCCTTCATCAGGTGAAGTGAAGAGATGCATATAGGCACAGCATATATAGTCAGCGAACACTGCCAGATGATTACAGGTAATCTTTCTAACTGCCCTTTATCACACCTCGGCAGAGAGATAATCACAGCAATCAAAGGTGTGCATGGTGTCCAAACAGGTCAGTCAGGAAAACATTACATCAAAGAACAATGAGGTGGGGTCACAAGGGGTCAAATGTTGCAGATGCTGGGGTCTGTATGAAAAACAAAAAACAAACAAAAAGTAATAAAAAACAAACAAAAAAATTATTTTGCTGGAAATCACAGCAGGTCCAGCCGCATCTGTGTAGAGAGAACAAGCCAACGACGACTCGAGTCTGGATGACTCTACGTCAGGTGGAGTTACATGTAGCGTGACATGAACCCAAGATCCCGGTTGAGGCCGTCTTCATGAGGGAACACTCCTGCCTGGCGATTGTTGTGCAGTGTCCTCAGCACTTCACTCTACCGCAAGCCCACAGACAATCTCACGATGCTCCCAGTCGGGGAACACTTCAGCAGTCAAGGACATTCAGCCTCCAATCTTCGGGTAAGCATTCTCCAAGGCGGCCTTCGAGACACACAACGCAAAATCGTCGAGCAGAAACTGATAGCCAAGTTCCGCACTCATGAGGATGGCCTCAACCGGGATCTTGGGTTCATGTCACGCTACATGTAACCCCACCTGACGCAGAGTCATCCAGACTCGAGTCATCGTTGGCTTGTTCTCTCTACACAGGTGCGGCTGGACCTGCCGTGATTTCCAGCAAAAACATTTTTTTGCTTTTTTTGTTTATTATTTTTTGTTTGTTTTTTGTTTTTCATAGACCCCAGCATCTGCAACATTTGACCCCTTGTGACCCCACCTCATTGTTCTTTGATGTAATGTTTTCCTGACTGACCTGTTTGGACACCATGCACACCTTTGATTGCTGTGATTATCTCTGCCGAGGTGTGATAAAGGGCAGTTAGAAAGATTACCTGTAATCATCTGGCAGTGTTCTCTGACTATATATGCTGTGCCTATATGCATCTCTTCACTTCACCTGACGAAGGAGCAGCGCTCCGAAAGCTTGTGATTTCAAATAAAACTGTTGGACTATAACCTGGTGTTGTGTGACTTCTCACATTTGTCCACCCCAGTCCAACACTGGCATCTCCACATCATATTTCCTTTCTGAATGACTCCCACTGCTCTGATGTGGATTTTCCGACAAGTAGCTGATCCCCGTCCATTTTGGCCAGATCCTGCCTTGTCATATTAAAATTGGTCTTCCCCCAATTTAGAACTTTTATTTCCGGTCCATCTTTGCCCTTTTCCATGACTACCTTAAATCTCACAGAATTATGGTCACTGTCACCAAAATGCTCTCCTACTGACACTTCTGAGTAGTAGTGAGCTCCAGCCAGGTGATGCTAAACACTCAGGTGAGAAGACAAAAATCTACAACAATGCATTGAAAACAAAGCTGATTTATTTGACAGATATACAGAATATTAAACTCCAGCACAGTTATAGGGGTCATTAACCTCAGCAGAAACAAAACCCAACTGTCAGAATTAGCGTGCAAAATTAAGGCACATGGGATTGGGGGCAAGGTATTGACTTGGATAGAGAACTGGTTGGCGGACAGAAAGCAAAGAGTTGGAATAAACGGATCGTTTTCCGAGTGGCAGGCAGTGACTAGTGGGGTACCGCAAGGATCGGTCCTAGGACCCCAGCTGTTCACAATATATATTAATGATCTGGATGAGGGAATTGGATGTAATATCTCCAAATTTGCAGATGACACAAAGCTGGGTGGGAGGGTATGCTGTGAGGAGGATGTCGTGAAACTCCAGTACAGTTTGGAGAGTTTGGGTGATTGGGCAGAGACATGGTAAATGCACTATAATGTGGATACATGTGAGGTTATCCATTTTGGTGGCAAAAACAGGAAGGCAATTATTTGAATGGCAATAGATTGGGAGAAGGGGAAGTGCAGAGACCTGGGTGTTCTTGTGCACCAGTCGATGAAGGTAAGCATGCAGATGCAGCAGGCGGTTAAGAAGGCAAATGGTATGTTGGCCTTCATAGCAAGAGGGTTCGAGTACAGGAACAAGGATGTCTTGCTACAGTTGTACAGGGCCTTGGTGAGACCGCACCTTGAGTATTGTGTGCAGTTTTGGTCACCTTACCTGAGGAAGGACGTTCTTGCCATGGAGGGAGTACAGCGAAGATTCACCAGGCTGATACCTGGGATGGCAGGAATGACATATGAGGAGAGATTGTGTCGATTGGGCTTATACTCACTGGAGTTTAGAAGATTGAGAGGGGATCTCATCGAAACCTATAAAATTCTGTCAGGCCTGGACAGACGAGATGCAGGAAGGATGTTTCTGATGGCCGGGGAGTCCAGAACCAGGGGTCATAGTCTAAGGATAAGGGGTAAGCCATTTAGGACTGAAATGAGGAGGAATTTCTTCACCCAGAGTAGTGAACCTGTGGAATTCTCTGCCACAGAGGGCGGTGGAGGCCAGTTCATTAAATATATTCAAGAAAGAGTTGGATATATTTCTTAAGGCTAAAGGGATCAAGGGATATGGGGAGAAGGCAGGGACAGGGTACTGAATTTGGATGATCAGCCATGATCTCATTGAATGGCGGAGCAGGCTTGAAGTGCCGAATGGCCTACTCCTGCTCCT
Source organism: Somniosus microcephalus (assembly GCF_052327205.1). Classification (NCBI taxonomy): domain Eukaryota; kingdom Metazoa; phylum Chordata; class Chondrichthyes; order Squaliformes; family Somniosidae; genus Somniosus; species Somniosus microcephalus. The sequence goes on from NC_140990.1 coordinate 48,649,210, forward strand.
ATCTTCTATGTTTCTATGTTTCTATGAACATGGTTCAGTCCTGGATGTGATTAACAGCAGCAATAACAGCAGAATCCAACCCCTGCAGTGACTTGTGAACTGGCTGGTGTCTCAGCAGGTTGGATGACTGATTGAATCCCTCCCCGCACCAGGAGCAGGTGAACGGCCAATCACCAGTGTGAGTGCGTGTGTGTTGCATCAGTTTCATTTTGCTTTTAAAGCTCTTTTCACAGTCAGAACATTTAAAAGGTCTCTCATCAGTGCGAACAAGTTGATGGTCAGTGAGGTGGGATGAGCGAGTGAATCCCTTCCCACACACGGAGCAGGTGAACGGCCTCTCCCCAGTGTGAGTGCTCTGGTGTACAGTGAGTTCAGATGATTGCCTGCACCCAGTCCCACAGTGAGAGCACCTGAACGGCCTCTCCCCAGTGTGAACACGTTGATGGCACATCAGTTCCCCGGAACTTTAATAGCACTTCCCACAGTCCGAGCATTTAAAAAGATCTCTCCTCAGTGTGAACTCGCTGGTGTGTCAGCAGGTTGGATGAATTAGTGAATCCCGTCCCACACACGGAGCAGGTGAATGCCCTCTCCCCGGTGTGAGTGCGTTGGTGTCTCAGCAGACCACTTGCACTTTTAAAGCTCTACTCACACTTAAAACATTTAAAAGGTCTCTTATCAGAGTGAACAAGCTGGTGTTTCTGCAGGGTGGATGACTGAGTGAATCTCTTCCCACACACGGAGCAGGTGAACGGCCTCTCCCCAGTGTGAACTCGCTGGTGTTGCAGCAGGTTGGATGACCGAGTGAATCCATTTCCACACACGGAACAGGAGAACGGTTTCTCTCCAGTGTGAACTTGCGGGTGTATCAGCAGCTGGGATGATTGAGTGAATCCCTTCCCACACACGGAGCAGGTGAACGGCCTCTCCCCAGTGTGAAGGCGTCGATGAGTTTCCAGCCTGGACGGGTAATTGAATCCCTTCCCACAGTCCCCACATTTCCACGGTTTCTCCATGGTGCGGGTGTCCTTGTGTCTCTCCAGGTTGGATGATTAGTTGAAGCCTCGTCCACACACAGAACACGTGTATGGTTTCTCCCCGCTGTGAATGGGGTGATGTTTTTTCAGGCTGTGTAACTGGTTAAAGCTCTTTCCACAGTCAGTGCACTGGAACACTCTCACTCGGGTGTGTGTGTCTCGGTGCTTTTCCAGTCACACTGTTGTTTGAAATCTTTTCCCACAGACAGAACAGAGAAAAAGGCCGATGATATTCAGGTCCTGATGAATGGAGTGACTCTGTCAGATCTTGATGTGATGTTTGGTTTGAGTTTCCCGTCTGTAAATCCTCCCCTTCTAATACCCTGTAAAAGGAATTTACAAAAGTCATCACTGTAAGTACAGGATAGAAATTCAGAACAGGCAATTCTAGTTTCTATGAAACATTCTTTCCTCTCTTGTTCCCCCAAAAAATCCCCGTCCCACACACTCTCCCTCCTCCCTGTGCTGAAATCCAAACCCATCGCACCATCTCCAACATTTCTTTCCTCCACTCCCAGTTTTCCCCCTCCCTCTACTCTGGTTGGGTTCAGTTCTACGCCCGCTGTGTGCAGAGTGAGAATAAAATCAATGAGTCAATGATTGTCTCTCCTGGTCTCTGGGACCCTGAAGCGCCGCCCACTCTCTCTTCCTGTACCAAGATGGCCACGCATGCGCCGTGCAGCAGGTGGAACCGGTCTGTCTTTCCTCCACCAAGATGGTGGCGCCTAACCCGGGCCAGTCACAGAGGAAAAGCCACACCGCTGCCGTCCGGTGGAACACAGACCGGGCCGCGGGATCTCATTCGGGCCTGAGGCCGTTCTCCAACTTTATAAAACACTGCGGTGCGGCCTACCAACAGTTTATTAATCTCCCGACCCCGCTCCCGCCGACCTGTGGCTCTGCCCGGTGACCGCGCGAGGCTTTCATTGTAAAGTCGGTGAGGGACACGTGACCCAGGCCCACGGCCTGATTGACGGGAGCTTCCGCCCAATAGGGAGTGAGCGGGGCGGGGCTGGAGGAGCGAGCCAGCGGCAGGTCCTCCAACCAATCAGAGAGCCCGAGGGGCAGGACTAGCACTGGCTGATTGTCTGATCCGCAGTTCAGCGAGTTTCTCCAGTCCCTTGTTCAGGGCCCGGCGCCAGGGGAGGCTGTGGGCCTTTATTCCCCTTATTGGACACAAGGCTCTTTGTCTCACAACACACTGGCTCAGGTTTTAATAGAGACTTTTTAAATTCATCAATAAAAGCAGATAAACCTCGTGCTTCTGTGGAACAAACTTTTTAATATTTGGGAGTAAAAGTACAAGTTTTTTTCCCTCTGGGGAATTTATTCATTTCAGGAAACAACAACAACCACTTGTATTTATAAAGTGCCTTTAAAGTAGTAAAATGTCCCAAGGCTCTTCACAGGATCGTTCTAAAACAAAATTTGACACCAAGCCACATAAGGAGATATTCGGGCAGATGACCAAAAGCTTGGTTAAAGAGGTAGGTTTTAAGGAGCATCTTAAAGAAGGAGAGAGAGGTAGAGAGATGGAGAGGAATTCCAGAGCTCAGGGCCCAGGCAGCTGAAGGCACGGTCGCCAATGGTGGAGCGATTACAATCAGGGATGCTCAAGAGGCCAGAATTAGAGAAGTGCAAATATCTCGGAAGGTTGTAGGGCTGGAAGAGATTACAGAGATAGGGAGGGGCGAGGCCACGGAGGGATTTGAAAACAAGGATGAGAATTTTAAGGATCAGACACTTGAGGAAAAGCAGGGAGTGGGGGAGGGTCAAGCCCTTATGGGACAGGGTTGCTAATTCTGTTCTGCGACAGTTACTGCGACAGACTGTATCTCCCCCTCTCCTCCACACAGGGATTTATGTTAGTTAAAGGGACGGCGACTCTCCTTGTTTTGCGAGATTGTAATTAAAGGGACACTACTCTGAGATGGCTGCGAACTTTTAGTGCCACCAGCCTTTCTAAAACATCTTCCTTTCTTTGAAGATCTGTGTGAACTCGCTGGTGAGTCAGCAGGTTGGATGAGCTCTGAAACCTCTTTGCACAGTCAGAACATTTAATGGGTCTCTCATCGTTTCTGGGGCAGGAGGGATCTGGTTAACAGTGATCACAATATCATTAGGTTTAAAGTAGTTATGGAAAGGGACAAAGAAAAATCAACGGTGAAAATACCCAGCTGGAAGAGAGACAATTTCAGTGATTTGCGAAGGGATCGAGCACAGGTGGACTGGAAACAAAGATTGTCCAGGAAGGCAGTGAATGACCAATGGCAGGCCTTCAAGGCTGAGATAGTTCAGGTACAAACCAAGCATATTCCCATATGGAGGAAAGATGGGACATCCAAAGCTAGAGCTCCCGATGACAAAGGATATCGAGGTTAAATTAAAACAGAAAAAGGAGGTTTACAACAAATGTCAGGTACAGAATACAGTCAAAAACCAGGCAGAATACAGAGAGTGCGGGGAAATTGAAACAGGATATAAGAAGGGCAAAGAGACAATATGAGAAAAGATTAGTGGGTAACATAAAAGGGAACACAAAATTCTTCTATAAACATATGAAAAGTAAAAGGACAGTTAAAGGAATGGTGGGGCCGATTAGCGGAGCTCATCATAAGAACATAAGAAATAGGAGCAGGAGTCGGCCATTTGGCCCCTCGAGCCTGCTCCGCCATTTAATGAGATCATGGCTGATCTGATCTTGGGCTCAGCTCCATTTCCCTGCCCACTCCCCATAACCCATCACTCCCTTATTGTTCAAAAATCTGTCTCTCTCCACCTTAAATGTATTTAATGACCCAGCCTCCACAGCTCTCTGGGGCAGAGAACTCCACAGATTTACGACCCTCTGAGAGAAGAAATTCCTCCTCATCTCAGTTTTAAATGGCGACCCTTTATTCTGAAACTATGCCCCTGAGTTCTAGATTCCCCCACGAGGGGAAACATCCTCTCTGCATCTATCTTGTCATGCCCCCTCAGTATCTTATGTTTCAATAAGATCCCCTCTCATTCTTCTAAACTCCAGTGAGTATAGGCCCAGCCTGCTCAACCTTTCTTCATAAGTCAACCCCTTCATCTCAGGAATCAACCTCGTGAACCTTCTCTGAACTGCCTCCAATGCAAGTATATCCTTCCTTAAATAAGGAGACCAAAACTGTACGGAGTACTCCAGGTGTGGTCTCACCAATACCCTGTACAGTTGTAGCAGGACTTCCCTGCTTTTATACTCCAGCCCCCTTGCAATAAAGGCCAACATTTCATTTGCCTTCCTGATTACTTGCTGTACCTGCATGCTAACTTTTTGTGTTTCATGAACAAGGACCCCCAGGTCCCTCTGTACTGCAGCATTTTGTAATCTCTCTCCATTTAAATAATAATTTGCTTTTTTATTTTTCTTAGTTTGCCAATCTGAAAATGACCCATTTATCCCGACTCTCTGTTTTCTGTTAGTTAGCCAATCCTCTATCCATGCTAATATATTACCCCCAACCCCGTGAGCTCTTATCGTGTGCAGTAACCTTTTATGTGGCACCTTAGCGAATGCCTTCTGGAAATCCAAATGCACCACATCCACTGGTTCCCCTTTATCCACCCTGCTCGTTACATCCTTAAAGAACTCCAGCAAATTTGTCAACATGATTTCACTTTCATAAAACCATGCTGACTCTGCTTGACTGTATTATGATCATACGAAGGCAGAGGGCATGGCTGAGGTACTGAATGAGTACTTAGCATCTGTCTTCACAAAAGAAGAGGATGAAGTTAATGTCGCAGTAGAGGAGGGAGGAGTAGAGACATTGGATAAAAATGGATAGAAAGGAGGTGCTAAATAGGTTGTCATCACTCAAAGTTAACAAGTCACCCGGTCCAGATGGGATGCATCCTAGGTTGCTGAGGGAAGCTAGGATGGAGATAGCAGAAGCTCCGACCACAATCTTTCAATCTCCCTCAGATATATGGGAGTGGTGCCAGAGGACTGGAGGATTGCAAATGTTACACCCTGTTCAAAAAAGGGGAGAGGGATAAACCTGGTAACTACAGGCCAATCAGTCTAATGTCAGTGGTGGGTGAACGACTAGAGACCATTGTCAAGGACAAAATTAATTCTCACTTGGAGAAGCATGGGTTAATAAGAGGCAGCCAGTATGGATTTATTAAAGGTAAATCATGTCTGACTAACCTGATTGAGTTCTTTGATGAAGTAACAGAGGGTTGATGAAGGTAGTGCAGTAGATGTTTTATATATATGGACTTCTAAAAGTACCACATAAGAGACTTGCCCTCTCAGGTGGATGTATACAATCTTATGGCACTATTTTGAATAACCACAGGGGAGTTATCCCTAGTGTCCGAGCCAATGTGTTTATCCTTCAATCAACATAACAAAAACATAGATTATCTGGTCATTATCAGATTGCTGTTTGTGGGAGCTTGCTGTGCGCTAATTGGCTGCTGTGTTTCATACATTACAACAGTGACTACACTTCAAAACTAGATCATTGGCTGTAAAGCACTTTGGGACGTCCGGTGGTGGTAAAAGGCGCTCTATAAATGCAAGTCTTTCTTTCATCACTGATCTCATCAGCGACCTCTTATAGAAACATAGAAGATAGGAGCAGGAGTCGGCCATTCGGCCCCTCGAGCCTGCTCCGCCATTTAATGAGATCATGGCTGATCATCCAAATTCAGTGCCCTGTCCCTGCTTTCTCCCCATATCCTTTGATCCCTTTAGTCTTAAGAAATATATTTAACTACTTCTTGAATATATTTAATGAATTGGCATCAACTGCCTTTTGTGGTAGAGAATTCCATAGGTTCACCACTCTCTAGGTGAAGAAATTCCTCCTCATCTCTGTTCTAAATGGCTTACCCCTTATCCTTAGACTGTGACCCCTGGTTCTGGACTCCCCCGCCATCGGGAACATCCTTCCTGCATCTAGTCTGTCTAATCCTGTTAGAATTTTATAAGTTTCGATGAGATCCCCTCTCATTCTTCTAAACTCCAGTGAGTATAAGCCCAATCGACCCAATCTCTCCTCATACGTCATTCCTGCCATCCCAGGTATCAGCCTGGTGAATCTTCGCTGTACTCCCTCCATGGCAAGAACATCCTTCCTCAGATAAGGCAACCAAAACTGCACACAATACTCAAGGTGTGGTCTCTCCAAGGCCCTGTACAACTGCAGCAAACATCCTTGCTCCTGTACTCGAATCTTCTCGCTATGAAGGCCAACATACCATTTGCCTTCTTAACCGCCTGCTGCACCTGCATGCTTACCTTCAGCGACTGGTGCACAAGGACACCCAGGTCTCATTGCACTTCCCCTTCTCCCAATCTATTGCTGTTCTGCCTTCCTGGTTTTGCCACCAAAGTGGATAACCTCACATTTATTCACATGATACTGCATCTGCCATGATTCTGCCCAATCACCTGACCTGTCCAAATCATACTGGAGTTTCTCGACATCCTCCTCACAGCACACACGCCCACCCAGTTTTGTGTCGTCTGCAAACTTGGAGATATTACATCTAGTTCCCTCGTCTAGATCATTAATCTATATTGTGAACAGCTGGGGTTCTAGCACCGATCCCTGCGGTACCCCACTAGTCACTGCCTGCCACTCGGAAAAAGACCCATTTATTCCAACTCTTTGCTTCCTGTCTGCCAACCAGTTCTCTATCCAAGTCAGTACCTTACCCCCAATCCCATGTGCTTCAACTTTACACACTAATCTCATATGCGGGACCTTATCGAAAGCCTTCTGAAAGTCCAAATACACCACATCCACTGGTTCTCCCTTATCTATTCTACCAGTTACATCCTCAAAAAATTCCAGATTAGTTAAGCACAATTTACCTTTTGTAAATCCATGTTGACTTTGTCCAATCCTGTCACTGTTTTCCAAGTGATCTGCTATTACATCTTTTATAATGGACTCTAGCATTTTCCCCACTCGCGACGTCAGGCTTACCGGTCTATAATTCCTCGTTTTCTCTCTACCACCTTTTTTGAACAGTGGGGTAACATTAGCTGCCCTCCAATCCATGGGAACTGTTCCAGAGTCTATAGAATTTTGGAAGATGACCAGCAATGCATCTACTATTTCTAGGGCCACTTCCTTAAGTACCCTAGGATGTAGATTATCAGGCCCTGGGGATTTATCGGCCTTCAATCCCATCAATTTCCCTAACACCATTTCTGTACAAATACTGATTTCATTCAGTTCCTCCCTCTCATCAGACCCTATGTTCCCCGACATCTCTGGGAGGTTATTTGTGTCCTTCTTTGTGAAGACAGAACCAAAGTATGTATTTAATTGGTCTGCCATTTCTTTGTTCCCCATTATAAATTCCCCTGATTCTGACTGCAAGGGACCTACGCTTGACTTCACCAATCTTTTTCTCTTCACATATCTATAGAAACTTTTACAGTCAGTTTTTATGTTCCCTGCAAGCTTACTCTCATACTCTATTTTCCCCCTCTTAATTAATCCCTTTGTCCTCCTTTGTTGAATCCTAAACTGCTCCCAATCCTCAGGTTTGCTGCTTCTCCTGGCCAATTTATATGTCCTCTCCTTGGATCTTATGCTATCTTATGCTTTCCCTAATTTCCTTTGTTAGCCATGGTTGAGTCACCTTCTTTGTTTTATTTTGATGCCAAACAGGGATGAACAAATTCTGTAGTTCACCCATGCGATCTTTAAATGTTTGTTATTGCCTATCCACCATCAACCCTTTAAGGAACATTCCCCAATCCATCCTAGCCAATTTGCGCCTCATACATTCGTAGTTTCCTTTATTTAAATTCAGGACCCTAGTCTCTGAGTCAAATACTTCACTCTCCATCTTAATAAAGAATGTGTGAGAGAGAGAGAGATTGGGAGTGTGAGAGAGAGAGAGATTGGGAGTGAGAGAGAGAGAGAAATTGGGAGAGTGAGAGAGAGAGAGATTTGGAGTGTGAGAGAGAGAGAGACTGGGAGTGAGAGAGAGAGAGAGATTGGGATGTGTGAGAGAGAGAGAGATTGGGAGTGTGAGAGAGAGAGAGACTGGGAGTGTGAGAGGGAGAGAGATTGGGAGTGTGAGAGAGAGAGATTGGTTTTGTGAGAGAGAGAGATTGGGAGTGTGAGAGAGAGAGCGAGTGGGAGTGTGAGAGAGAGAGACTGGGAGTGAGAGAGAGAGAGATTGGGAGTGAGAGAGAGATTGGGAGTGAGAGAGAGAGAGATTGGGAGTGTGAGAGAGAGAGAGATTGGGAGTGTGAGAGAGAGAGAGACTGGGAGTGAGAGAGAGAGATTGGGAGTGTGAGAGAGAGAGAGAGATTGGGAGTGTGAGGGAGAGAGAGACTGGGAGTGTGAGAGAGAGAGAGATTGGAAGTGTGAGAGAGAGAGAGACGGAGTGAGAGAGAGAGAGATTGGGAGTGTGAGAGAGAGAGAGATTGGGAGTGTGAGAGAGAGAGAGATTGGGAGTTTGAGAGAGAGAGAGATTGGGAGTGTGAGAGAGAGAGAGATTGGGAGTGTGAGAGAGAGAGATTGGGAGTGTAAGAGAGACTGGGAGTGAGAGAGAGAGAGTTTGGGAGTGTGAGAGAGAGAGAGAGATTGGGAGTGTGAGAGAGAGAGAGACTGGGAGTGAGAGAGAGAGAGAGATTGGGAGTGTGAGAGAGAGAGAGAGATTGGGAGTGTGAGGGAGAGAGAGACTGGGAGTGTGAGAGAAAGAGAGATTGGGAGTGAGAGAGAGAGAGATTGGGAGTGTGAGAGAGAGAGAGATTGGGAGTGTGAGAGAGAGAGAGATTGGGAGTTTGAGAGAGAGAGAGATTGGGAGTGTGAGAGAGAGAGAGATTGGGAGTGTGAGAGAGAGAGATTGGGAGTGTGAGAGAAAGAAAGATTGGGAGTGAGAGAGAGAGAGATTGGGAGTGTGAGAGAGAGAGAGATTGGGAGTGTGAGAGAGAGACTGGGAGTTTGAGAGAGAGAGAGATTGGGAGTGTGAGAGAGAGAGAGATTGGGAGTGTGAGAAAGAGAGATTGGGAGTGTGAGAGAGACTGGGAGTGAGAGAGAGAGAGATTGGGAGTGTGAGAGAGAGGGAGATTGGGAGTGTGAGAGAGAGAGAGAAATTGGGAGTGTGACAGAGAGAGACTGGGAGTGTGAGAGAGAGAGACTGGGAGTGTGTGTGAGAGAGAGAGACTGGGAGTGTGAGAGAGAGAGATTGGGAGTGAGAGAGAGAGAGATTGGGAGTGTGAGAGAGAGAGATTGGGAGTGTGAGAGAGAGAGATTGGGAGTGTGAGAGAGAGAGACTTGGAGTGTGAGAGAGAGAGGTTGGGAGTGAGAGAGAGAGAGAGATTGGGAGTGTGAGAGAGAGAGAGATTGGGAGTGTGAGAGAGAGAGAGATTGGGAGTTTGAGAGAGAGAGAGATTGGGAGTGTGAGAGAGAGAGAGATTGGGAGTGTGAGAGAGAGAGATTGGGAGTGTGAGAGAGAGAGAGATTGGGAGTTTGAGAGAGAGAGAGATTGGGAGTGTGAGAGAGAGAGAGATTGGGAGTGTGAGAGAGAGAGATTGGGAGTGTGAGAGAAAGAAAGATTGGGAGTGAGAGAGAGAGAGATTGGGAGTGTGAGAGAGAGAGAGATTGGGAGTGTGAGAGAGAGAGAGATTGGGAGTGTGAGAGAGAGAGATTGGGAGTGTGAGAGAGACTGGGAGTGAGAGAGAGAGAGATTGGGAGTGTGAGAGAGAGAGAGATTGGGAGTGTGAGAGAGAGAGAGAAATTGGGAGTGTGACAGAGAGAGACTGGGAGTGTGAGAGAGAGAGACTGGGAGTGTGTGTGAGAGAGAGAGACTGGGAGTGTGAGAGAGAGAGATTGGGAGTGAGAGAGAGAGAGATTGGGAGTGTGAGAGAGAGAGATTGGGAGTGTGAGAGAGAGAGATTGGGAGTGTGAGAGAGAGAGACTTGGAGTGTGTGAGAGAGAGAGACTGGGAGTGTGAGAGAGAGAGGTTGGGAGTGTGAGAGAGAGAGAGATTGGGAGTGTGAGAAAGAGAGATTGGGAGTGTGAGAGAGACTGGGAGTGAGAGAGAGAGAGATTGGGAGTGTGAGAGAGAGAGATTGGGAGTGTGAGAGAGAGAGAGAAATTGGGAGTGTGACAGAGAGAGACTGGGAGTGTGAGAGAGAGAGACTGGGAGTGTGTGTGAGAGAGAGAGACTGGGAGTGTGAGAGAGTGAGATTGGGAGTGAGAGAGAGAGAGATTGGGAGTGTGAGAGAGAGAGATTGGGAGTGTGAGAGAGAGAGACTTGGAGTGTGTGAGAGAGAGAGACTGGGAGTGTGAGAGAGAGAGGTTGGGAGTGAGAGAGAGAGAGAGATTGGGAGTGTGAGAGAGAGAGTGATTGGGAGTGTGAGAGAGAGAGATTGGGAGAGTGAGAGAGAGAGACTGGGAGTTTTTGAGAGAGAGAGAGACTGGGAGTGAGAGAGAGAGAGATTGGGAGTGTGAGAGAGAGAGATTGGGAGTGTGAGAGAGAGAGATTGGGAGTGTGAGAGAGAGAGACTGGGAGTGTGTGAGAGAGAGAGACTGGGAGTGTGAGAGAGAGAGATTGGGAGTGAGAGAGGGAGAGATTGGGAGTGTGAGAGAGAGAGAGATTGGGAGTGTGAGAGAGAGAGATTGGGACTGTGAGAGAGAGAGATTGGGAGTGTGAGAGAGAGAGATTGGGAGTGAGAGAGAGAGAGATTGGGAGTGTGAGAGAGAGAGATTGGGACTGTGAGAGAGAGAGATTGGGAGTGAGAGAGAGAGAGATTGGGAGTGAGAGAGAGAGAGATTGGGAGTGTGAGAGAGAGAGAGACTGGGAGTGAGAGAGAGAGATTGGGAGTGTGAGAGAGAGAGAGAGAGATTGGGAGTGTGAGGGAGAGAGAGACTGGGAGTGTGAGAGAGAGAGAGATTGGAAGTGTGAGAGAGAGAGAGACTGGGAGTGAGAGAGAGAGAGATTGGGATTGTGAGAGAGAGAGAGATTGGGAGTGTGAGAGAGAGAGAGATTGGGAGTTTGAGAGAGAGAGAGATTGGGAGTGTGAGAGAGAGAGAGATTGGGAGTGTGAGAGAGAGAGATTGGGAGTGTGAGAGAGACTGGGAGTGAGAGAGAGAGAGATTGGGAGTGTGAGAGAGAGAGAGAGATTGGGAGTGTGAGAGAGAGAGAGACTGGGAGTGAGAGAGAGAGAGAGATTGGGAGTGTGAGAGAGAGAGAGAGATTGGGAGTGTGATGGAGAGAGAGACTGGGAGTGTGAGAGAAAGAGAGATTGGGAGTGAGAGAGAGAGAGATTGGGAGTGTGAGAGAGAGAGAGATTGGGAGTGTGAGAGAGAGAGAGATTGGGAGTTTGAGAGAGAGAGAGATTGGGAGTGTGAGAGAGAGAGAGATTGGGAGTGTGAGAGAGAGAGATTGGGAGTGTGAGAGAGAGAGAGATTGGGAGTTTGAGAGAGAGAGAGATTGGGAGTGTGAGAGAGAGAGAGATTGGGAGTGTGAGAGAGAGAGATTGGGAGTGTGAGAGAAAGAAAGATTGGGAGTGAGAGAGAGAGAGATTGGGAGTGTGAGAGAGAGAGAGATTGGGAGTGTGAGAGAGAGAGATTGGGAGTGTGAGAGAGACTGGGAGTGAGAGAGAGAGAGATTGGGAGTGTGAGAGAGAGAGAGATTGGGAGTGTGAGAGAGAGAGAGAAATTGGGAGTGTGACAGAGAGAGACTGGGAGTGTGAGAGAGAGAGACTGGGAGTATGTGTGAGAGAGAGAGACTGGGAGTGTGAGAGAGAGAGATTGGGAGTGAGAGAGAGAGAGATTGGGAGTGTGAGAGAGAGAGATTGGGAGTGTGAGAGAGAGAGATTGGGAGTGTGAGAGAGAGAGACTTGGAGTGTGTGAGAGAGAGAGACTGGGAGTGTGAGAGAGAGAGGTTGGGAGTGAGAGAGAGAGAGAGATTGGGAGTGTGAGAGAGAGAGAGATTGGGAGTGTGAGAGAGATAGATTGGGAGAGTGAGAGAGAGAGACTGGGAGTTTTTGAGAGAGAGAGAGACTGGGAGTGAGAGAGAGAGAGATTGGGAGTGTGAGAGAGAGAGATTGGGAGTGTGAGAGAGAGAGATTGGGAGTGTGAGAGAGAGAGACTGGGAGTGTGTGAGAGAGAGAGACTGGGAGTGTGAGAGAGAGAGATTGGGAGTGAGAGAGGGAGAGATTGGGAGTGTGAGAGAGAGAGAGATTGGGAGTGTGAGAGAGAGAGATTGGGACTGTGAGAGAGAGAGATTGGGAGTGTGAGAGAGAGAGATTGGGAGTGTGAGAGAGAGAGAGACTGGGAGTGTGTGAGAGAGAGAGATTGGGAGTGTGAGAGACAGAGAGATTGGGAGTGTGAGAGAGAGAGACTGGGAGTGTGTGAGAGAGAGACTGGGAGTGTGAGAGAGAGAGAGATTGGGAGTGAGAGAGGGAGAGATTGGAAGTGTGAGAGAGAGAGAGATTGGGAGAGTGAGAGAGAGAGATTGGGACTGTGAGAGAGAGAGATTGGGAGTGTGAGAGAGAGAGAGACTGGGAGTGTGTGAGAGAGAGAGATTGGGAGTGTGCGAGAGAGCGAGATTGGGAGTGTGAGAGAGAGCAACTGGGAGTGAGAGAGAGAGAGATTGGGAGTGAGAGAGAGTGAGAATCCCCGTACTTCAAAGAGGACACCTTCTCCAACATAGAGAGGGAGATTAACCAATTCCTGACCAAGGGAAATGTGTTGATATGTGGGGACCTCAACTCAAGAACGGGAGAAGAACCAGACTTCACCAATAATCATGGGAATAATTACATATTTGGGAATAACCATTTTGATCTCCCTTCCCATCCACAGAAGCATAACTGCGACAAACAGACAAATGCTGACGGAAAACAGCTCCTGCAGCTCTGTCGAAGCCTGGGTCTGTACATTGTCAATGGTAGGTTATTGGGAGAGTTCCTAGGAAGATCCACCTATTGCTCACCTGTTGGCTTCAGCACCATAGACTATATGATTACAGATCTAGACCCATCCTCTTTCAGAACATGCACAGTCAAACCACAAACAACACTGTCAGACCACAGTCAAATTACTGCATATCTTGAAAGAACAGAAACAACCAACACAGAAACACAACCCAGTTAACTGTACAACATGAAAAAATCTGACAGATGGGCCAAAAACAGCACGGAAAAATACCAGAAAAGAATTAGCAACCGAACAACTCAAGCTCTCTTGGACACCTTTCTGGAAAATACATACACACACAATAAAGAAGGCGTAAACCGGGCAGTGAACAACCTAAATAATATTTTTGATAATTTAGCATCAATGTCAAACTTGAAAGTTTGAAAGAACAGACACAAAACAAAAAACTACGAAAAATGGTTTGACTCCGATTGCCAGAACATGAGGAAAAAACTCAGTAAAATATCAAACCAAAAACACAGACAACAAGAAAATGAGGAATTATGCCTTACTTATTGTCAGGCACTAACACAATACAAAAACACACTCAGAACCAAGAAAGAGCAGTATATTAAGAATACGCTCATCTCCATTGAGGAATCCATTGATTCCAATTGTTTCTGGGACAACTGGAATACATTACACAAAAAACAACACGACGAATTGGCCATTCAAAATGGAGACACATGGGAAAACCATTTTGAAAAATTATACCAGAAAAACACACTAAGCCCAGAGCAATACCAAATATGCAAAAAACTGGCAAAGCTAGAATTTGCCATAAAAGATAACCAAAACCCGATAGACCCCATAATATCTGAAAAAGAGCTAATTGAAAAACTCAAGGACCTGCGACCAGGAAAAGCTTGTGCTGCAGACGGCATCCTAAGCGAGATGATTAAACACACGGACGATAAAATGAAATTGGCTATACTGAAACTCTTCAACTTGGTTCTGAGTGTCGGTTACTTCCCTGATATCTGGAACAAAGGACTCATAACGCCCATATACAAAAGTTGGGATAAAGTTGACCCAAATAACTATCGAGGCATCTGTGTAAACAGTAACCTGGGGAATGTTTTCTGTAGTATCATAAACAAAAGACTTATAAACTTCCTTGAGGAGCACAATGTCTTGAGTAAAAGCCAAATTGGATTCCTGCCAAACTATAGAACATCAGGTCATATCTTCACCCTACAGACCCTAATTGACAAACATGTTCATCAAAACAAAAGCAAAATCTATGCATGCTTTATAGATTTCCAGAAGGCTTTCGATTCCATCTGGCACGATGGTCTATTCCTGAAACTTATCGAAAGCGGGGTAGGGGGAGAAACATATGATGTAATTAAATCAATGTATACAAACAACAAATGTGCAGTTAAAATTGGAGACAAACAAACAAAATACTTTCCACAGGGGCGGGGGGGTGACGCAGGGCTCGCCAATCTCACCAACACTCTTTAATATTTACATAAATGAATTGGCAAAACTACTTGAACAATCTACAGCACCCGGCCTCACCCTATATGAATCCAAGGTTAAATTCCTCCTCTATGCAGACGACCTGGTTCTGCTGTCACCAACTAAGGAGGGTCTACAGCAGACCCTGGATCTGCTGGAGTCACTCTGTCAGACCTGGGCCCTGACAATAAACCCCCAAAAAACCAAAGTCCTCGTGTTCCAGCAAAGATCCAGACATCAGGGACCCAAAATAAATCTCACACTAGGAACAACTAAGATCGAACAAACCACTAACTACACATACTTGGGCATAAAAATCAGCTCTACGGGAAATTTCAAACTGGCTGTGAATGAACTGAAAGAGAAAGCTAGAAGGGCTTTCTATGCCATTAAAAGATCAATCCAAATAGAAATCCCAATTAGCATTTGGCTCAAAATTTTCAAATCAGTAATTGAACCAATTGCACTCTATGGCAGTGAGGTGTGGGAACCGCTAACACAACAAGAATTTGCAAAATGGGACAAACACCCAATTGAGATCCCACATGCAGAATTCTGTAAAAGTATCCTCCGGACTCAAAGGAAAACCGTAAACAATGCATGCAGGGCAGAACTAGGCCAATATCCACTAATAATTACTATCCAAAAAAGAGCCACCAAATTTTGGAAACACCTAAAAATGAGCAACCCCCACTGCTATCATTATGAAGCCTTGAAATGCCAAGAGAGGTCCATAAAGAAGAACACCCTCAGTCAACTAGTCCTGGGACTCAGTGAAGCAACCACTAACACTACTAACAATAACCAGCCCCAGGACAGTGACATCGTAGCGCAGAGAATTCGACCCAACACAATTGTCACTAAGCAAAAGGAAAAATACCTGTCATATTGGGCAGAAACAACAAAAACCTAAAGCAAACTCAATTGCTACTTGGCCCTAAACAGACAATACAACATGGCTGATTACCTGACCATGGTAAAGGATAGCTGTGGTGTATGTGCCTTTAAGAGCAATTGTGGTGTATGTGCCTTTAAGAGCCCCAGGTGTGCGTAATGCCGGTAATTGCCACTTGGGCTATATAAGCCTGTGTATTGTGTATATCCTTTAGAACCCCCCGCCCCAGACTTGCTTAGTAAATACCTATGAACCAACTCCTGTCTTCAGTGTCTTTATCTACACACGGACACTACAGTGGCGACGAGGTGGAAACGGACTTACCTGCAATTCGGCAGCATCTCAAGGACATCGATTCCTCGGGCGTCCAGAAGACTCAAGGAAGTAATAGAAACTGTGGTTTCACCAGCTGGCCAAGCTGGTGGCAGGTACTGTGCTAATCCTTCCTGGGCGTCAGGCTGGGGCTCCAGCGGCGGGCTCCACAGCTGAGACAGGCAGCGAAATCGGAGGCAAGCAATAACGGACTGGGAGGGTGCACTTGGGAGACAGCCGGCGCGGCAAGCAGGTCAGTGTTTAGACCTCCATCGGGAATGAGTCTCCAACAGTGAATAAATGGAAACCACAGTAAAACAGCATTGTTATCGGTAGCAGCGGCGGGAAAGCACAGGAAGCGCCATATCGTTGCTACAGAGAGAAAAAGAAAAGCGCGGGAAGCGCCATATCTTTTTGGAAATGCCTAAGTCTGGCAATATTGATGCTTTTGATAACGAAACAGAGCCTAACTTTGGCAATATTGATGTTTTTGATAACAAGATAGAGGATTGGACCACATATGTAGAAAGAGTGGGGGTGTTTTGCACCGCAAATGGAATAGAAGATGAAAAAAAAGCTTCAGTGCTTCTGGATCTAATGGGCGCAGAAACATACAAGCTGTTACGCAACTTAATCACTCCAGCCGAACCGATGGACAAGAATTTTGAGGAGATTGTTGATACCCTACACTGCCAATTCGAGGCAGGACTGGCAGATTCTCTGCAAGACAAATTCATCTGCGATCCCCTAAGTGTAGAAACACAAAAAAGGTATCTTCTGGAAAAGATTTAACACTGGACAAGGCTTTCAGTGCAATAGGAGCGGCAAAGATACAGCAAAGGCCACAGGACTTCGGCACCCATGAAATGACACGGGGTTTCGAGAGATGTTATCGCTGCGGCAGATCCAACCATGACCAGAGGGATTGCTGGTTCAAAGAGAAAGCATGCAGGCGATGCGGAAAGATGGGACACATTCCACGTGTATGCCGATCTGAAAATAAAAAATCCACTAACGGGAAAAGAATCAGTAAGGAAAAGCACAGAAAGGTACAAATGATGACGGACAGTAGCTCCAAAGACCAGAAGAGTGATAGCGACTCCGGGAACAAGAGACTAAGCTCTCTCAAATTACATAATGTAATTGCCAATGAAGGTTACCAGACCATTTGGGTTACCCTCATAATGGCAGGGTCACCAGTTAAAATGGAGCTGGATACAGGATCAGCTCTAACCGTAATAAATCGACGAGATTACGAGAGGCAATTTTCGCATATACCTCTAAAAGACACATCCATTATCTTAAAAACATATACGGGGCAGAAAGTATACCCCAAAGGAAAAATAAAGGTGCCTGTGGTATACAACGGCAAAGAAATACAAAAGTTGTATTTATACATTCTACAAAATGGTGGTCCACCGTTGTTGGGACGTGAATGGATAAGGAAGATATGTTTAGACTGGCACTCCATTCAGGCACTGACGGTGACCAGTAAGGAAAAAAACAATGATGACATCATACCTGAACGATTAAAAGACATCTTGACCAACGCCAAAGAAGTGTTTCAAGAGAAACTAGGAACCTTGAAAGGCATCACCGCCTCAATAAAAGCGGAAGATGCAGCAATTCCAAAAATTTTTAAGGGAAGACCGGTGCCATACGCAATATGTCCGGCAGTCGAGGCAGAGCTGGAGAATTTGGAAAAGGCAGGCGTATTATCCAAAATAGATTGGAGCGAATGGGCAACACCCATCATTCCAGTCATGAAAAAAGCATTGAAAAATAACTCTGAGGAACAGAGAAAAATTCGCATCTGTGGGGACTTTAAGGTGACTGTTAACCCGGTCCTTCACATGGTACAGTATCCTCTTCCGAGGATAGAAGGTATTTTCGCCTCACTATCCGGAGGAAAACGTTTCACAAAAATTGACTTGGCACAGGCATATTTACAGATGGAGGTTGAGGAGACCTCTAAAAAGTTTCTCACAATAAACACACACAAAGGCCTGTACCAGTACGATCGACTGGTTTTTGGAGTAGCATCAGCTCCAGCTATCTGGCAAAGAGCTATGGAGCAAGTCCTGCAAGGGATTCCGGGGACTCAGTGTTACCTAGACGACATCCTTATAACAGGAGAAAACGACAACGAGCACCTTGCCAATTTGGAGCAGGTGCTCACTAGGCTGAAAGAACGGGGCCTACGAGCAAATCGCCCCAAGTGCAAATTTTTCCAAAATCAGATATCATATTGTGGCCACATAATTAATAAGGAAGGGTTGCATAAGTCACCTGAAAAAATTGAAGCAGTTATAAAAGCCCCAACACCTGAAAATGTTTCACAATTGAGGTCATTCCTGGGATTAATAAATTACTATCATAAATTTTTACCGAACTTATCAACTATTCTACACCCTCTTAATGATCTTCTACACACAGGAGTGATTTGGAAATGGAACGAAGACTGTAAACGTGCCTTCCATAAATGTAAAGACTTAATCACATCCAAGAAAGTTTTGGCTCATTACAACCCATCACTACCAATCAGACTGGCGTGCGATGCATCCCCTTACGGCATAGGAGCGGTATTGTCCCATAGATTCCCTGATGGCTCGGAACGGCCGATAGCTTTTGCATCACGCTCATTGAACTCAGCTGAGCGTAACTATTCCCAGATAGACAGGGAAGCACTCAGCCTGGTATGGTGAGTGAAGAAATTCAACCATTACCTACACGGACAAAAATTTACCTTGCTGACTGACCATCAACCCTTCATCTCCATATTCAACCCTAAGAAAGGTGTCCCCATTATGACGGCACAAAGACTACAGAGGTGGTCCCTTTTTCTAGGGGCACACCAATACAACATTGAATACAAAGGGTCAAAACAGCATGGGAATGCTGACGGTTTATCGCGCCTGCCATTGCCAACGATAGAAGAGGCACCTACAGTAGACCCAGTAGAGATATTCCACTCTACCACAGTGGAATGTCTACCGGTGACAAATTCTGCCATTGAAAGGGAGACCAGAAATGACCCTGCTCTCTCACGGGTCTATGATTTAACAATGAAGGGATGGCCAGCACATGGCGAACCACTGTTGCCAGCATTCTCACAAAGAAGAGAACAGCTGTCAGTGTGCCGAGGAACCTTGATGTGTGGATCCAGAGTGGTGATTCCACCCAAACTCCAGGATAAAGTGCTAAAGGAGCTTCACGAGGGGCATCTGGGTGGAGTGAAAATGAAGAACCTAGCTAGGGCGTTTGTATGGTGGCCAGGTATCGATGGAGACATCGAAGACATGACCAAGAGCTGCCTAGGATGCCAGAAGGTCCAAAATGCTCCACCACAGGCCCATCTACATCCATGGGAGTGGCCCTCATCTCCCTGGCAAAGGGTGCACATCGACTTTGCTGGTCCATTTATGGGCTCAATGTTCTTAATCGCAGTTGATGCACACTCCAAGTGGCCGGAGGTAATAAAGATGTCCTCCACCACCACGGAAAAAACCATCACAGTATTAAGGACCATATTTGCCAGGAATGGGCTGCCGGAACAGATATGTTCTGATAATGGACCGCAATTTGTGTCCGAAGAATTCAGAAAGTTCTTAAAGAACAATGGGGTAAAGCACTACACGTCCGCCCCATACCATCCCGCCACCAATGGATTGGCTGAAAGGTTTGTCCAGACCTTTAAGAAGGCCATAAAGGCCATGGGTAATGAAGACATAAAACTTCAGCACAAGGTGGATAACTTCTTATTTGCATATAGGAATGCAACACATATGGTTACAAACCAAACTCCCGCCATGATGTTCTACAATAGAAACCTAAGATGCCGGCTGGATTTGGTCAAGCCCAACATCCGAAGGGACGTGGAGAACCGGCAGTTTCAGGGCATGAATGAAAGGCCAACTAGGGCCTTCCAGATAGGCCAACCGGTTTTGGCCCGGGACTACCGTACCGAGAAATGGCAGCCTGGAACTATCTGCACACGACTAGGACCACTGATGTATACCGTGGACATCGGATAAAGCATAATAAGGCGCCATGCTGACCAAATCATCAAGTCATCCGAAAAGGGACAACCTACACCACCACGCTATACATCTAACGATGACGTAGAGATACCCATATCTACCTCCGATCCGGTGATACTGGAACCCGATGAACCCGACACTGGCCTTCAAGCCGAATCAGCCTTGCCAGCAGAACCTACTACACCACCAGGAACTACTACACCCCCGAGGCGTTATCCGGACCGAGTCAGGAAGCCTCCTGAGAGACTAACTTATAATTAATTAATACAGCAATGTATATTATTTTGCATATAACATGTAATTAATAATTACTTAAAATATGATGTACTAGTTAGCTAGAAGGGGAGGAATTGTGGTGTATGTGCCTTTAGGAGCAATTGTGGTGTATGTGCCTTTAAGAGCCCCTGGTGTGCGTAATGCCGGTAATTGCCACTTGGGCTATATAAGCCTGTGTATTGTGTATATCCTTTAGAACCCCCCCCAGACTTGCTTAGTAAATACCTATGAACCAACTCCTGTTTTCAGTGTCTTTATCTACACACGGACACTACAATAGCAAACTGAGAAAAACCTTGACAAGGTACAGACTTAGTGAACATAGCCTGGCGATCGAAAAAGGCAGACACAGGCAGACCCGGCTGCCAAGAGAGGAAAGGATATGCTCTCACTGCAGTCAGGGAGTGGTGGAGACAGAGATGCACTTACTCACAGCTTGTGGAAAATATCAGGGCATCAGGGAGAATTTCTACCAAAAATTCTCACAAATATGCCCTGAATTCAGAATTTTGAAGGACGACCAAAAACTCCCATACCTACTAGGGGAAGAGATAAACTGTGTAACACTAGCGGCACACTATGTTACAGCTTGCCATAAACAGAGGGACAACCAGTAAACCTAAGAAAAGAGTATATATAAATTATACAAATGTATATTTATACACTCAGGGATATAACTGTTTATACACTGTATGAATAGATCTGCGTTTACTAGTTCAACCATAAATGTTTCTTGATGCTTTGGCAACATAAGATGTACCTTATTATGCCAATAAAGCGATTTGAATTGAATTGAATTGAATTGAGAGAGACTGGGAGTGTGTGAGAGAGAGAGACTGGGAGTGTGTGAGAGAGAGAGAGAGTGGGGGGGGGGTGAGAGAGAGAGAGAGAGAGTGGAAGTGTGAGAGAGAGAGAGAGACTGGGAGTGAGAGAGAGACTGGGAGTGAGAGAGAGAGAGAGAGTGTGAGAGAGAGAGAGAGACTGGGAATGTGTGAGAGAGAGAGAGATTGGGAGTGTGAGAGAGAGAGAGATTGGGAGTGAGAGAGAGAGAGAGATTGGGAGTGTGAGGGAGAGAAAGATTGGGAGTGAGAGAGAGAGAGAGATTGGGAGTGTAAGAGAGAGAGAGAGATTGGGAGTGTGAGAGAGAGAGACTGGGAGTGAGAGAGAGAGAGATTGGGAGTGAGAGAGAGAGAGATTGGGAGTAAACATAGAAAAAACATAGAGATAGGAACAGGAGTAGGCCATTCGGCCCTTCGAGCCTGCTCCGCCATTCAATGAGATCATGGCTGATCTTCGTCTGAGATCTTAGCTGATCTTACCAGTTCAGTACCCCGTCCCCGCCTTTTCTCCGTAACCCTTAATCCCCTTAGCCTTCAGAAATATATCCAATTCTCTCTTGAAAATATTTATTGAATTAGCCTTCACAGCCCTCTGTGGCAGGGAATTCCACAGGCTCACCACTCTTTGAGTGAAGAAATTCTTCCTCATCTCTGTTTTAAATTATTTGCCCGCTATTTTTAGACTGTGGCCCCTGGTTCTGTGCTCCCCTGCCATTGGAAACATTCTCTCTGAATTCAGCCTGTCCAGGCCTGCCATAATTTTATATGTTTCGATGAGATCCCCTCTCAATCTTCTAAACTCCAGTGAGTACAAGCCCAAACTATTCAATCTCTCCTCGTAGGTCATTCCCGCCATTCCAGGTATCAGCCTGGTGAATCGCCGCTGCACTCTTTCCATGGCAAGAACATCCTTCCGCAGATGGGGCGACCAAAACTGTACACAATACTCCAGATGCGGTCTCACCAGCACCTTGTACAGCTGTAGTAAGGTATCCCTATTCCTATACTCGAACCCCCTTGATATGAAGGCCAACATACCATTTGCCTTCTTAATCGCCTGTTGCACCTGCATGCTCTCCTTCAGTGACTGGTGCACAAGAACACCCAGGTCCCTCTGCACTTCCCCATCTCCCAATCTATTGCCATTTAGATAATAATCTACCCTCCTGTTTTTACCCCCAAAGTGGATAACCTCGCATTTATCCACATTATAGTGCATCTGCCACGTATCCGCCCATTCCCCCAACCTGTCCAAATCGCACTGTAGCCTCCTGACATCCTCATCAGAGCCCGCCCCTCCTCCTAGTTTAGTGTCGTCAGCGAATTTGGAAATATTGCATCCAATTCCCTGATCCAGATCATTTATATATATTGTGAACAGCTGGGGTCCCAGGACAGATCCTTGCGGCACCCCGCTGGTCACTGCCTGCCACTCCGAAAACGAGCCGTTTATTCCAACTCTCTGTTTTCTATCCGCCAGCCAGTTCTCTATCCACGTTAATACTTTGCCCCCAATCCCATGAGCCTTAATTTTGCATGATAATCTTTTGTGTGGAACCTTATCGAAGGCTTTCTGGAAGTCAAGGTACACCACATCCACTGGCTCTCCCCCATCTATTTTACCAGTTACTTCCTCAAAAAATTCCAGCAGATTAGTCAAACACGATTTACCCTTTGTAAATCCATGTTGACTCTGTCCGATCCTTTCCCCATTTGTCAAGTGCTCCGCTATTTTATCCTTAATAATGGACTCTAGCATTTTGCCCACAACCGATGTAAGGCTTACTGGTCTATAATTCCCTGCTTTCTCTCTACCCCCCTTTTTAAATATTGGGGTAACATTAGCTACCCTCCAATCCACGGGTACTGTTCCCGAGTCAATGGAGTTCCGGAAGATGATCCTTAGAGCATCTGCTATCTCCAGGGCCACCTCCTTAAGTACCCTAGGATGTAGTTTATCAGGCCCCGGGGATTTGTCGGCCTTCAGTCCCCTCAACTTACCCAACACCATATCCCTAGAGATACTAATTTCTGTCAGCTCCTCCCTCTCATTAGTCCCTATGTTTGCCGATATTCCTGGGAGGTTATTTGTGTCCTCCTTTGTGAATACAGAACCAAAGTATGAGTTTAATTGGTCCGCCATTTCCTTATTCTCCATTATATATTCTCCCGAATCGGACTGCAAGGGACCGACTTGGGATTTTACCAGTCTTTTCCTCCTGATATACCGATAAAAGCTTTTGCAGTCTGTCTTTATGTTTGCTGCAAGTTTACTTTCGTATTCTATTTTCCCCTTCCTGATTAATCCCTTTGTCCTCTTTTGCTGTATCCTGTACTGCCCCCAATCTTCCGGTCTGGTGCTTTTTTTTGCCAGTTGATATGCCTTTTTTTTTGATTTTATGCTGTCCCTAATTTCCCTCGTTATCCACGGTTGAGCCACCTTTTTAGGTTTATTTTTATGCCAAACCGGTATACACATGTTCTGGAATTCTTCCATTCTATCTTTGAATGCTTGCCATTGTCTATCCACTGTCAATCCCCCCAGAAACACCACCCAATCAATCTTACCCAATTCCCGTCTCATACCCTCGTAATTCCCTTTATTTAAGTTCTGGACCTTAGTCTCTGATTCAATTTCCTCACTCTCCATCTCGACTGAGAGCTCGATCATATTATGATCGCTCTGACCCAAGGGGCCTCGTACAAGAAGATTGTTGATAAGTCCCTTCTCATTGCACAATACCCAGTCTAAAATGGCCTGATCTCGAGTCGGCTCCTCGACATATTGGTCCAGATAACCGTCCCGAAAACATTCCAGGAATTCCTCCTCCTCAGAATTTTTACTAATTTGGGTAGTCCAATCAATATGTAAATTAAAGTCACCCATGATGACAGCTGTGCTCTTATCGCACGCTTCTCTAATTTCCCTTTTTATGCCTTCCCTCACCTCCATATTACTATTTGGAGGCCTATATATCACACCCACTAACGTTTTCCTCCCCTTGTGAGAGAGAGAGAGATTGGGAGTGTGAGAGAAGAGACTGGGAATGTGTGAGAGAGAGAGAGATTGGGAGTGTGAGAGAGAGAGAGATTGGGAGTGAGAGAGAGAGAGAGATTGGGAGTGTGAGAGAGAGAGACTGGGAGTGAGAGAGAGAGAGATTGGGAGTGAGAGAGAGAGAGATTGGGAGTGTGAGAGAGAGAGAGATTGGGAGTGTGAGAGAGAGACTGGGAGTGAGAGAGAGAGAGAGAGTGTGAGAGAGAGAGAGAGACTGGGAATGTGTGAGAGAGAGAGAGATTGGGAGTGTGAGAGAGAGAGAGATTGGGAGTGAGAGAGAGAGAGAGATTGGGAGTGTGAGGGAGAGAAAGATTGGGAGTGAGAGAGAGAGAGAGATTGGGAGTGTAAGAGAGAGAGAGAGATTGGGAGTGTGAGAGAGAGAGACTGGGAGTGAGAGAGAGAGAGATTGGGAGTGAGAGAGAGAGAGATTGGGAGTGTGAGAGAGAGAGAGAGATTGGGAGTGTGAGAGAAGAGACTGGGAGTGAGAGAGAGAGAGAGATTGAGAGTGTGAGAGAGAGAGAGATTGGGAGTTTGAGAGAGAGAGAGATTGGGAGTGTGAGAGAGAGAGAGAGACTGGGAGTGAGAGAGAGAGAGACTGGGAGTGTGAGAGAGAGAGATTGGGAGTGTGAGAGAGAGAGATTGGGAGTGTGAGAGAGAGAGAGACTGGGAGTGTGTGAGAGAGAGAGGTTGGGAGTGTGCGAGAGAGCGAGATTGGGAGTGTGAGAGAGAGCGACTGGGGGTGAGAGAGAGAGAGATTGGGAGTGAGAGAGAGTTTGGGAGTGTGAGAGAGAGATTGGGAGTGTGAGAAAGAGAGATACTGGGAGTGAGAGAGAGAGAGAGAGAGACTGGGAGTGAGAGAGAGAGAGTGATTGGGTGTGTGAGAGAGAGATTGAGAGTGTGAGAGAGAGAGAGATTAGGATTGTGAGAGAGAGACTGGGAGTGAGAGAGAGAGAGATTGGGAGAGTGTGAGAGAGAGAGAGTGGGAGTGTGTGTGAGAGAGAGAGAGAGAGACTGGGAGTGTATGAGAGAGAGAGAGAGAGAAACTCGGAGTGTGTGAGAGAGAGACTGGGAGTGTCAGAGAGAGAGAGAGAGACTGGGAGTGTGAGAGAGAGAAAGTGGGAGTGTGTGAGAGAGAGAGTGGGAGTGTGTGAGAGAGAGAGAGAGTGGGAGTGTGTGAGAGAGAGAGAGAGAGAGACTGGGAGTGTATGACAGAGAGAGAGAGAAACTGGGTGTGTGTGAGAGAGAGTGAGACTGGGAGTGTCAGAGAGAGAGAGAGAGACTGGGAGTGTGAGAGAGAAAAAGTGGGAGTGTGTGAGAGAGAGAGAGTGGGAGTGTGTGAGAGAGAGAGAGAGAGTGAGAGTGGGAGTGTGTGTGAGAGAGAGAGAGAGAGAGTGGGAGTGTGTGTGTGAGAGAGAGAGAGACTGGGAGTGTGAGAGAGAGAGACTGAGTGTGAGAGAGAGACTGGGAGTGTGTGAGAGAGAGAGAGTGGGGGGTGAGAGAGAGAGAGAGAGAGACTGGGAGTGAGAGAGAGAATGGGAGTGAGAGAGAGAGAGAGAGTGAGAGAGAGAGAGACTGGGAATGTGTGAGAGACAGAGAGATTGGGAGTGTGAGAGAGAGAAATTGGGAGTGTGAGAGAGAGAGAGATTGGGACTGTGAGAGAGAGTGATAGGTATTGTGAGAGAGAGAGAGATTGGGAGTGTGAGAGAGTGAGAGATTGGGAGTGTGAGAGAGATAGACTGGGAGTGAGAGAGAGAGAGAGATTGGGAGTGTGAGAGAGAGACTGGGAGTGTGAGAGAGAGAGAGATTGGCAGTAAACTAAGACAAGAGTATATATAAACAAGGCGAAAATATATTTATAAACTCAGGGATATACCTGTTTATACACTGTATGAATGGAACCGCGTTTATGTGTTCAAACATAAATGTATTTTGATGCTTTGGCAACATAAGATGTACCTTATCATGCCAATAAAGCGATTTGTATTGTATTGTATTGGGAGTGTGAGAGAGAGAGATTGGGAGTGTGAGAGAGAGAGGGACTGGGAGTGAGAGAGAGAGAGAGATTGGGATTGTGAGAGAGAGAGAGATTGGGAGTGTGAGAGAGAGACTGGGAGTGTGTGAGAGAGAGAGACTGGGAGTGTGTGAGAGAGAGAGAGAGTAGGTTGGTGAGAGAGAGAGAGAGAGAGAGTGGGAGTGGGAGAGAGAGAGAGAGACTGGGAGTGAGAGAGAGACTGGGAGTTAGAGAGAGAGAGAGAGAGTTTGAGAGAGAGAGACAGGGAATGTGTGAGCGAGAGAGAGATTGGGAGTGTGAGAGAGAGAGAGAATGGGAGTGAGAGAGAGACTGGGAGTGAGAGAGAGAGAGAGTGTGAGAAAGAGAGAGACTGGGAGTGGGTGAGAGAGAGAGACTGGGAGTGTGAGAGAGAGAGAGAGAGTGGGGGGGTGAGAGAGAGAGAAAGTGGGAGTGTGAGAGAGAGAGAGAGAGACTGGGAGTGAGAGAGAGACTGGGAATGTGTGAGAGAGAGAGATTGGGAGTGTGAGAGAGAGAGAGAGATTGGGAGTGAGAGAGAGAGAGAGAGAGAGAGAGAGAGACTGGGAGTGTGACAGAGAGAAAGATTGGGAGTGTGAGAGAGAGATTGGGATTGTGAGAGAGAGAGAGATTGGGAGTGTGAGAGAGAGAGATTGGGAGTGTGAGAGAGAGAGAGAGATTGGGAGTGTGAGAGAGAGAGACTGGGAGTATGTGAAAGAGAGAGACTGGGAGTGCGTGAGAGAGAGACTGGGAGTGTGAGAGAGAGATTGGCAGTGAGAGAGAGATTGGGAGTGAGAGAGGGACTGGGAGTGAGAGAGAGAGAGAGTGTGAGAGAGAGAGATACTGGGAATGTGTGAGAGAGAGAGAGATTGGGAGTGTGAGAGAGAGAGATTGGGAGTGAGAGAGAGAGAGAGAGATTGGAAGCGTGAGAGAGAGAAAGATCGGGAGTGTGAGAGAGAGAGAGATCGGGAGTGTGAGAGAGAGAGAGATTGGGAGTGTGAGAGAGAGAGACTGGGAGTGTGTGAGAGAGAGAGACTGGGAGTGTGTGAGAGAGATTGGGAGTGAGAGAGAGAGAGAGTGGGAGAGTGAGAGAGAGAGAGAGAGAGAGACTGGGAGTGAGAGAGAGACTGGGAGTGAGAGAGAGGGAGAGTGTGAGAGAGAGAGATACTGGGAATGTGTGAGAGAGAGAGAGACTGGGAGTGTGAGAGAGAGAGAGATTGGGAGTGAGAGAGAGAGAGAGATTGGGAGTGTGAGAGAGAGAAAGATTGCGAGTGTGAGAGAGAGAGAGATTGGGAGTGTGAGAGAGAGAGAGATTGGTAGTGTGAGAGAGAGAGACTGGGAGTGTGAGAGAAAGATTGGGAGTGTGAGAGAGAAAGAGATTGGGAGTGTGAGAGAGAGAGATTGGGAGTGTGAGGGAGAGAGACTGGGAGTGTGAGAGAGAGATTGGGAGTGTGAGAGAGAGAGATTGGGAGTGTGAGAGAGAGAGATTGGGAGTGTGAGAGAGGGAGAGATTGTGAGTGTGAGAGAGAGAGATCGGGAGTGTGAGAGAGATTGGGAGTGTGAGAGAGAGAGATTGGGAGTGTGAGAGAGAGAGAGATTGGGAGTGTGAGAGAGAGTGAGATTGGGAGTGTGAGAGAGAGACTGGGAGTGTGAGAGAGAGAGACTGGGAGTGTGAGAGAGAGAGAGACTGGGAGTGTGAGAGAGAGAGACTGGGAGTGTGAGAGTGGGAGAGATTGGGAGTGTGAGAGAGATAGAGACTGTGAGTGAGAGAGAGAGAGATTGGGAGTATGAGAGAGAGATTGGGAGTGTGAGAGAGAGAGAGAGATTGGGAGTGTGAGAGAGAGATTGGGAGTGTGAGAGAGAGAGAGAGATTGGGAGTGTGAGAGAGAGAGAGAGATTGGGAGTGTGAGAGAGAGATTGGGAATGTGAGAGAGAGAGATTGGGAGTGTGAGAGAGAGATTGGGAGTATGAGAGAAAGATTGGGAGTGTGAGAGAGAGAGAGATTGGGAGTGTGAGAGAGAGAGATTGGGAGGGTGAGAGAGAGATTGGGAGTGTGAGAGAGAGAGATTGGGAGTGTGAGAGATTGGGAGTGTGAGAGAGAGACTGGGAGTGTGAGAGAGAGAGAGACTGGGAGTGTGAGAGAGAGAGAGACTGGGAGTGAGAGAGAGAGAGATTGGGAGTGTGAGAGAGAGAGAGATTTGGGACTGTGAGAGAGAGAGAGACTGTGAGTGAGAGAGAGAGAGAGATTGGGAGTGTGAGGGAGAGAGACTGGGAGTGTGAGAGAAAGATTGGGAGTGTGAGAGAGAGAGAGATTGGGAGTGTGAGAGAGAGAGATTGGGAGTGTGAGAGAGAGAGGGACTGGGAGTGTGAGAGAGAGAGACTGGGAGTGTGAGAGAGAGATTGGGAGTGTGAGAGAGAGAGATTGGGAGTGTGAGAGAGAGAGAGATTGGGAGTGTGAGAGAGAGACTGGGAGTGTGAGAGAGACTGGGAGTGTGTGAGAGAGAGAGACTGGGAGTGTGAGAGAGAGAGAGATTGGGAGTGTGAGAGAGAATGAGATTGGGAGTGAGAGAGAGAGATTGGGAGTGTGAGAGATTGGGAGTGTGAGAGAGAGACGGGGAGTGTGAGAGAGAGAGACTGGGAGTGTGAGAGAGAGACAGATTGGGAGTGTGAGAGAGAGAGAGATTGGGGGTGTGAGAGAGAGAGATTGGGAGTGTGAGAGAGATTGGCAGTGTGAGAGAGAGATTGGGCGTGTGAGAGAGAGAGACTGGGAGTGTGAGAGAGAGAGAGAGACTGGGAGTGTGAGAGAGAGATTGGGAGTGTGAGAGAGAGAGAGATTGGGAGTGTGAGAGAGAGAGAGAGAGATTGGGAGTGTGAGAGAGAGAGAGCCTTGGAGTGTGAGAGAGAGACTGGGAGTGAGAGAGAGAGAGATTGGGAGTGTGAGAGAGAGAGATTGGGAGTGTGAGAGAGAGAGACTGGGAGTGAGAGAGAGAGAGATTGGGAGTGTGAGAGAGAGATTGGGAGTGTGAGAGAGAGAGAGACTGGGAGTGTGAGAGAGAGAGAGACTGGGAGTGTGAGAGAGAGAGAGACTGGGAGTGTGTGAGAGAGAGAGACTGGGAGTGAGAGAGAGATTGGGAGTGTGAGAGAGAATGAGATTGGGAGTGAGAGAGAGAGATTGGGAGTGTGAGAGATTGGGAGTGTGAGAGAGAGACTGGGAGTGTGAGAGAGAGAGCGACTGGGAGTGTGAGAGAGAGAGAGATTGGGAGTGTGAGAGAGAGAGATTGGGGGTGTGAGAGAGAGAGATTGGGAGTGTGAGAGAGATTGGCAGTGTGAGAGAGAGAGATTGGGAGTGTGAGAGAGAGTGACTGGGAGTGTGAGAGAGAGAGAGACTGGGAGTGTGAGAGAGAGATTGGGAGTGTGAGAGAGAGAGAGAGACTCATCATTTAGCATTATAGAAAATAGTGTTTCCACACTCATCCCACAAAATAGATCCATTTTATTTCGTTTTATTGAACTATATAAATGCGTTCTTTCCACATAAGCTGCTGGAATATCCAGGGCCTCCGCTCCTCAACTTTTGGGATGAAGACTACAGACCCTGAATTCCTAAAAGCTATAAAAGACATTGATATAATTGTGTTAACAGAAACATGGTGCCAAAAGGACATGCCGACCCACTGTCCTCCAATGTACCATGAAATCATTGTGCCCTCAGTAAAGAACACTAAAACACGCAAGGGCAGAACCTCCGGGGGAATATTGGTGTGGTATAAGGGAGAACTGGACAAACACATCTCACCGGTAAAACAGGGGAAATCACACATATGGCTAAAACTAGATAAAAATATAGGAATAGCAAAAAAAGATGTTTACTTATGTGCGATCTACATACCTCCAATAGATTCGCCATATTTCGAAGAGGAGTTATTTGATACTCTCCACATGGAAATCAGCCATTTCCAGGCCCAAGGAAAGGTGATAATATGTGGGGACCTAAATGCAAGGACCGGTTGTGAACCTGACTTCATAGACCCACAGGGAAACAACCATGTGTTTGGCCAGACCCCTTTAGATGTCACACCAGCCATCGCAAATCGGAACAACCTTGATCGTGAAATAAATAAAAGCGGTAGGGAGGTAGTGCAACTCTGCCGAGCCTTAGGCCTGTACATAGTTAATGGTAGGTTCAGAGGGGACTCCCTAGGGAGACTCACATACTCCTCAACTCTTGGGTCTAGTGTGGTGGACTATACAATCACTGACCTGGACCCCTGCGATATCAACGCATTCACTGTCAGGCAGCAATCACCCCTCTCAGACCATAACCAAATAAATGTGTAAAACATTCTATGCGGACGACCTGGTTCTGCTGTCTCCCACAGAACAGGGATTACAGCAACAACTAGACCTACTCGACAAATACTGCCAAAATTGGGCTCTAACAGTAAATCTAAAGAAAACCAACATCATGATTTTTCAGAAAAGACCCAGATGTCAGGAAAACAAATACCAGTTTACCCTCAGTGATACCACTATAGGACACACTATGAGCTACACCTACCTTGGTCTAACTATTACAGCATCAGGGAGCTTCAGCATAGCAGTGAATGCACTAAAAGAAAAAGCCCGAAGAGCCCTATATGCAATAAAAAGAAAATTCTACAACATCCAAATCCCAATCAAAATCTGGCTCAAAATTTTTGACAGCATAATCCTGCCCATTGCACTGTACGGTAGTGAAGTATGGGGCCCGCTAAATCACCAAAGCTACACTAAATGGGAAAAACACACAATAGAAGCCCTACATGCAGAATTCTGCCGAAGCATCCTTCGCACCCAAAGAAAAACGCCAACAAATGCATGCAGAGCCGAACTAGGCAGATACCCACTGATAATAAACATCCAAAAACGAGCACTAAACTTCCTAAATCACCTCAAATCTAGCTCCCCAGACACCGTTCATTTCAAAGCCTTTCAGACCCAAGAGCTAAACCCAGAAAAGAGTCCCCTGAGTCAGCTGCTACTGAAACTAAGTACTCAGCCGGACCCTGACCAGCCCCAGACCAACACAGCCGTCCAAACACCAATCCGAGTGAACCAAATCATTAAAAAATGCAAAGAAACCTACCTGGAACATTGGAACAAAATAACCGAAAGCCAAAGCAGATTAGAATGTTACCGGGCCCTAAAAAGAGAATATAAACTGGCAGACTACCTCACGACCATCAGAGACACAAAACAGAGACAGACCCTCACCAGGTACAGACTAAGCGACCACCAACTGGAAATTGAAAAAGGCAGATACAAGAAATCCTGGCAGCCTAGAGAGAATAGAATATGCGATCAATGTCTGGCTGGCGAGGTTGAAACAGAAATGCATTTCCTTCTAAAATGCGAAAAATTCAACACATCAAGAAACATATTATTCAACAAGCTAAGCCAAACAACCCCAGATTTCAAGGAATTGGATGATCTGTCAAAATTGAGATTAGTCCTAGGAGAAGGAGACAGACCATACCTTGGGGCTAAATATGTAACAACATGTCACAACCTGAGGACTGTTTAAAAGTAAGACTGTTTAAAATTAATATTGAACGTACCAAATGAAGTAGAAAGACTGTTTAAAATTAATATTGTTTAAAAGTAATATTTTATATACCCAACAAATGTCAAATCGATTGACACTTACAGAATGTTGGAAAACTGTACCTTTTTGCTATGTAAGCTTTGGCAATATGGTTCTCTGTAAACTTTCATGCCAATAAAGCATTTGAACTGAACTGAACTGAACTGAACTGAGAGAGATTGGGAGTGAGAGAGATAGAGATATTGTGAGTGTGAGAGAGAGAGAGATTGGGAGTGTGAGAGAGAGACTGGGAGTGTGAGAGAGAGAGAGATTGGGAGTGTGAGAGAGAGAGAGGCTGGGAGTGAGAGAGAGAGAGAGATTGGGAGTGTGAGAGAGAGGGAGATTGGGAGTGTGAGAGAGAGAGAGACTGGGAGTGAGAGCGAGAGAGAGATTGGGAGTGTGAGAGAGAGAGATTGGTAGTGTGAGAGAGAGAGAGTTTGGGAGTGTGAGAGAGTGAGAGATTGGGAGTGTGAGAGAGATAGACTGGGAGTGTGAGAGAGAGAGAGATTGGGAGTGAGAAAGAGAGAGATTGCGAGTGTGAGAGAGAGAGAGAGACTGGGAGTGTGAGAGAGAGAGAGACTGGGAGTGAGAGAGAGAGATTGGGAGTGTGATAGAGAGAGAGGTTGATAGTGTGAGAGAGAGAGAGACTGGGAGTTTGAGAGCGAGAGAGAGATTGGGAGTGTGAGAGAGAGAGAGATTGGAAGTGTGAGAGAGAGAGAGATTGGGAGTGTGAGAGAGAGAGACATTGGGAGTTTGAGAGAGAGAGAGATTGGGAGTGTGAGGGAGAGAGAGATTGGGAGTGTGAGAGAGAGAGACTGGGAGTGAGAGAGAGAGAGAGATTGGGAGTGTGAGAGAGAGAGAGAGATTGGGAGTGTGAGAGAAAGAGAGATTGGGAGTGTGAGAGAGAGAGATTGCGAGTGAGTGAGATAGAGAGACTGGGGGTGTGAGAGAGATTGTGAGTGTGAGAGAGTGAGGGATTGGGAGTGTGAGAGAGAGAGAGACTGGGAGTGTGTGAGAGAGAGAGAGAGTGGGGGGTGAGAGAGAGAGAGAGAGAGAAAGTGGGAGTGTGAGAGAGAGAGAGAGAGACTGGGAGTGAGAGAGAGACTGGGAATGTGTGAGAGAGAGAGATTGGGAGTGTGAGAGAGAGAGAGATTGGGAGTGTGAGAGAGAGAGACTGGGAGTGTGTGAGAGAGAGAGACTGGGAGTGTGTGAGAGAGAGAGACTGGGAGTGTGAGAGAGAGATTGGCAGTGAGAGAGAGAGAGAGATTGGGAGTGAGAGAGAGACTGGGAGTGAGAGAGAGAGAGAGAGTGTGAGAGAGAGAGATACTGGGAATGTGTGAGAGAGAGAGAGATTGGGAGTGTGAGAGAGAGAGATTGGGAGTGAGAGAGAGAGAGAGATTGGGAGCGTGAGAGAGAGAAAGATCGGGAGTGTGAGAGAGAGAGAGATTGGGAGTCTGAGAGAGACAGAGATTGGGAGTGTGAGAGAGAGAGACTGGGAGTGTGTGAGAGAGAGAGACTGGGAGTGAGAGTGAGAGAGAGATTGGGAGTGTGAGAGAGAGAGATTGGTAGTGTGAGGGGGAGAGAGTTTGGGAGTGTGAGAGAGTGAGAGATTGGGAGTGTGAGAGAGGTAGACTGGGAGTGTGAGAGAGAGAGAGATTGGGAGTGAGAGAGAGAGAGATTGCGAGTGTGAGAGAGAGAGAGACTGGGAGTGTGAGAGGGAGAGAGACTGGGAGTGAGAGAGAGAGAGCGAGATTGGGAGTGTGAGAGAGAGAGAGATTGGGAGTGTGAGAGAGAGAGAGACTGGGAGTTTGAGAGTGAGAGAGAGATTGGGAGTGTGAGAGAGAGAGAGATTGGAAGTGTGAGAGAGAGAGATTGGGAGTGTGAGAGAGAGTGAGATTGGGTGTTTGAGGGAGAGAGAGAGATTGGGAGTGTGAGAGAGAGAGAGATTGGGAGTGTGAGAGAGAGAGACTGGGAGTGAGAGAGAGAGAGAGATTGGGAGTGTGAGAGAGAGAGAGATTGGGAGTGTGAGAGAGAGAGATTGCGAGTGAGTGAGATCGAGCGACTGGGAGCGTGAGAGAGATTGGGTGTGTGAGAGAGTGAGGGATTGGGAGTGTGAGAGAGAGAGAGACTGGGAGTGAGAGAGAGAGAGAGATTGGAAGCGTGAGAGAGAGAAAGATCGAGAGTGTGAGAGAGAGAGATCGGGAGTGTGAGAGAGAGAGAGATTGGGAGTGTGAGAGAGAGAGACTGGGAGTGTGTGAGAGAGAGATACTGGGAGTGTGTGAGAGAGATTGGGAGTGAGAGAGAGAGAGAGTGGGAGAGTGAGAGAGAGAGAGAGAGAGAGACTGGGAGTGAGAGAGAGACTGGAGTGAGAGAGAGGGAGATTGTGAGAGAGAGATACTGGGAATGTGTGAGAGAGAGAGAGACTGGGAGTGTGAGAGAGAGAGAGATTGGGAGTGAGAGAGAGAGAGAGATTGGGAGTGTGAGAGAGAGAAAGATTGCGAGTGTGAGAGAGAGAGAGATTGGGAGTGTGAGAGAGAGAGAGATTGGGAGTGTGAGAGAGAGAGAGATTGGGAGTGCGAGAGAGAGAGACCGGGAGTGAGAGAGAGAGAGATTGGGAGTGAGAGAGATAGAGATATTGTGAGTGTGAGAGAGAGAGAGATTGGGAGTGTGAGAGAGAGACTGGGAGTGTGAGAGAGAGAGAGATTGGGAGTGTGAGAGAGAGAGAGACTGGGAGTGAGAGAGAGAGAGAGATTGGGAGTGTGAGAGAGAGGGAGATTGGGAGTGTGAGAGAGAGAGAGACTGGGAGTGAGAGCGAGAGAGAGATTGGGAGTGTGAGAGAGAGAGATTGGTAGTGTGAGAGAGAGAGAGTTTGGGAGTGTGAGAGAGTGAGAGATTGGGAGTGTGAGAGAGATAGACTGGGAGTGTGAGAGAGAGAGAGATTGGGAGTGAGAAAGAGAGAGATTGCGAGTGTGAGAGAGAGAGAGAGACTGGGAGTGTGAGAGAGAGAGAGACTGGGAGTGAGAGAGAGAGATTGGGAGTGTGATAGAGAGAGAGGTTGATAGTGTGAGAGAGAGAGAGACTGGGAGTTTGAGAGCGAGAGAGAGATTGGGAGTGTGAGAGAGAGAGAGATTGGAAGTGTGAGAGAGAGAGAGATTGGGAGTGTGAGAGAGAGAGACATTGGGAGTTGAGAGAGAGAGAGATTGGGAGTGTGAGGGAGAGAGAGATTGGGAGTGTGAGAGAGAGAGACTGGGAGTGAGAGAGAGAGAGAGATTGGGAGTGTGAGAGAGAGAGAGAGATTGGGAGTGTGAGAGAGAGAGAGATTGGGAGTGTGAGAGAGAGAGATTGCGAGTGAGTGAGATAGAGAGACTGGGGGTGTGAGAGAGATTGTGAGTGTGAGAGAGTGAGGGATTGGGAGTGTGAGAGAGAGAGAGACTGGGAGTGTGTGAGAGAGAGAGAGAGTGGGGGGGTGAGAGAGAGAGAGATTGGAAGTGTGAGAGAGAGAGATTGGGAGTGTGAGAGAGAGTGAGATTGGGTGTTTGAGGGAGAGAGAGAGATTGGGAGTGTGAGAGAGAGAGAGATTGGGAGTGTGAGAGAGAGAGACTGGGAGTGAGAGAGAGAGAGAGATTGGGAGTGTGAGGGAGAGAGAGATTGGGAGTGCGAGAGAGAGAGACTGGGAGTGAGAGAGAGAGAGAGATTGGGAGTGTGAGAGAGAGAGAGAGATTGGGAGTGTGAGAGAGAGAGAGATTGGGAGTGTGAGAGAGAGAGATTGCGAGTGAGTGAGATAGAGAGACTGGGGGTGTGAGAGAGATTGTGAGTGTGAGAGAGTGAGGGATTGGGAGTGTGAGAGAGAGAGAGACTGGGAGTGTGTGAGAGAGAGAGAGAGTGGGGGGGTGAGAGAGAGAGAGATTGGAAGTGTGAGAGAGAGAGATTGGGAGTGTGAGAGAGAGTGAGATTGGGTGTTTGAGGGAGAGAGAGAGATTGGGAGTGTGAGAGAGAGAGAGATTGGGAGTGTGAGAGAGAGAGACTGGGAGTGAGAGAGAGAGAGAGATTGGGAGTGTGAGAGAGAGAGAGATTGGGAGTGTGAGAGAGAGAGATTGCGAGTGAATGAGATCGAGCGACTGGGAGCGTGAGAGAGATTGGGTGTGTGAGAGAGTGAGGGATTGGGAGTGTGAGAGAGAGAGAGACTGGGAGTGAGAGAGAGAGAGAGATTGGGAGTGTGAGAGAGAGAGACTGGGAGTGTGAGAAAGATTGGGACTGTGAGAGTGTGAGGGATTGGGAGTGTGAGAGGGAGAGAGATTGGGAGTGTGAGAGAG
Source organism: Somniosus microcephalus (assembly GCF_052327205.1). Classification (NCBI taxonomy): domain Eukaryota; kingdom Metazoa; phylum Chordata; class Chondrichthyes; order Squaliformes; family Somniosidae; genus Somniosus; species Somniosus microcephalus. Next base: position 48,685,026 of record NC_140990.1, read on the forward strand.
AGAGAGATTTGGAATGTGAGAGGGAGAGAGATTGGGAGTGTGAGAGAGATTGGGAGTGTGAGAGAGAGAGAGATTGAAAGTGTGAGAGAGAGAGATTGGGAGTGTGAGAGAGAGAGAGATTGGGAGTATGAGAGAGAGAGAGAGACTGGGAGTGTGAGAGAGAGAGAGAGATTGGGAGTGTGAGAGAGAGAGAGATTGGGAGTGTGAGAGAGAGAGATTGCGAGTGAGTGAGATAGAGAGACTGGGGGTGTGAGAGAGATTGTGAGTGTGAGAGAGTGAGGGATTGGGAGTGTGAGAGAGAGAGAGACTGGGAGTGTGTGAGAGAGAGAGAGAGTGGGGGGTGAGAGAGAGAGAGAGAGAGAAAGTGGGAGTGTGAGAGAGAGAGAGAGAGACTGGGAGTGAGAGAGAGACTGGGAATGTGTAAGAGAGAGAGATTGGGAGTGTGAGAGAGAGAGAGAGATTGGGAGTGTGAGAGAGAGAGACTGGGAGTGTGTGAGAGAGAGAGACTGGGAGTGTGTGAGAGAGAGAGACTGGGAGTGTGAGAGAGAGATTGGCAGTGAGAGAGAGAGAGAGATTGGGAGTGAGAGAGAGACTGGGAGTGAGAGAGAGAGAGAAATGAAGTAGAAAGACTGTTTAAAATTAATATTGTTTAAAAGTAATATTGTATATACCCAACAAATGTCAAATCGATTGACACCTACAGAATGTTGGAAAACTGTACCTTTTTGCTATGTAAGCTTTGGCAATATGGTTCTCTGTAAACTTTCATGCCAATAAAGCATTTGAACTGAACTGAACTGAACTGAGTGTGAGAGAGAGATACTGGGAATGTGTGAGAGAGAGAGAGATTGGGAGTGTGAGAGAGAGAGATTGGGAGTGAGAGAGAGAGAGAGATTGGGAGCGTGAGAGAGAGAAAGATTGGGAGTGTGAGAGAGAGAGAGATTGGGAGTCTGAGAGAGAGAGACTGGGAGTGTGTGAGAGAGAGAGACTGGGAGTGAGAGTGAGAGAGAGATTGGGAGTGTGAGAGAGAGAGACTGGGAGTGAGAGAGAGAGAGAGATTGGGAGTGTGAGAGAGAGAGAGATTGGGAGTGTGAGAGAGAGAGATTGCGAGTGAATGAGATCGAGCGACTGGGAGCGTGAGAGAGATTGGGTGTGTGAGAGAGTGAGGGATTGGGAGTGTGAGAGAGAGAGAGACTGGGAGTGAGAGAGAGAGAGAGATTGGGAGTGTGAGAGAGAGAGATTGGGAGTGTGAGAGAGAGTGAGATTGGGTGTTTGAGGGAGAGAGAGAGATTGGGAGTGTGAGAGAGAGAGAGATTGGGAGTGTGAGAGAGAGAGACTGGGAGTGAGAGAGAGAGAGAGATTGGGAGTGTGAGAGAGAGAGAGATTGGGAGTGTGAGAGAGAGAGATTGCGAGTGAATGAGATCGAGCGACTGGGAGCGTGAGAGAGATTGGGTGTGTGAGAGAGTGAGGGATTGGGAGTGTGAGAGAGAGAGAGACTGGGAGTGAGAGAGAGAGAGAGATTGGGAGTGTGAGAGAGAGAGACTGGGAGTGTGAGAAAGATTGGGACTGTGAGAGTGTGAGGGATTGGGAGTGTGAGAGAGAGAGAGATTGGGAGTGTGAGAGAGAGAGAGATTTGGAATGTGAGAGGGAGAGAGATTGGGAGTGTGAGAGAGATTGGGAGTGTGAGAGAGAGAGAGATTGAAAGTGTGAGAGAGAGAGATTGGGAGTGTGAGAGAGAGAGAGATTGGGAGTATGAGAGAGAGAGAGAGACTGGGAGTGTGAGAGAGAGAGAGAGATTGGGAGTGTGAGAGAGAGAGAGATTGGGAGTGTGAGAGAGAGAGATTGCGAGTGAGTGAGATAGAGAGACTGGGGGTGTGAGAGAGATTGTGAGTGTGAGAGAGTGAGGGATTGGGAGTGTGAGAGAGAGAGAGACTGGGAGTGTGTGAGAGAGAGAGAGAGTGGGGGGTGAGAGAGAGAGAGAGAGAGAAAGTGGGAGTGTGAGAGAGAGAGAGAGAGACTGGGAGTGAGAGAGAGACTGGGAATGTGTGAGAGAGAGAGATTGGGAGTGTGAGAGAGAGAGAGAGATTGGGAGTGTGAGAGAGAGAGACTGGGAGTGTGTGAGAGAGAGAGACTGGGAGTGTGTGAGAGAGAGAGACTGGGAGTGTGAGAGAGAGATTGGCAGTGAGAGAGAGAGAGAGATTGGGAGTGAGAGAGAGACTGGGAGTGAGAGAGAGAGAGAAATGAAGTAGAAAGACTGTTTAAAATTAATATTGTTTAAAAGTAATATTGTATATACCCAACAAATGTCAAATCGATTGACACCTACAGAATGTTGGAAAACTGTACCTTTTTGCTATGTAAGCTTTGGCAATATGGTTCTCTGTAAACTTTCATGCCAATAAAGCATTTGAACTGAACTGAACTGAACTGAGTGTGAGAGAGAGAGATACTGGGAATGTGTGAGAGAGAGAGAGATTGGGAGTGTGAGAGAGAGAGATTGGGAGTGAGAGAGAGAGAGAGATTGGGAGCGTGAGAGAGAGAAAGATTGGGAGTGTGAGAGAGAGAGAGATTGGGAGTCTGAGAGAGAGAGACTGGGAGTGTGTGAGAGAGAGAGACTGGGAGTGAGAGTGAGAGAGAGATTGGGAGTGTGAGAGAGAGATTGGTAGTGTGAGGGGGAGAGAGTTTGGGAGTGTGAGAGAGTGAGAGATTGGGAGTGTGAGAGAGGTAGACTGGGAGTGTGAGAGAGAGAGAGATTGGGAGTGAGAGAGAGAGAGATTGCGAGTGTGAGAGAGAGAGAGACTGGGAGTGTGAGAGGGAGAGAGACTGGGAGTGAGAGAGAGAGAGAGAGATTGGGAGTGTGAGAGAGAGAGAGATTGGGAGTGTGAGAGAGAGAGAGACTGGGAGTTTGAGAGTGAGAGAGAGATTGGGAGTGTGAGAGAGAGAGAGATTGGAAGTGTGAGAGAGAGAGATTGGGAGTGTGAGAGAGAGTGAGATTGGGTGTTTGAGGGAGAGAGAGAGATTGGGAGTGTGAGAGAGAGAGAGATTGGGAGTGTGAGAGAGAGAGACTGGGAGTGAGAGAGAGAGAGAGATTGGGAGTGTGAGAGAGAGAGAGATTGGGAGTGTGAGAGAGAGAGATTGCGAGTGAGTGAGATCGAGCGACTGGGAGCGTGAGAGAGATTGGGTGTGTGAGAGAGTGAGGGATTGGGAGTGTGAGAGAGAGAGAGACTGGGAGTGAGAGAGAGAGAGAGATTGGGAGTGTGAGAGAGAGAGACTGGGAGTGTGAGAAAGATTGGGAGTGTGAGAGTGTGAGGGATTGGGAGTGTGAGAGAGAGAGAGATTGGGAGTGTGAGAGAGAGAGAGATTTGGAATGTGAGAGGGAGAGAGATTGGGAGTGTGAGAGAGATTGGGAGTGTGTGAGAGAGAGAGATTGAAAGTGTGAGAGAGAGAGATTGGGAGTGTGAGAGAGAGAGAGATTGGGAGTATGAGAGAGAGAGAGAGACTGGGAGTGAGAGAGAGAGAGAGATTGGGAGTGTGAGAGAGAGAGAGACTGGGAGTGTGAGAGAGAGAGAGATTGGGAGTGTGAGAGAGAGAGAGAGATTGGGAGTGTGAGAGAGAGAGAGATTGAGAGTGAGTGAGAGAGAGATTGGGAGTGTGAGACAGAGAGATTGGGAGTGAGAGAGAGAGAGATTGGGAGTGTGAGAGAGAGGGAAAATATTCGCCTGTTTCATCGACTTCAAGAAAGCCTTTGACTCTATATGGCACGAAGGGCTCTATTATAAACTTCTTCAATGTGGAATAGGGGGCAAAGTCTATGACCTTATTAAATCAATGTATCTGAAAAACAAATGCGGGGTCAAAATTGGAGACAAACGCACCGATTTCTTCACCCAGAGAAGAGGCGTCCGGCAGGGCTGCAATTTGAGCCCGACCCTGTTCAACATATACATAAATGAATTAGCAGACATGCTGGAGCAAAGCGAGTCACCAGGTCTCCGTCTCCTAGATGGAGAAGTGAAATCCCTGTTCTATGCGGACGACCTGGTTCTGCTGTCTCCCACAGAACAGGGATTACAGCAACAACTAGACCTACTCGACAAATACTGCCAAAATTGGGCTCTAACAGTAAATCTAAAGAAAACCAACATCATGATTTTTCAAAAAAGGCCCAGATGTCAGGAAAACAAATACCAGTTTACCCTCAGTGATACCACTATAGGACACACTATGAGCTACACCTACCTTGGTCTAACTATTACAGCATCAGGGAGCTTCAGCATAGCAGTGAATGCACTAAAAGAAAAAGCCCGAAGAGCCCTATATGCAATAAAAAGAAAATTCTACAACATCCAAATCCCAATCAAAATCTGGCTCAAAATATTTGACAGCATAATCCTGCCCATTGCACTGTACGGTAGTGAAGTATGGGGCCCGCTAAATCACCAAAGCTACACTAAATGGGAAAAACATACAATAGAAGCCCTACATGCAGAATTCTGCCGAAGCATCCTTCGCACCCAAAGGAAAACGCCAACAAATGCATGCAGAGCCGAACTAGGCAGATACCCACTGATAATAAACATCCAAAAACGAGCACTAAACTTCCTAAATCACCTCAAATCTAGCTCCCCAGACACCCTTCATTTCAAAGCCTTTCAGACCCAAGAGCTAAACCCAGAAAAGAGTCCCCTGAGTCAGCTGCTACGGAAACTAAGTACTCAGCCGGACCCTGACCAGCCCCAGACCAACACAGCCGCCCAAACACCAATCCGAGTGAACCAAATCATTAAAAAATGCAAAGAAACCTACCTGGAACATTGGAACAAAATAACCGAAAGCCAAAGCAGATTAGAATGTTACCGGGCCCTAAAAAGAGAATATAAACTGGCAGACTACCTCACGACCATCAGAGACACAAAACAGAGACAGACCCTCACCAGGTACAGACTAAGCGACCACCAACTGGAAATTGAAAAAGGCAGATACAAGAAATCCTGGCAGCCTAGAGAGAATAGAATATGCGATCAATGTCTGGCTGGCGAGGTTGAAACAGAAATGCATTTCCTCCTAAAATGCGAAAAATTCAACACATCAAGAAACATATTATTCAACAAGCTAAGCCAAACAACCCCAGATTTCAAGGAATTGGATGATCTGTCAAAATTGAGATTAGTCCTAGGAGAAGGAGACAGACCATACCTTGGGGCCAAATATGTAACAACATGTCACAACCTGAGGACTGTTTAAAATTAAGACTGTTTAAAATTAATATTGAACGTACCAAATGAAGTACAAAGACTGTTTAAAATTAATATTGTTTAAAAGTAATATTGTATGTACCCAACAAATGTCAAATCGATTGACACCTACAGAATGTTGGAAAACTGTACCTTTTTGCTATGTAAGCTTTGGCAATATGGTTCTCTGTAAACTTTCATGCCAATAAAGCATTTTAATTGGAAATTGGAATTGGACTGGGAGTGAGAGAGAGAGATTGGGAGTGAGAGAGAGAGAGAGACTGGGAGTGAGAGAGAGAGAGAGTGGGAGTGTGAGAGAGAGAGAGATTGGGAGTGTGAGAGAGAGAGATACTGGGAATGTGTGAGAGAGAGAGAGATTGGGAGTGTGAGAGAGAGAGATTGGGAGTGAGAGAGAGAGAGAGATTGGGAGCGTGAGAGAGCGAAAGATTGGGAGTGTGAGAGAGAGAGAGATTGGGAGTCTGAGAGAGAGAGAGATTGGGAGTGTGAGAGAGAGAGACTGGGAGTGTGTGAGAGAGAGAGAGAGAGAGACTGGGAGTGAGAGAGAGACTGGGAGTGAGAGAGAGGGAGAGTGTGAGAGAGAGAGATACTGGGAATGTGTGAGAGAGAGAGAGATTGGGAGTGTGAGAGAGAGAGAGATTTGGAGTGAGAGAGAGAGAGATTGGGAGTGTGAGAGAGAGAAAGATTGGGAGTGTGAGAGAGAGAGAGATTGGGACATTAGAAGCAACAATTAAAGACAACCAAAACCCTCTAGACTCCCCAATCACATGGAAAGAACTGGCCACAAAAACAAAATCTCTCCACCTAAAGAAAGCCTGTGGCCCAGACAACATCAAAAATGAAATGCTCAAGTTCAGCAATATGGAGATGCAGGGTGCGGTACTCAAATTATTCAACATCATATTACGTTCAGGCTGTTTTCCCGATATCTGGTGCCAAGGACTAATCTCCCCCATATATAAAAGTGGAAACAAATCAGACCCAAATAACTACCGCGGCATCTGTGTCAACAGTTGTCTAGGGAAGTTATTCTGCAGTATTCTAAATAGTAGATTACTTGATTTTCTTAACAAACATAATATCCTCAGAAAAAACCAAATAGGCTTTCTTCCAAAACACCGCACCGCCGACCATATCTATACCCTTCACACCCTCATTGAAAAACATATACACCAAACAAAAAATGGGAAAATATTCGCCTGTTTCATCGACTTCAAGAAAGCCTTTGACTCTATATGGCACGAAGGGCTCTATTATAAACTTCTTCAGTGTGGAATAGGGGGCAAAGTCTATGACCTTATTAAATCAATGTATCTGAAAAACAAATGCGGGGTCAAAATTGGAGACAAACGCACCGATTTCTTCACCCAGAGAAGAGGCGTCCGGCAGGGCTGCAATTTGAGCCCGACCCTGTTCAACATATACATAAATGAATTAGCAGACATGCTGGAGCAAAGCGAGTCACCAGGTCTCCGTCTCCTGGATGGAGAAGTGAAATCCCTGTTCTATGTGGACGACCTGGTTCTGCTGTCTCCCACAGAACAGGGATTACAGCAACAACTAGACCTACTCGACAAATACTGCCAAAATTGGGCTCTAACAGTAAATCTAAAGAAAACCAACATCATGATTTTTCAAAAAAGGCCCAGATGTCAGGAAAACAAATACCAGTTTACCCTCAGTGATACCACTATAGGACACACTATGAGCTACACCTACCTTGGTCTAACTATTACAGCATCAGGGAGCTTCAGCATAGCAGTGAATTCACTAAAAGAAAAAGCCCGAAGAGCCCTATATGCAATAAAAAGAAAATTCTACAACATCCAAATCCCAATCAAAATCTGGCTCAAAATATTTGACAGCATAATCCTGCCCATTGCACTGTACGGTAGTGAAGTATGGGGCCCGCTAAATCACCAAAGCTACACTAAATGGGAAAAACACACAATAGAAGCCCTACATGCAGAATTCTGCCGAAGCATCCTTCGCACCCAAAGAAAAACGCCAACAAATGCATGCAGAGCCGAACTAGGCAGATACCCACTGATAATAAACATCCAAAAACGAGCACTAAACTTCCTAAATCACCTCAAATCTAGCTCCCCAGACACCCTTCATTTCAAAGCCTTTCAGACCCAAGAGCTAAACCCAGAAAAGAGTCCCCTGAGTCAGCTGCTACTGAAACTAAGTACACAGCCGGACCCTGACCAGCCCCAGACCAACACAGCCGTCCAAACACCAATCCGAGTGAACCAAATCATTAAAAAATGCAAAGAAACCTACCTGGAACATTGGAACAAAATAACTGAAAGCCAATGCAGATTAGAATGTTACCGGGCCCTAAAAAGAGAATATAAACTGGCAGACTACCTCACGACCATCAGGGACACAAAACAGAGACAGACCCTCACCAGGTACAGACTAAGCGACCACCAACTGGAAATAGAAAAACGCAGATACAAGAAATCCTGGCAGCCTAGAGAGAATAGAATATGCGATCAATGTCTGGCCGGCGAGGTTGAAACAGAGATGCATTTCCTCCTAAAATGCGAAAAATTCAACACATCAAGAAACATATTATTCAACAAGCTAAGCCAAACAACCCCAGATTTCAAGGAATTGGATGACCTGTCAAAATTGAGATTAGTCCTAGGAGAAGGAGACAGACCATACCTTGGGGCCAAATATGTAACAACATGTCACAACCTGAGGACTGTTTAAAAATTAAGACTGTTTAAAATTAATATTGAGCGTACCAAATGAAGTACAAAGTCTGTTTAAAATTAATATTGTTTAAAAGTAATATTGTATGTAACCAACAAATGTCAAATCGATTGACACCTACAGAATGTTGGAAAACTGTACCTTTTTGCTATGTAAGCTTTGGCAATATGGTTCTCTGTAAACTTTCATGCCAATAAAGCATTTGAATTGGAATTGGAATTGGAGAGAGATTGGGAGTGTGAGAGATAGAGAGATTGGGAGTGTGAGAGAGAGAGAGAGATTGGGAGTGTGAGAGAGAGAGAGATTGGGAGTGAGTGAGAGAGAGATTGGGAGTGTGAGAGAGAGAGAGACTGGGAGTGAGAGAGAGAGAGAGATTGGGAGTGAGAGAGAGAGAGATTGGGAGTGAGAGAGAGAGAGAGATTGGGAGTGTGAGAGAGAGAGAGACTGGGAGTGAGAGAGAGAGATTGGGAGTGAGAGAGAGAGAGAGACTGGGAGTGAGAGAGAGAGAGAGTGGGAGTGTGAGAGAGAGAGAGATTGGGAGTGTGAGAGAGAGAGACTGGGAGTGAGAGAGAGAGCGAGATTGGCAGTTTGAGAGAGAAAGAGATTGGGAGTGTGAGAGAGAGAGATTGGGAGTGTGAGAGAGACTGGGAGTGAGAGAGAGAGAGATTGGGAGTGTGAGAGAGAGAGAGATTGGGATTGTGAGAGAGAGAGAGATTGGGAGTTTGAGAGAGAGACTGGGAGTGAGTGAGAGGTAGAGACTGGGAGTGTGAGAGAGAGAGACTGGGAGTGTGAGAGAGAGAGATTGGGAGTGAGAGAGAGAGAGATTGGGAGTGTGAGAGAGAGAGATTGGGAGTGTGAGAGAGAGAGACTGGGAGTGAGGGAGAGACTGGAAGTGTGAGAGAGAGAGACTGGGAGTGTGAGAGAGAGAGACTGGGACTGTGTGAGAGAGAGAGCGACAGGGAGTGTGAGAGAGAGAAATTCGGAGTGAAAGAGAGAGAGAGATTGGGAGTGAGAGAGAGTGAGAGATTGGGAGTGTGAGAGAGAGAGAGACTGGGAGTGAGAGAGAGAGAGATTGTGAGTGTGAGAGAGAGAGAGAGATTGGGAGTGTCAGAGAGAGAGAGATTGGGTGTTTGAGAGAGAGAGGGATTGGCAGTGTGAGAGAGAAATAGATTGGGAGTGTGAGAGAGAGAGATTGGGAGTGTGAGAGAGACTGGGAGTGAGAGAGAGAGAGATTGGGAGTGTGAGAGAGAGAGACAGATTGGGAGTGTGAGATAGAGAGGGAGATTGGGAGTGTGAGAGAGAGAGACTGGGAGTGAGTGAGAGGGAGAGACTGGGAGTGTGAGAGAGAGAGACTGGGAGAGTGAGAGAGAGAGGCTGGGAGTGTGTGAGAGAGAGAGAGACTGGGAGTGTGTGAGAGAGAGAGATTGGTAGTGTGAGAGAGAGACTGGGAGTGTGAGAGAGCGTGATTGGGAGTGAGAGCGAGAGAGATTGGAAGTGTGAGAGAGAGAGATTGGGAGTGTGAGAGAGAGCGACAGGGAATGAGAGAGAGGGAGTGACTGGGAGTGTGAGAGAGCGAGACTGGGAGTGTGAGAGAGACAGACTGGGAGTGTGTGAGAGAGAGCGAGACTGGGAGTGTGAGAGAGAGAGATTGGGAGTGAGAGAGAGAGTGATTGGGAGTGTGAGAGAGAGAGATTGGGAGTGTGAGAGAGAGAGACTGGGGGTGTGAGAGAGAGAGATTGGCAGTGAGAGAGAGAGAGATTGGGTGTGTGACAGAGAGAGATTGTGAGTGTGAGAAAGAGTGAGATTGGGAATGTGAGAGAGAGAGAGACTGGGAGTGAGAGAGAGAGAGAGATTGGGAGTGTGAGAGAGAGAGAGATAGGGAGTGTGAGCGAGAGAGAGACTGGGAGTGAGAGAGAGAGAGAGATTGGGGGTGTGAGAGAGAGATTGGTAGTGTGAGAGAGAGAGAGTTTGGGAGTGTGAGAGAGTGAGAGATTGGGAGTGTGAGAGAGATAGACTGGGAGTGTCAGAGAGAGAGAGATTGGGAGTGAGAGAGAGAGATTGCGAGTTTGAGAGAGAGAGAGAGACTGGGAGTGAGAGAGAGAGAGAGATTGGGAGTGTGAGAGAGAGAGAGATTGGGAGTGTGTGAGAGAGAGAGATTGGTAGTGTGAGATAGAGAGAGAGATTGGGAGTGTGAGAGCCGAACTAGGCAGATACCCACTGATAATAAACATCCAAAAACGAGCACTAAACTTCCTAAATCACCTCAAATCTAGCTCCCCAGACACCCTTCATTTCAAAGCCTTTCAGACCCAAGAGCTAAACCCAGAAAAGAGTCCTCTGAGTCAGCTGCTACTGAAACTAAGTACTCAGCCGGACCCTGACCAGCCCCAGACCAACACAGCCGTCCAAACACCAATCCGAGTGAACCAAATCATTAAAAAATGCAAAGAAACCTACCTGGAACATTGGAACAAAATAACCGAAAGCCAAAGCAGATTAGAATGTTACCGGGCCCTAAAAAGAGAATATAAACTGGCAGACTACCTCACGACCATCAGAGACACAAAACAGAGACAGACCCTCACCAGGTACAGACTAAGCGACCACCAACTGGAAATTGAAAAAGGCAGATAGTAGAAATCCTGGCAGCCTAGAGAGAATAGAATATGCGATCAGTGTCTGGCTGGCGAGGTTGAAACAGAAATGCATTTCCTCCTAAAATGCGAAAAATTCAACACATCAAGAAACATATTATTCAACAAGCTAAGCCAAACAACCCCAGATTTCAAGGAATTGGATGATCTGTCAAAATTGAGATTAGTCTTAGGAGAAGGAGACAGACCATACCTTGGGGCCAAATATGTAACAACATGACACAACCTGAGGACTGTTTAAAATTAAGACTGTTTAAAATTAATATTGAACGTACCAAATGAAGTACAAAGACTGTTTAAAATTAATATTGTTTAAAAGTAATATTGTATGTACCCAACAAAAGTCAAATCGATTGACACCTACAGAATGTTAGAAAACTGTACCTTTTTGCAATGTAAGCTTTGGCAATATGGTTCTCTGTAAACTTTCATGCCAATAAAGCATTTGAATTGATTGGGAGTGTGAGAGAGACTGGGATTTTGAGAGAGAGAGAGATTAGGAGTGTGAGAGAGAGAGAGATTTGGAGTGTGAGAGAGAGAGATTGGGAGTGTGAGAGAGAGAGAGATTGGGAGTTTGAGAGAGAGAGAGATTGGGAGTGTGAGAGAGAGAGAGATTGGGAGTGTGAGAGAGAGACTGGGAGTGAGAAAGAGAGGTTGGGAGTGTGAGAGAGAGAGAGATTGGGAGTGTGAGAGAGAGAGAGATTGGGAGTGTGAGAGAGAGAGATTGGGAGTGAGTGAGAGAGAGAGACTGGGAGTGAGTGAGATAGAGAGACTGGGAGTGTGAGGAAGATTGGGAGTGTGAGAGAGTGAGGGATTCGGAGTGAGAGAGAGAGAGAGATTGGGAGTGTGAGAGAGAGAGAGATTGGGAGTGTGAGAGAGATTGGGTGTGTGAGAGAGAGAGAGATTGGGAGTGTGAGAGAGAGAGAGATTGGGAGTGTGAGAGAGAGAGAGATTGGGAGTGTGACAGAGAGAGAGATTGGGAGTGTGTGAGAGAGAGAGACTGGGACTGAGAGAGAGAGGGAGTTTGGGAGTGTGAGGGAGAGAGAGATTGGGCGTGTGAGAGAGAGAGCGTCAGATTGGAAGTGTGAGAGAGAGAGTGATTGGGAGTGTGCGGGAGAGAGAGACTGGGAGTGAGAGAGAGAGAGAGATTGGGAGTGTGAGAGAGAGAGAGACTGGGAGTGTGAGAGAGAGAGATTGGGAGTGTGAGAGAGAGAGATTGGAAGTGTGAGAGAGAGAGATTGGAAGTGTGAGAGAGAGAGAGATTGGGAGTGTGAGAGAGTGAGAGATTTGGAGTGTGAGAGGGAGAGAGATTGGGAGTGTGAGAGAGATTGGGAGTGTGAGAGAGAGATTGAGAGTGTGAGAGAGAGAGATTGGGAGTGTGAGAGAGATTGGGAGTATGAGAGAGAGAGAGAGACTGGGAGAGAGAGAGAGAGAGAGATAGGGAGTGTGAGAGAGTGAGAGACTGGGAGTGTGAGAGAGAGAGAGAGATTGGGAGTGTGAGAGAGTGAGAGATTGGGAGTGAGTGAGAGAAAGATTGGGAGTGTGAGAGAGAGAGAGATTGGGAGTGAGAGAGAGAGAGATTGGGAGTGAGAGAGAGAGAGAGATTGGGAGTGTGAGAGAGAGAGAGACTGGGAGTGAGAGAGAGAGATTGGGAGTGAGAGAGAGAGAGAGACTGGGAGTGAGAGAGAGAGAGATTGGGAGTGTGAGAGAGAGAGAGATTGAAAATTGAAATTGAAAAAGGCAGATACAAGAAATCCTGGCAGCCTAGAGAGAATAGAATATGCGATCAATGTCTGGCTGGCGAGGTTGAAACAGAAATGCATTTCCTCCTAAAATGCGAAAAATTCAACACATCAAGAAACATATTATTCAACAAGCTAAGCCAAACAACCCCAGATTTCAAGGAATTGGATGATCTGTCAAAATTGAGATTAGTCCTAGGAGAAGGAGACAGACCATACCTTGGGGCCAAATATGTAACAACATGTCACAACCTGAGGACTGTTTAAAATTAAGACTGTTTAAAATTAATATTGAACGTACCAAATGAAGTACAAAGACTGTTTAAAATTAATATTGTTTAAAAGTAATATTGTATGTACCCAACAAATGTCAAATCGATTGACACCTACAGAATGTTGGAAAACTGTACCTTTTTGCTATGTAAGCTTTGGCAATATGGTTCTCTGTAAACTTTCATGCCAATAAAGCATTTTAATTGGAATTGGAATTGGAATTGGGAGTGTGAGAGAGAGAGAGATTGGGAGTGTGAGAGAGTGAGATTGGGAGTGAGTGAGAGAGAGAGACTGGGAGTGAGTGAGATAGAGAGACTGGGAGTGTGAGGAAGATTGGGAGTGTGAGAGAGTGAGGGATTCGGAGTGAGAGAGAGAGAGATATTGGGAGTGTGAGAGAGAGAGAGATTGGGAGTGTGAGAGATATTGGGTGTGTGAGAGAGAGAGAGATTGGGAGTGTGAGAGAGAGAGAGATTGGGAGTGTGAGAGAGAGAGAGATTGGGAGTGTGAGAGAGAGAGAGATTGGGAGTGTGTGAGAGAGAGAGACTGGGAGTGAGAGAGAGGGGGAGTTTGGGAGTGTGAGAGAGAGAGAGATTGGGAGTGTGAGAGAGAGAGCGTCAGATTGGGAGTGTGAGAGAGAGAGTGATTGGGAGTGTGAGGGAGAGAGAGACTGGGAGTGAGAGAGAGAGAGAGATTGGGAGTGTGAGAGAGAGAGAGACTGGGAGTGTGAGAGAGAGAGAGATTGGGAATGTGAGAGAGAGAGATTGGTAGTGTGAGAGAGAGAGATTGGAAGTGTGAGAGAGAGAGAGATTGGGAGTGTGAGAGAGTGAGAGATTTGGAGTGTGAGAGGGAGAGAGATTGGGTATGTGAGAGAGATTGGGAGTGTGAGCTAGAGAGATTGAGAGTGTGAGAGAGAGAGATTGGGACTGTGAGAGAGATTGGGAGAATGAGAGAGAGAGAGAGACTGGGAGTGAGAGAGAGAGAGAGATTGGGAGTGTGAGAGAGAGAGAGACTGGGAGTGTGAGAGAGAGAGAGATTGGGAGTGTGAGAGAAAGAGAGATTGGGAGTGTGAGAGAGAGAGAGAGATTGGGAGTGTGAGAGAGAGAGAGATTGGGAGTGAGTGAGAGAAAGATTGGGAGTGTGAGAGAGAGAGAGACAGGGAGTGAGAGAGAGAAAGATTGGGAGTGAGAGAGAGAGAGATTGGGAGTGAGAGAGAGAGAGAGATTGGGAGTGTGAGAGAGAGAGAGACTGGGAGTGAGAGAGAGAGATTGGGAGTGAGAGAGAGAGAGAGACTGGGAGTGAGAGAGAGAGAGATTGGGAGTGTGAGAGAGAGAGAGATTGGGAGTGTGAGAGAGAGAGAGACTGGGAGTGAGAGAGAGAGAGATTGGGAGTGTGAGAGAGAGACCGGGAGTGAGAGAGAGAGACTGGGAGTGTGAGAGAGAGAGACTGGGACTGAGTGAGGGAGAGAGCGACAGGGAGTGTGAGAGAGAGAAATTGGGAGTGAGAGAGAGAGAGAGATTGGGAGTGAGAGAGAGTGAGAGATTGGGAGTGTGAGAGAGAGAGAGACTGGGAGTGAGAGAGAGAGAGATTGTGAGTGTGAGAGAGAGAGAGAGGTTGGGAGTGTCAGAGAGAGAGAGATTGGGAGTTTGAGAGAGAGAGGGATTGGCAGTGTGAGAGAGAAATAGATTGGGAGTGTGAGAGAGAGAGATTGGGAGTGTGAGAGAGACTGGGAGTGAGAGAGAGAGAGATTGGGAGTGTGAGAGAGAGAGAGAGATTAGGAGTGTGAGAGAGAGAGAGATTGGGAGTGTGAGAGAGAGAGACTGGGAGTGAGTGAGAGAGAGAGACTGGGAGTGTGAGAGAGAGAGACTGGGAGTGTGAGAGAGAGAGACTGGGAGTGTGTGTGAGAGAGAGAGACTGGGAGTGTGAGAGAGAGACATTGGGAGTGAGAGAGAGAGTGATTGGGAGTGTGAGAGAGAGAGAGACTGGGAGTGAGAGAGAGAGAGAGATTGGGAGTGTGAGAGAGAGAGAGATAGGGAGTGTGAGCGAGAGAGAGACTGGGAGTGAGAGAGAGAGAGAGATTGGGAGTGTGAGAGAGAGAGATTGGTAGTGTGAGAGAGAGAGAGTTTGGGAGTGTGAGAGAGTGAGAGATTGGGAGTGTGAGAAGAGAGAGAGATTTCCAAGAAACCTACCTGGAACATTGGAACAAAATAAACGAAAGCCAAAGCAGATTAGAATGGTACCGGGCCCTAAAAAGAGATTATAAACTGGCAGACTACCTCACGACCATCAGAGACACAAAACAGAGACAGACCCTCACCAGGTACAGACTAAGCGACCACCAACTGGAAATTGAAAAAGGCAGATACAAGAAATCCTGGCAGCCTAGAGAGAATAGAATATGCGATCAATGTCTGGCCGGCGAGGTTGAAACAGAAATGCATTTCCTCCTAAAATGCGAAAAATTCAACACATCAAGAAACATATTATTCAACAAGCTAAGCCAAACAACCCCAGATTTCAAGGAATTGGATGACCTGTCAAAATTGAGATTAGTCCTGGGAGAAGGAGACAGACCATACCTTGGGGCCAAATATGTAACAACATGTCACAACCTGAGGACTGTTTAAAAGTAAGACTGTTTAAAATTAATATTGTTAAAAGTAATATTGTATGTACCCAACAAATGTCAAATCGATTGACACCTACAGAATGTTGGAAAACTGTACCTTTTTGCTATGTAAGCTTTGGCAATATGGTTCTCTGTAAACTTTCATGCCAATAAAGCATTTGAATTGGAATTGGAATTGGAATTGGAATTGGATTGGGAGTGTTTGAGAGAGAGAGACTGGGAGTGAGAGAGAGAGGGAGTTTGGGAGTGAGAGAGAGAGATTGCGAGTTTGAGAGAGAGAGAGAGACTGGGAGTGAGAGAGAGAGAGAGATTGGGAGTGTGAGAGAGAGAGAGATTGGGAGTGTGTGAGAGAGAGAGATTGGGAGTGTGAGATAGAGAGAGAGATTGGGAGTGTGAGAGCCGAACTAGGCAGATACCCACTGATAATAAACATCCAAAAACGAGCACTAAACTTCCTAAATCACCTCAAATCTAGCTCCCCAGACACCCTTCATTTCAAAGCCTTTCAGACCCAAGAGCTAAACCCAGAAAAGAGTCCCCTGAGTCAGCTGCTACTGAAACTAAGTACTCAGCCGGACCCTGACCAGCCCCAGACCAACACAGCCGTCCAAACACCAATCCGAGTGAACCAAATCATTAAAAAATGCAAAGAAACCTACCTGGAACATTGGAACAAAATAACCGAAAGCCAAAGCAGATTAGAATGTTACCGGGCCCTAAAAAGAGAATATAAACTGGCAGACTACCTCACGACCATCAGAGACACAAAACAGAGACAGACCCTCACCAGGTACAGACTAAGCGACCACCAACTGGAAATTGAAAAAGGCAGATAGTAGAAATCCTGGCAGCCTAGAGAGAATAGAATATGCGATCAATGTCTGGCTGGCGAGGTTGAAACAGAAATGCATTTCCTCCTAAAATGCGAAAAATTCAACACATCAAGAAACATATTATTCAACAAGCTAAGCCAAACAACCCCAGATTTCAAGGAATTGGATGATCTGTCAAAATTGAGATTAGTCTTAGGAGAAGGAGACAGACCATACCTTGGGGCCAAATATGTAACAACATGTCACAACCTGAGGACTGTTTAAAATTAAGACTGTTTAAAATTAATATTGAACGTACCAAATGAAGTACAAAGACTGTTTAAAATTAATATTGTTTAAAAGTAATATTGTATGTACCAACAAAAGTCAAATCGATTGACACCTACAGAATGTTAGAAAACTGTACCTTTTTGCAATGTAAGCTTTGGCAATATGGTTCTCTGTAAACTTTCATGACAATAAAGCATTTGAATTGATTGGGAGTGTGAGAGAGAGAGAGACTGGGATTTTGAGAGAGAGAGAGATTAGGAGTGTGAGAGAGAGAGAGATTTGGAGTGTGAGAGAGAGAGAGATTGGGAGTGTGAGAGAGAGAGAGATTGGGAGTTTGAGAGAGAGAGAGATTGGGAGTGTGAGAGAGAGAGAGATTGGGAGTGTGAGAGAGAGACTGGGAGTGAGAAAGAGAGGTTGGGAGTGTGAGAGAGAGAGAGATTGGGAGTGTGAGAGAGAGAGAGATTGGGAGTGTGAGAGAGAGAGATTGGGAGTGAGTGAGAGAGAGAGACTGGGAGTGAGTGAGATAGAGAGACTGGGAGTGTGAGGAAGATTGGGAGTGTGAGAGAGTGAGGGATTCGGAGTGAGAGAGAGAGAGAGATTGGGAGTGTGAGAGAGAGAGAGATTGGGAGTGTGAGAGAGATTGGGTGTGTGAGAGAGAGAGAGATTGGGAGTGTGAGAGAGAGAGAGATTGGGAGTGTGAGAGAGAGAGAGATTGGGAGTGTGACAGAGAGAGAGATTGGGAGTGTGTGAGAGAGAGAGACTGGGACTGAGAGAGAGAGGGAGTTTGGGAGTGTGAGAGAGAGAGAGATTGGGAGAGTGAGAGAGAGAGCGTCAGATTGGAAGTGTGAGAGAGAGAGTGATTGGGAGTGTGCGGGAGAGAGAGACTGGGAGTGAGAGAGAGAGAGAGATTGGGAGTGTGAGAGAGAGAGAGACTGGGAGTGTGAGAGAGAGAGAGATTGGGAGTGTGAGAGAGAGAGATTGGTAGTGTGAGAGAGAGAGATTGGAAGTGTGAGAGAGAGAGAGATTGGGAGTGTGAGAGAGTGAGAGATTTGGAGTGTGAGAGGGAGAGAGATTGGGAGTGTGAGAGAGATTGGGAGTGTGAGAGAGAGAGATTGAGAGTGTGAGAGAGAGAGATTGGGAGTGTGAGAGAGATTGGGAGTATGAGAGAGAGAGAGAGACTGGGAGAGAGAGAGAGAGAGAGATTGGGAGTGTGAGAGAGAGAGAGACTGGGAGTGTGAGAGAGAGGGAGATTGGGAGTGTGAGAGAAAGAGAGATTGGGAGTGTGAGAGAGAGAGAGAGATTGGGAGTGTGAGAGAGTGAGAGATTGGGAGTGAGTGAGAGAAAGATTGGGAGTGTGAGAGAGAGAGAGACTGGGAGTGAGAGAGAGAGAGATTGGGAGTGAGAGAGAGAGAGATTGGGAGTGAGAGAGAGAGAGAAATTGGGAGTGTGAGAGAGAGAGAGACTGGGAGTGAGAGAGAGAGATTGGGAGTGAGAGAGAGAGAGAGACTGGGAGTGAGAGAGAGAGAGATTGGGAGTGTGAGAGAGAGAGAGATTGGGAGTGTGAGAGAGAGAGATTGGGAGTGAGAGAGAGAGCGAGATTGGGAGTTTGAGAGAGAGAGAGATTGGGAGTGTGAGAGAGAGAGATTGGGAGTGTGAGAGAGACTGGGAGTGAGAGAGAGAGAGATTGGGAGTGTGAGAGAGAGAGAGTTGGGATTGTGAGAGAGAGAGAGATTGGGAGTGTGAGAGAGAGAGACTGGGAGTGAGTGAGAGGTAGAGACTGGGAGTGTGAGAGAGAGAGACTGGGAGTGTGAGAGAGAGAGACTGGGTGTGTGAGAGAGAGAGATTGGGAGTGAGAGAGAGAGAGATTGGGAGTGTGAGAGAGAGAGAGATTGGGAGTGTGAGAGAGAGAGAGATTGGGAGTGTGAGAGAGAGAGATTGGGAGTGAGTGAGAGAGAGAGACTGGGAGTGAGTGAGAGAGAGATACTGGGAGTGAGTGAGATAGAGAGACTGGGAGTGTGAGGAAGATTGGGAGTGTGAGAGAGTGAGGGATTCGGAGTGAGAGAGAGAGAGATATTGGGAGTGTGAGAGAGAGAGAGATTGGGAGTGTGAGAGAGATTGGGTGTGTGAGAGAGAGAGAGATTGGGAGTGTGAGAGAGAGAGAGATTGGGAGTGTGAGAGAGAGAGAGATTGGGAGTGTGAGAGAGAGAGAGATTGGGAGTGTGTGAGAGAGAGAGACTGGGAGTGAGAGAGAGGGGGAGTTTGGGAGTGTGAGAGAGAGAGTGATTGGGAGTGTGAGAGAGAGAGCGTCAGATTGGGAGTGTGAGAGAGAGAGTGATTGGGAGTGTGAGGGAGAGAGAGACTGGGAGTGAGAGAGAGAGAGAGATTGGGAGTGTGAGAGAGAGAGAGACTGGGAGTGTGAGAGAGAGAGAGATTGGGAATGTGAGAGAGAGAGATTGGTAGTGTGAGAGAGAGAGATTGGAAGTGTGAGAGAGAGAGAGATTGGGAGTGTGAGAGAGTGAGAGATTTGGAGTGTGAGAGGGAGAGAGATTGGGTATGTGAGAGAGATTGGGAGTGTGAGCTAGAGAGATTGAGAGTGTGAGAGAGAGAGATTGGGAGTGTGAGAGAGATTGGGAGAATGAGAGAGAGAGAGAGACTGGGAGTGAGAGAGAGAGAGAGATTGGGAGTGTGAGAGAGAGAGAGACTGGGAGTGTGAGAGAGAGAGAGATTGGGAGTGTGAGAGAAAGAGAGATTGGGAGTGTGAGAGAGAGAGAGAGATTGGGAGTGTGAGAGAGAGAGACATTGGGAGTGAGTGAGAGAAAGATTGGGAGTGTGAGAGAGAGAGAGACAGGGAGTGAGAGAGAGAAAGATTGGGAGTGAGAGAGAGAGAGATTGGGAGTGAGAGAGAGAGAGATTGGGAGTGTGAGAGAGAGAGAGACTGGGAGTGAGAGAGAGAGATTGGGAGTGAGAGAGAGAGAGAGACTGGGAGTGAGAGAGAGAGAGATTGGGAGTGTGAGAGAGAGAGAGATTGGGAGTGTGAGAGAGAGAGATTGGGAGTGAGAGAGAGAGCGAGATTGGGAGTTTGAGAGAGAGAGAGATTGGGAGTGTGAGAGAGAGAATTTGGGAGTGTGAGAGAGACTGGGAGTGAGAGAGAGAGAGATTGGGAGTGTGTGAGAGAGAGAGATTGGGATTGTGAGAGAGAGACAGATTGGGAGTGTGAGAGAGAGAGACTGGGAGTGAGTGAGAGGTAGAGACTGGGAGTGTGAGAGAGAGAGACTGGGAGTGTGAGAGAGAGAAACTGGGAGTGTGAGAGAGAGAGATTGGGAGTGAGAGAGAGAGAGATTGGGAGTGTGAGAGAGAGAGATTGGGAGTGTGAGAGAGAGAGACTGGGAGTGAGGGAGAGACTGGGAGTGTGAGAGAGAGAGACTGGGAGTGTGAGAGAGAGAGACTGGGACTGTGTGAGGGAGAGAGCGACAGGGAGTGTGAGAGAGAGAAATTGGGAGTGAGAGAGAGAGAGAGATTGGGAGTGAGAGAGAGTGAGAGATTGGGAGTGTGAGAGAGAGAGAGACTGGGAGTGAGAGAGAGAGAGATTGTGAGTGTGAGAGAGAGAGAGAGATTGGGAGTGTCAGAGAGAGAGAGATTGGGAGTTTGAGAGAGAGAGGGATTGGCAGTGTGAGAGAGAAATAGATTGGGAGTGTGAGAGAGAGAGATTGGGAGTGAGAGAGAGAGCGAGATTGGGAGTGTGAGAGAGAGAGAGACTGGGAGTGAGAGAGAGAGAGATTGGGTGTGTGATAGAGAGAGATTGGGAGTGTGAGAGAGAGAGAGATTGGGAGTGTGAGAGAGAGAGAGACTGGGAGTGAGAGAGAGAGAGAGATTTGGCCAGACCCCTTTAGATGTCACACCAGCCATCGCAAATCGGAACAACCTTGATCGTGAAATAAATAAAAGCGGTAGGGAGGTAGTGCAACTCTGCCGAGCCTTAGGCCTGTACATAGTTAATGGTAGGTTCAGAGGGGACTCCCTAGGGAGACTCACATACTCCTCAACTCTTGGGTCTAGTGTGGTGGACTATACAATCACTGACCTGGACCCCTGCGATATCAACGCATTCACTGTCAGGCAGCAATCCCCCCTCTCAGACCATAACCAAATAAATGTGTACCTTAAACTTTCTGCCCAAACTACAGACACAAAAAAGGAACACAGTAAGCTACATAAAATAAACCAGACATACAGATGGGCCCCAGACAGTGGAGATAAATTCATCACAGCACTAAATTCACCTGATCTCACAAGTAAAATTTCAAAATTTAAAGAAAATCTGTATGAGATCACCAGAGATGGTGTAAACACGGCCATAGAGGATATAAATATGATCTTCCATGAGGCAGCTGTAAAAGCCGACCTCGTGAAACAGAAGAGGAAGCATCACAAAAGACAAAATAAAAATATGAAATGGTTTGACCACGAATGCAAAAATGCCAGAAAAGACCTGAGAAAAATATCAAACCAAAAGCATCGGCAACCAAACAATCCGGACCTACGTACTAGATACAATGAAACCCTCAAAAGATATAAACACACCATTAGGAACAAAACACAAAACTATACCCACAAAATACTCGAAGAAATTGAAAACTCCACCAATCCAAAACAATTCTGGGAAATGTGGAATAACCTGAGTACAACACAATTGCAAGCATTACCAATCCAAGATGGCGACATCTGGAGAACACATTTTGAAAACCTCTACAAAGACATCCCAAAAAACAAAACAAACCCAAGTCAACATCAGGTCACAGAAAAACTCCACACATTAGAAGCAACAATTAAAGACAACCAAAACCCTCTAGACTCCCCAATCACATGGAAAGAACTGGCCACAAAAACAAAATCTCTCCACCTAAAGAAAGCCTGTGGCCCAGACAACATCAAAAATGAAATGCTAAAGTTCAGCAATATGGAGATGCAGGGTGCGATACTCAAACTATTCAACATCATATTACGCTCAGGCTGTTTTCCCGATATCTGGTGCCAAGGACTAATCTCCCCCATATATAAAAGTGGAAACAAATCAGACCCAAATAACTACCGCGGCATCTGTGTCAACAGTTGTCTAGGGAAGTTATTCTGCAGTATTCTAAATAGTAGATTACTTGATTTTCTTAACAAACATAATATCCTCAGAAAAAACCAAATAGGCTTTCTTCCAAAACACCGCACTGCCGACCATATCTATACCCTTCACACCCTCATTGAAAAACATAAACACCAAACAAAAAATGGGAAAATATTCGCCTGTTTCATCGACTTCAAGAAAGCCTTTGACTCTATATGGCACGAAGGGCTCTATTATAAACTTCTTCAGTGTGGAATAGGGGGCAAAGTCTATGACCTTATTAAATCAATGTATCTGAAAAACAAATGCGGGGTCAAAATTGGAGACAAACGCACCGATTTCTTCACCCAGAGAAGAGGCATCCAGCAGGGCTGCAATTTGAGCCCGACCCTGTTCAACATATACATAAATGAATTAGCAGACATGCTGGAGCAAAGCGAGTCACCAGGTCTCCGTCTCCTGGATGGAGAAGTGAAGTCCCTGTTCTGTGCGGACGACCTGGTTCTGCTGTCTCCCACAGAACAGGGATTACAGCAACAACTAGACCTACTCGACAAATACTGCCAAAATTGGGCTCTAACAGTAAATCTAAAGAAAACCAACATCATGATTTTTCAGAAAAGACCCAGATGTCAGGAAAACAAATACCAGTTTACCCTCAGTGATACCACTATAGGATACACTATGAGCTACACCTACCTTGGTCTAACTATTACAGCATCAGGGAGCTTCAGCATAGCAGTGAATGCACTAAAAGAAAAAGCCCGAAGAGCCCTATATGCAATAAAAAGAAAATTCTACAACATCCAAATCCCAATCAAAATCTGGCTCAAAATTTTTGACAGCATAATCCTGCCCATTGCACTGTACGGTAGTGAAGTATGGGGCCCGCTAAATCATCAAAGCTACACTAAATGGGAAAAACACACAATAGAAGCCCTACATGCAGAATTCTGCCGAAGCATCCTTCGCACCCAAAGAAAAACGCCAACAAATGCATGCAGAGCCGAACTAGGCAGATACCCACTGATAATAAACATCCAAAAACGAGCACTAAACTTCCTAAATCACCTCAAATCTAGCTCCCCAGACACCCTTCATTTCAAAGCCTTTCAGACCCAAGAGCTAAACCCAGAAAAGAGTCCCCTGAGTCAGCTGCTACTGAAACTAAGTACTCAGCCGGACCCTGACCAGCCCCAGACCAACACAGCCGTCCAAACACCAATCCGAGTGAACCAAATCATTAAAAAATGCAAAGAAACCTACCTGGAACATTGGAACAAAATAACCGAAAGCCAAAGCAGATTAGAATGTTACCGGGCCCTAAAAAGAGAATATAAACTGGCAGACTACCTCACGACCATCAGAGACACAAAACAGAGACAGACCCTCACCAGGTACAGACTAAGCGACCACCAACTGGAAATTGAAAAAGGCAGATAGTAGAAATCCTGGCAGCCTAGAGAGAATAGAATATGCGATCAATGTCTGGCTGGCGAGGTTGAAACAGAAATGCATTTCCTCCTAAAATGCGAAAAATTCAACACATCAAGAAACATATTATTCAACAAGCTAAGCCAAACAACCCCAGATTTCAAGGAATTGGATGATCTGTCAAAATTGAGATTAGTCCTAGGAGAAGGAGACAGACCATACCTTGGGGCTAAATATGTAACAACATGTCACAACCTGAGGACTGTTTAAAAGTAAGACTGTTTAAAATTAATATTGAACGTACCAAATGAAGTAGAAAGACTGTTTAAAATTAATATTGTTTAAAAGTAATATTGTATATACCCAACAAATGTCAAATCGATTGACACTTACAGAATGTTGGAAAACTGTACCTTTTTGCTATGTAAGCTTTGGCAATATGGTTCTCTGTAAACTTTCATGCCAATAAAGCATTTGAACTGAACTGAACTGAGAGAGATTGGGAGTGTGAGCGAGAGAGAGACTGGGAGTGAGAGAGAGAGAGAGATTGGGAGTGTGAGAGAGATAGACTGGGAGTGTGAGAGAGAGAGAGATTGGGAGTGTGAGAGCGAGAGAGATTGGGAGTGTGAGAGAGACTGGGAGTGAGAGAGAGAGAGATTGGGAGTGTGAGAGAGAGAGATTGGGATTGTGAGAGAGAGAGAGATTGGGAGTGTGAGAGAGAGAGACTGGGAGTGAGTGAGAGGTAGAGACTGGGAGTGTGAGAGAGAGAGACTGGGAGTCTGAGAGAGAGAGATTGGGAGTGAGAGAGAGAGAGATTGGGAGTGTGAGAGAGAGAGAGATTGGGAGTGTGAGTGAGAGAGAGATTGGGAGTGTGAGAGAGAGAGATTGGGAGTGAGTGAGAGAGAGAGACTGGGAGTGAGTGAGATAGAGAGACTGGGAGTGTGAGGAAGATTGGGAGTGTGAGAGAGTGAGGGATTCGGAGTGAGAGAGAGAGATATTGGGAGTGTGAGAGAGAGAGAGATTGGGAGTGTGAGAGAGATTGGGTGTGTGAGAGAGAGAGAGATTGGGAGTGCGAGAGAGAGAGAGATTGGGAGTGTGAGAGAAAGAGAGATTGGGAGTGTGAGAGAGAGAGAGATTGGGAGTGTGTGAGAGAGAGAGACTGGGAGTGAGAGAGAGGGGGAGTTTGGGAGTGTGAGAGAGAGAGATTGGGAGTGTGAGAGAGAGAGAGATTGGGAGTGAGAGAGAGAGATTGCGAGTGTGAGAGAGAGAGAGAGACTGGGAGTGAGAGAGAGAGAGAGATTGGGAGTGTGAGAGAGAGAGAGATTGGGAGTGTCAGAGAGAGAGTGACTGGGAGTTTGAGAGAGAGAGCGATTGGAAGTGTGAGAGAGAGAGAGAATGGGAGTGTGAGAGAGAGACTGGGAGTGAGAGAGAGAGATTGGGAGTGTGAGAGAGAGAGAGATTGGGAGTGTGAGAGCGAGAGAGATTGGGAGTGTGAGAGAGACTGGGAGTGAGAGAGAGAGAGATTGGGAGTGTGAGAGAGAGAGATTGGGATTGTGAGAGAGAGAGAGATTGGGAGTGTGAGAGAGAGAGACTGGGAGTGAGTGAGAGGTAGAGACTGGGAGTGTGAGAGAGAGAGACTGGGAGTCTGAGAGAGAGAGATTGGGAGTGAGAGAGAGAGAGATTGGGAGTGTGAGAGAGAGAGAGATTGGGAGTGTGAGTGAGAGAGAGATTGGGAGTGTGAGAGAGAGAGATTGGGAGTGAGTGAGAGAGAGAGACTGGGAGTGAGTGAGATAGAGAGACTGGGAGTGTGAGGAAGATTGGGAGTGTGAGAGAGTGAGGGATTCGGAGTGAGAGAGAGAGATATTGGGAGTGTGAGAGAGAGAGAGATTGGGAGTGTGAGAGAGATTGGGTGTGTGAGAGAGAGAGAGATTGGGAGTGCGAGAGAGAGAGAGATTGGGAGTGTGAGAGAAAGAGAGATTGGGAGTGTGAGAGAGAGAGAGATTGGGAGTGTGTGAGAGAGAGAGACTGGGAGTGAGAGAGAGGGGGAGTTTGGGAGTGTGAGAGAGAGAGATTGGGAGTGTGAGAGAGAGAGCGTCAGATTGGGAGTGTGAGAGAGAGAGTGATTGGGAGTGTGAGGGAGAGAGAGACTGGGAGTGAGAGAGAGAGAGAGATTGGGAGTGTGAGAGAGAGAGAGATTGGGAGTGTGAGAGAGAGAGAGATTGGGAGTGTGAGAGAGAGTGATTGGTAGTGTGAGAGAGAGAGATTGGAAGTGTGAGAGAGAGAGAGATTGGGAGTGTGAGAGAGTGAGAGATTTGGAGTGTGAGAGGGAGAGAGATTGGGTATGTGAGAGAGATTGGGAGTGTGAGCTAGAGAGATTGAGAGTGTGAGAGAGAGAGATTGGGAGTGTGAGAGAGATTGGGAGAATGAGAGAGAGAGAGAGACAGGGAGTGAGAGAGAGAGAGAGATTGGGAGTGTGAGAGAGAGAGAGACTGGGAGTGTGAGAGAGAGAGAGATTGGGAGTGTGAGAGAAAGAGAGATTGGGAGTGTGAGAGAGAGAGAGAGATTGGGAGTGTGAGAGAGAGAGAGATTGGGAGTGAGTGAGAGAAAGATTGGGAGTGTGAGAGAGAGAGAGACTGGGAGTGAGAGAGAGAGAGATTGGGAGTGAGAGAGAGAGAGATTGGGAGTGAGAGAGAGAGAGAGATTGGGAGTGTGAGAGAGAGAGAGACTGGGAGTGAGAGAGAGAGATTGGGAGTGAGAGAGAGAGAGAGACTGGGAGTGAGAGAGAGAGAGATTGGGAGTGTGAGAGAGAGAGAGATTGGGAGTGTGAGAGAGAGAGATTGGGAGTGAGAGAGAGAGCGAGATTGGGAGTGTGAGAGAGAGAGAGACTGGGAGTGAGAGAGAGAGAGATTGGGTGTGTGATAGAGAGAGATTGGGAGTGTGAGAGAGAGAGAGATTGGGAGTGTGAGAGAGAGAGAGACTGGGAGTGAGAGAGAGAGAGAGAGATTGGGAGTGTGAGAGAGAGATAGGGAGTGTGAGCGTGAGAGAGACTGGGAGTGAGAGAGAGAGAGAGATTGGGAGTGTGAGAGAGAGAGATTGGTAGTGTGAGAGAGAGAGAGTTTGGGAGTGTGAGAGAGTGAGAGATTGGGAGTGTGAGAAGATAGACTGGGAGTGTGAGAGAAAGAGAGATTGGGAGTGAGAGAGAGAGAGATTGCGAGTGTGAGAGAGAGAGAGAGACTGGGAGTGAGAGAGAGAGAGAGATTGGGAGTGTGAGAGAGAGAGAGATTGGGAGTGTCAGAGAGAGAGAGACTGGGAGTTTGAGAGAGAGAGAGATTGGGAGTGTGAGAGAGAGAGAGATTTGGCGTGTGAGAGAGAGAGAGATTGGGAGTGTGAGAGAGAGAGAGATTGGGAGTTTAAGAGAGAGAGCGACTGGAAGTGTGAGAGAGAGAGAGAATGGGAGTGTGAGAGAGAGACTGGGAGTGAGAGAGAGAGATTGGGAGTGAGAGAGAGAGAGAGATTGGGAGTGTGAGAGCAAGAGAGATTGGGAGTGTGAGAGAGAGAGGTTGGGAGTGAGTGAGAGAGAGAGACTGGGAGTGAGTGAGATAGAGAGACTGGGAGTGTGAGAAAAATTGGGAGTGTGAGAGAGTGAGGGATTCGGAGTGTGAGAGAGAGAGAGATTGGGAGTGTGAGAGAGAGAGAGATTGGGAGTGTGTGAGAGACTGGGAGTGAGAGAGAGAGGGAGTTTGGGAGTGTGAGAGAGAGAGAGATTGGGAGTGTGAGAGAGAGAGAGTCAGATTGGGAGTGTGAGAGAGAGAGTGATTGGGAGTGTGAGGGAGAGAGAGACTGGGAGTGAGAGAGAGAGAGAGATTGGGAGTGTGAGAGAGAGAGAGACCCCAGACACCCTTCATTTCAAAGCCTTTCAGACCCAAGAGCTAAACCCAGAAAAGAGTCCCCTGAGTCAGCTGCTACTGAAACTAAGTACTCAGCCGGACCCTGACCAGCCCCAGACCAACACAGCCGTCCAAACACCAATCCGAGTGAACCAAATCATTAAAAAATGCAAAGAAACCTACCTGGAACATTGGAACAAAATAACCGAAAGCCAAAGCAGATTAGAATGTTACCGGGCCCTAAAAAGAGAATATAAACTGGCAGACTACCTCACGATCATCAGAGACACAAAACAGAGACAGACCCTCACCAGGTACAGACTAAGCGACCACCAACTGGAAATTGAAAAAGGCAGATACAAGAAATCCTGGCAGCCTAGAGAGAATAGAATATGCGATCAATGTCTGGCTGGCGAGGTTGAAACAGAAATGCATTTCCTCCTAAAATGCGAAAAATTCAACACATCAAGAAACATATTATTCAACAAGCTAAGCCAAACAACCCCAGATTTCAAGGAATTGGATGATCTGTCAAAATTGAGATTAGTCCTAGGAGAAGGAGACAGACCATACCTTGGGGCTAAATATGTAACAACATGTCACAACCTGAGGACTGTTTAAAAGTAAGACTGTTTAAAATTAATATTGAACGTACCAAATGAAGTAGAAAGACTGTTTAAAATTAATATTGTTTAAAAGTAATATTGTATATACCCAACAAATGTCAAATCGATTGACACCTACAGAATGTTGGAAAACTGTACCTTTTTGCTATGTAAGCTTTGGCAATATGGTTCTCTGTAAACTTTCATGCCAATAAAGCATTTGAACTGAGAACTGAGAACTGAGAGAGATTGGGAGTGTGAGAGAGAGAGATTGGTAGTGTGAGAGAAAGAGATTGGAAGTGTGAGAGAGAGAGAGATTGGGAGTGTGAGAGAGAGAGAGACTGGGAGTGTGAGAGAGAGAGAGATTGGGAGTGTGAGAGAGAGAGATTGGTAGTGTGAGAGAGAGAGATTGGAAGTGTGAGAGAGAGAGAGATTGGGAGTGTGAGAGAGAGAGAGATTGGGAGTGTGAGAGAGAGAGAGACTGGGAGTGAGAGAGAGAGAGATTGGGAGTGTGAGAGAGAGACCGGGAGTGAGAGAGAGAGACTGGGAGTGTGAGAGAGAGAGACTGGGACTGAGTGAGGGAGAGAGCGACAGGGAGTGTGAGAGAGAGAAATTGGGAGTGAGAGAGAGAGAGAGATTGGGAGTGAGAGAGAGTGAGAGATTGGGAGTGTGAGAGAGAGAGAGACTG
Organism: Somniosus microcephalus; assembly: GCF_052327205.1. Lineage (NCBI taxonomy): Eukaryota > Metazoa > Chordata > Chondrichthyes > Squaliformes > Somniosidae > Somniosus > Somniosus microcephalus. Next base: position 48,713,133 of record NC_140990.1, read on the forward strand.
GGAGTGAGAGAGAGAGAGATTGTGAGTGTGAGAGAGAGAGAGAGATTGGGAGTGTCAGAGAGAGAGAGATTGGGAGTTTGAGAGAGTGAGGGATTGGCAGTGTGAGAGAGAAATAGATTGGGAGTGTGAGAGAGAGAGATTGGGAGTGTGAGAGAGACTGGGAGTGAGAGAGAGAGAGATTGGGAGTGTGAGAGAGAGAGAGAGATTAGGAGTGTGAGAGAGAGAGAGATTGGTAGTGTGAGAGAGAGAGACTGGGAGTGAGTGAGAGAGAGAGACTGGGAGTGTGAGAGAGAGAGACTGGGAGTGTGAGAGAGAGAGACTGGGAGTGTGTGTGAGAGAGAGAGACTGGGAGTGTGTGTGAGAGAGAGAGACTGGGAGTGTGAGAGAGAGAGATTGGGAGTGAGAGAGAGAGTGATTGGGAGTGTGAGAGAGAGAGAGACTGGGAGTGAGAGAGAGAGAGAGATTGGGAGTGTGAGAGAGAGAGAGATAGGGAGTGTGAGCGAGAGAGAGACTGGGAGTGAGAGAGAGAGAGAGATTGGGAGTGTGAGAGAGAGAGATTGGTAGTGTGAGTGAGAGAGAGTTTGGGAGTGTGAGAGAGTGAGAGATTGGGAGTGTGAGAAGAGAGAGAGATTGCCAAGAAACCTACCTGGAACATTGGAACAAAATAAACGAAAGCCAAAGCAGATTAGAATGGTACCGGGCCCTAAAAAGAGATTATAAACTGGCAGACTACCTCACGACCATCAGAGACACAAAACAGAGACAGACCCTCACCAGGTACAGACTAAGCGACCACCAACTGGAAATTGAAAAAGGCAGATACAAGAAATCCTGGCAGCCTAGAGAGAATAGAATATGCGATCAATGTCTGGCCGGCGAGGTTGAAACAGAAATGCATTTCCTCCTAAAATGCGAAAAATTCAACACATCAAGAAACATATTATTCAACAAGCTAAGCCAAACAACCCCAGATTTCAAGGAATTGGATGACCTGTCAAAATTGAGATTAGTCCTGGGAGAAGGAGACAGACCATACCTTGGGGCCAAATATGTAACAACATGTCACAACCTGAGGACTGTTTAAAAGTAAGACTGTTTAAAATTAATATTGTTAAAAGTAATATTGTATGTACCCAACAAATGTCAAATCGATTGACACCTACAGAATGTTGGAAAACTGTACCTTTTTGCTATGTAAGCTTTGGCAATATGGTTCTCTGTAAACTTTCATGCCAATAAAGCATTTGAATTGGAATTGGAATTGGAATTGGAATTGGATTGGGAGTGTGTGAGAGAGAGAGACTGGGAGTGAGAGAGAGAGGGAGTTTGGGAGTGTGAGAGAGAGAGAGATTGGGAGTGTGAGAGAGAGAGAGTCAGATTGGGAGTGTGAGAGAGAGAGTGATTGGGAGTGTGAGGGAGAGAGAGACTGGGAGTGAGAGAGAGAGAGAGATTGGGAGTGTGAGAGAGAGAGAGACTGGGAGTGTGAGAGAGAGAGAGATTGGGAGTGTGAGAGAGAGAGATTGGTAGTGTGAGAGAGAGAGATTGGAAGTGTGAGAGAGAGAGAGATTGGGAGTGTGAGAGAGAGAGAGATTGGGAGTGTGAGAGAGAGAGAGACTGGGAGTGAGAGAGAGAGAGATTGGGAGTGTGAGAGAGAGACCGGGAGTGAGAGAGAGAGATTGGGAGTGAGAGAGAGAGAGATTGGGAGTGAGAGAGAGAGAGATTGGGAGTGTGAGAGAGAGAGAGACTGGGAGTGAGAGAGAGAGAGATTGGGAGTGTGAGAGAGAGAGATATTGGGAGTGTGAGAGAGAGAGAGACTGGGAGTGTGAGAGAGAGAGAGATTGGGAGTGTGAGAGAGAGAGAGAGATTGGGAGTGTGAGAGAGAGAGAGAGATTGGGAGTGAGAGAGAGAGAGAGATTGGGAGTGTGAGAGAGAGAGAGTCAGATTGGGATTGTGAGAGAGAGAGTGATTGGGAGTGTGAGGGAGAGAGAGACTGGGAGTGAGAGAGAGAGAGAGATTGGGAGTGTGAGAGAGAGAGAGACTGGGAGTGTGAGAGAGAGAGAGATTGGGAGTGTGAGAGAGAGAGATTGGTAGTGTGAGAGAAAGAGATTGGAAGTGTGAGAGAGAGAGAGATTGGGAGTGTGAGAGAGAGAGAGACTGGGAGTGTGAGAGAGAGAGAGATTGGGAGTGTGAGAGAGAGAGATTGGTAGTGTGAGAGAGAGAGATTGGAAGTGTGAGAGAGAGAGAGATTGGGAGTGTGAGAGAGAGAGAGATTGGGAGTGTGAGAGAGAGAGAGACTGGGAGAGAGAGAAAGAGAGATTGGGAGTGTGAGAGAGAGACCGGGAGTGAGAGAGAGAGACTGGGAGTGTGAGAGAGAGAGACTGGGACTGAGTGAGGGAGAGAGCGACAGGGAGTGTGAGAGAGAGAAATTGGGAGTGAGAGAGAGAGAGAGATTGGGAGTGAGAGAGAGTGAGAGATTGGGAGTGTGAGAGAGAGAGAGACTGGGAGTGAGAGAGAGAGAGATTGTGAGTGTGAGAGAGAGAGAGAGATTGGGAGTTTGAGAGAGAGAGGGATTGGCAGTGTGAGAGAGAAATAGATTGGGAGTGTGAGAGAGAGAGATTGGGAGTGTGAGAGAGACTGGGAGTGAGAGAGAGAGAGATTGGGAGTGTGAGAGAGAGAGAGAGATTAGGAGTGTGAGAGAGAGAGAGATTGGGAGTGTGAGAGAGAGAGACTGGGAGTGAGTGAGAGAGAGAGACTGGGAGTGTGAGAGAGAGAGACTGGGAGTGTGAGAGAGAGAGACTGGGAGTGTGTGTGAGAGAGAGAGACTGGGAGTGTGAGAGAGAGAGATTGGGAGTGAGAGAGAGAGTGATTGGGAGTGTGAGAGAGAGAGAGACTGGGAGTGAGAGAGAGAGAGAGATTGGGAGTGTGAGAGAGAGAGAGATAGGGAGTGTGAGCGAGAGAGAGACTGGGAGTGAGAGAGAGAGAGAGATTGGGAGTGTGAGAGAGAGAGATTGGTAGTGTGAGAGAGAGAGAGTTTGGGAGTGTGAGAGAGTGAGAGATTGGGAGTGTGAGAAGAGAGAGAGATTGCAAAGAAACCTACCTGGAACATTGGAACAAAATAAACGAAAGCCAAAGCAGATTAGAATGTTACCGGGCCCTAAAAAGAGATTATAAACTGGCAGACTACCTCACGACCATCAGAGACACAAAACAGAGACAGACCCTCACCAGGTACAGACTAAGCGACCACCAACTGGAAATTGAAAAAGGCAGATACAAGAAATCCTGGCAGCCGAGAGAATAGAATATGCGATCAATGTCTGGCCGGCGAGGTTGAAACAGAAATGCATTTCCTCCTAAAATGCGAAAAATTCAACACATCAAGAAACATATTATTCAACAAGCTAAGCCAAACAACCCCAGATTTCAAGGAATTGGATGACCTGTCAAAATTGAGATTAGTCCTGGGAGAAGGAGACAGACCATACCTTGGGGCCAAATATGTAACAACATGTCACAACCTGAGGACTGTTTAAAAGTAAGACTGTTTAAAATTAATATTGTTAAAAGTAATATTGTATGTACCCAACAAATGTCAAATCGATTGACACCTACAGAATGTTGGAAAACTGTACCTTTTTGCTATGTAAGCTTTGGCAATATGGTTCTCTGTAAACTTTCATGCCAATAAAGCATTTGAATTGGAATTGGAATTGGAATTGGAATTGGATTGGGAGTGTGTGAGAGAGAGAGACTGGGAGTGAGAGAGAGAGGGAGTTTGGGAGTGTGAGAGAGAGAGAGATTGGGAGTGTGAGAGAGAGAGAGTCAGATTGGGAGTGTGAGAGAGAGAGTGATTGGGAGTGTGAGGGAGAGAGAGACTGGGAGTGAGAGAGAGAGAGAGATTGGGAGTGTGAGAGAGAGAGAGACTGGGAGTGTGAGAGAGAGAGAGATTGGGAGTGTGAGAGAGAGAGATTGGTAGTGTGAGAGAGAGAGATTGGAAGTGTGAGAGAGAGAGAGATTGGGAGTGTGAGAGAGAGAGAGATTGGGAGTGTGAGAGAGAGAGAGACTGGGAGTGAGAGAGAGAGAGATTGGGAGTGTGAGAGAGAGACCGGGAGTGAGAGAGAGAGATTGGGAGTGAGAGAGAGAGAGATTGGGAGTGAGAGAGAGAGAGACTGGGAGTGTGAGAGAGAGAGAGACTGGGAGTGAGAGAGAGAGAGATTGGGAGTGTGAGAGAGAGAGATATTGGGAGTGTGAGAGAGAGAGAGACTGGGATTGTGAGAGAGAGAGAGATTGGGAGTGTGAGAGAGAGAGAGAGATTGGGAGTGTGAGAGAGAGAGAGAGATTGGGAGTGAGAGAGAGAGAGAGATTGGGAGTGTGAGAGAGAGAGAGACTGGGAGTGTGAGAGAGAGAGAGAGATTAGGAGTGTGAGAGAGAGAGAGATTGGGAGTGTGAGAGAGAGATTGGGAGTGTGAGAGAGAGAGAGAGATTAGGAGTGTGAGAGAGAGAGAGATTGGGAGTGTGAGAGAGAGAGACTGGGAGTGAGTGAGAGGCAGAGACTGGGAGTGTGAGAGAGAGAGACTGGGAGTGTGAGAGAGAGAGACTGGGAGTGTGTGAGAGAGAGAGAGACTGGGTGTGAGTGAGAGAGAGAGATTGGTCGTGTAAGAGAGAGACTGGGAGTGTGAGAGAGCGTGATTGGGAGTGAGAGCGAGAGAGATTGGTAGTGTGAGAGAGAGAGATTGGGAGTTTGAGAGAGAGAGACAGGGAGTGAGTGAGAGGGAGTGACTGGGAGTGTGAGGGAGCGAGACTGGGAGTGTGAGAGAGAGAGACTGGGAGTGTGTGAGAGAAAGAGAGACTGGGAGTGTGAGAGAGAGAGATTGGGAGTGAGAGAGAGAGTGATTGGGAGTGTGAGAGAGAGAGATTGGGTGTGTGAGAGAGAGAGATTGGGAGTGAGAGAGAGAAATTGGGTGTGTGATAGAGAGAGATTGGGAGTGTGAGAGAGAGAGAGATTGGGAGTGTGAGAGAGAGAGAGACTGGGAGTGAGAGAGAGAGAGAGATTGGGAGTGTGAGAGAGAGAGAGATAGGGAGTGTGAGCGAGAGAGAGACTGGGAGTGAGAGAGAGAGAGAAATAAATAAAAGCGGTAGGGAGGTAGTACAACTCTGACGAGCCTTCGGCCTGTACATAGTTAACGGTAGGTTCAGAGGGGACTCCCTAGGGAGACTCACATACTCCTCAACTCTTGGGTCTAGTGTGGTGGACTATACAATCACTGACCTGGACCCCTGCGATATCACCTCATTCACTGTCAGGCAGCAATCACCCCTCTCAGACCATAACAAAATAAATATGTACCTTAAACTTTCTGCCCAAACTACAGACACAAAAAAGGAACCCAGTAAGCTCCATAAAATAAACCAGACATACAGATGGGCCCCAGACAGTGGAGAAAAATTCATCACAGCACTAAAGTCACCTGATCTCACAAGTAAAATATCAAAATTTAAAGAAAACCCATACGAGATCACCAGAGATGGTGTAAACATGGCCATAGAGGATATAAATATGATCTTCCATGAGGCAGCTGTAAAAGCCGACCTTCTGAAACAGAAGAGGAAGCTTCACAAAAGACAAAATAAAAATAAGAAATGGTTTGACCACGAATGCAAAAATGCCAGAAAAGACCTGAGAAATATATCAAACCAAAAGCATCGGCAACCAAACAATCCGGACCTACGTACTAGATACAATGAAACCCTCAAAAGATATAAACACACCATTCGGAACAAAACACAAAACTATACCCACAAAATACTCGAAGAAATTGAAAACTCCACCAATCCAAAACAATTCTGGGCAATGTGGAATAACCTGAGTACAACACAATTGCAAGCATTACCAATCCAAGATGGCGACATCTGGAGAACACATTTTGAAAACCTCTACAAAGACATCCCAATAAACGAAACAAACCCAAGTCAACATCAGGTCACAGAAAAACTCCACACATTAGAAGCAACAATTAAAGACAACCAAAACCCTCTAGACTCCCCAATCACATGGAAAGAACTGGCCACAAAAACAAAATCTCTCCACCTAAAGAAAGCCTGTGGCCCAGACAACATCAAAAATGAAATGCTAAAGTTCAGCAATATGGAGATGCAGGGTGCGATACTCAAACTATTCAACATCATATTACGCTCAGGCTGTTTTCCCGATATCTGGTGCCAAGGACTAATCTCCCCCATATATAAAAGTGGAAACAAATCAGACCCAAATAACTACCACGGCATCTGTGTCAACAGTTGTCTAGGGAAGTTATTCTGCAGTATTCTAAATAGCAGATTACTTGATTTCCTTAACAAACATAATATCCTCAGAAAAAACCAAATAGGCTTTCTTCCAAAACACCGCACCGCCGACCATATCTATACCCTTCACACCCTCATTGAAAAACATATACACCAAACAAAAAATGGGAAAATATTCGCCTGTTTCATCGACTTCAAGAAAGCCTTTGACTCTATATGGCACGAAGGGCTCTATTATAAACTTCTTCAGTGTGGAATAGGGGGCAAAGTCTATGACCTTATTAAATCAATGTATCTGAAAAACAAATGCGGGGTCAAAATTGGAGACAAACGCACCGATTTCTTCACCCAGAGAAGAGGCGTCCGGCAGGGCTGCAATTTGAGCCCGACCCTGTTCAACATATACATAAATGAATTAGCAGACATGCTGGAGCAAAGCGAGTCACCAGGTCTCCGTCTCCTGGATGGAGAAGTGAAATCCCTGTTCTATGCGGACGACCTGGTTCTGCTGTCTCCCACAGAACAGGGATTACAGCAACAACTAGACCTACTCGACAAATCCTGCCAAAATTGGGCTCTAACAGTAAATCTAAAGAAAACCAACATCATGATTTTTCAAAAAGGCCCAGATGTCAGGAAAACAAATACCAGTTTACCCTCAGTGATACCACTATAGGACACACTATGAGCTACACCTACCTTGGTCTAACTATTACAGCATCAGGGAGCTTCAGCATAGCAGTGAATGCACTAAAAGAAAAAGCCCGAAGAGCCCTATATGCAATAAAAAGAAAATTCTACAACATCCAAATCCCAATCAAAATCTGGCTCAAAATATTTTACAGCATAATCCTGCCCATTGCACTGTACGGTAGTGAAGTATGGGGCCCGCTAAATCACCAAAGCTACACTAAATGGGAAAAACACACAATAGAAGCCCTACATGCAGAATTCTGCCGAAGCATCCTTCGCACCCAAAGAAAAACACCAACAAATGCATGCAGAGCCGAACTAGGCAGATACCCACTGATAATAAACATCCAAAAACGAGCACTAAACTTCCTAAATCACCTCAAATCTAGCTCCCCAGACACCGTTCATTTCAAAGCCTTTCAGACCCAAGAGCTAAACCCAGAAAAGAGTCCCCTGAGTCAGCTGCTACTGAAACTAAGTACTCAGCCGGACCCTGACCAGCCCCAGACCAACACAGCCGTCCAAACACCAATCCGAGTGAACCAAATCATTAAAAAATGCAAAGAAACCTACCTGGAACATTGGAACAAAATAACAGAAAGCCAAAGCAGATTAGAATGTTACCGGGCCCTAAAAAGAGAATATAAACTGGCAGACTACCTCACGACCATCAGAGACACAAAACAGAGACAGACCCTCACCAGGTACAGACTAAGCGACCACCAACTGGAAATTGAAAAAGGCAGATACAAGAAATCCTGGCAGCCTAGAGAGAATAGAATATGCGATCAATGTCTGGCTGGCGAGGTTGAAACCGAAATGCATTTCCTCCTAAAATGCGAAAAATTCAACACATCAAGAAACATATTATTCAACAAGCTAAGCCAAACAACCCCAGATTTCAAGGAATTGGATGATCTGTCAAAATTGAGATTAGTCCTAGGAGAAGGAGACAAACGATACCTTGGGGCCAAATATGTAACAACATGTCACAACCTGAGGACTGTTTAAAATTAAGACTGTTTAAAATTAATATTGAACGTACCAAATGAAGTACAAAGACTGTTTAAAATTAATATTGTTTAAAAGTAATATTGTATGTACCCAACAAATGTCAAATCGATTGACACCTAAAGAATGTTAGAAAACTGTACCTTTTTGCAATGTAAGCTTTGGCAATATGGTTCTCTGTAAACTTTCATGCCAATCAAGCATTTGAATGGAATGGAATGGAATGGATTGGGAGTGTGAGAGAGAGAGATTGGGAGTGTGAGAGAGAGAGAGTCAGATTGGGAGTGTGAGAGAGAGAGTGATTGGGAGTGTGAGAGAGAGAGATTGGTAGTGTGAGAGAGAGAGATTGGAAGTGTGAGAGAGAGAGAGATTGGAGTGTGAGAGAGAGAGAGAGATTGGGAATGTGAGAGAGAGAGAGATTGGGAGTGTGAGAGAGAGAGAGATTGGGAGTGTGAGAGACAGAGAGATTGGGAGTGTGAGAGAGAGAGATTGGTAGTGTGAAAGAGAGAGATTGGAAGTGTGAGAGAGAGAGAGATTGGGAGTGTGAGAGAGAGAGTGATTGGGAGTGTGAGAGAGAGAGATTGGTAGTGTGAGAGAGAGAGATTGGAAGTGTGAGAGAGAGAGAGATTGGAGTGTGAGAGAGAGAGAGAGATTGGGAATGTGAGAGAGAGAGAGATTGGGAGTGTGAGAGAGAGAGAGATTGGGAGTGTGAGAGACAGAGAGATTGGGAGGGTGAGAGAGAGAGAATGGTAGTGTGAAAGAGAGAGATTGGAAGTGTGAGAGAGAGAGAGATTGGGAGTGTGAGAGAGAGAGAGAGATTGGGAGTGTGAGAGAGAGACAGATTGGGAGTGTGAGAGACAGAGAGATTGGGAGTGTCAGAGAGAGAGAGATTGGGTGTGAGAGAGAGAGAGATTGGGAGTGTGAGAGAGAGAGAGATTGGGAGTGTGAGAGAGAGACTGGGAGAGAGAGAGAAAGATTGGGAGTGTGAGAGAGAGAGAGATTGGGAGTGTGAGAGAGAGAGAGATTGGGAGTGTGAGAGAGAGAGAGATTGGGAGTGTGAGAGAGATAGAGACTGGGAGTGAGTGAGATGGAGAGACTGGGAGTGAGAGAGAGAGAGACTGGGAGTGTGAGAGAGAGAGACTGGGAGTGTGTGAGAGAGAGAGAGACTGGGAGTGTGTGAGAGGGAGAGGCTGGGAGTGTGAGAGAGAGAGACTGGGAGTGTGTGAGAGAGAGACTGGGAGTGTGTGAGAGAGATAGAGACTGGGAGTGTGTGAGAGAGAGAGATTGGGAGTGTGAGAGAGATTGGGTGTGTGAGAGAGAGAGAGATTGGGAGTGAGAGAGAGAGAGATTGGGAGTGAGAGAGAGAGAGAGATTGGGAGTGTGAGAGAGAGAGAGACTGGGAGTGAGAGAGAGAGAGAGATTGGGAGTGTGAGAGAGAGAGATTGGGAGTGAGAGAGAGAGAGATTGGGAGTGAGAGAGAGAGAGATTGGGAGTGTGAGAGAGAGAGAGATTGGGAGTGTGAGAGAGAGAGTGATTGGGAGTGTGAGAGAGAGAGATTGGGAGTGATAGAGAGAGCGAGATTGGGAGTTTGAGAGAGAGAGAGATTGGGAGTGTGAGAGAGAGAGATTGGGAGTGTGAGAGAGACTGGGAGTGAGAGCGAGAGAGATTGGGAGTGTGAGAGAGAGAGAGATTGGGATTGTGAGAGAGAGAGAGATTGGGAGTGTGAGAGAGAGAGACTGGGAGTGAGTGAGAGGTAGAGACTGGGAGTGTGAGAGAGAGAGACTGGGAGTGTGAGAGAGAGAGACTGGGAGTGTGAGAGCGAGAGATTGGGAGTGAGCGAGAGAGAGATTGGGAGTGTGAGAGAGAGAGAATGGGAGTGTGAGAGAGAGAGACTGGGAGTGTGAGAGAGAGAGACTGGGACTGTGTGAGAGAGAGAGACTGGGAGTGTGAGACAGAGAAATTGGGAGTGAGAGAGAGAGAGAGAGATTGGGAGTGAGAGAGAGTGAGAGATTGGGAGTGTGAGAGAGAGAGAGACTGGGAGTGAGAGAGAGAGATTGGGAGTGTGAGAGAGAGAGATTGGGAGTGTCAGAGAGAGAGAGATTGGGAGTTTAAGAGAGAGAGGGATTGGCAGTGTGAGAGAGAAATAGATTGGGAGTGTGAGAGAGAGAGATTGGGAGTGTGAGAGAGACTGGGAGTGAGAGAGAGAGAGTGATTGGGAGTGTGAGAGAGAGAGAGAGATTGGGAGTGTGAGAGAGAGAGAGAGATAGGAAGTGTGAGAGAGAGAGACTGGGAGTGAGTGAGAGGGAGAGACTGGGAGTGTGAGAGAGAGAGACTGGGAGTGTGAGAGAGAGAGAGAGACTGGGAGTGTGTGAGAGAGAGAGATTGGTAGTGTGAGAGAGAGACTGGGAGTGTGAGAGAGTGAGAGATTGGTAGTGTGAGAGAGAGAGATTGGGAGTGTGATAGAGAGAGACTGGGAGTGAGTGAGAGGGAGTGACTGGGAGTGTGAGAGAGAGAGACTGGGAGTGTGAGAGAGAGAGACTGGGAGTGTGTGAGAGAGAGAGAGACTGGGAGTGTGAGAGAGAGAGATTGGGAGTGAGAGAGAGAGAGATTGGGAGTGTGAGAGAGAGAGATTGGGAGTGTGAGAGAGAGCGAGACTGGGAGTGAGAGAGAGAGAGAGATTGGGAGTGTGAGAGAGAGAGAGATTGGGAGTGAGAGAGAGAGAGATTGGGAGTGAGAGAGAGAGAGATTGGGAGTGTGAGAGAGAGAGAGATTGGGAGTGTGAGAGAGAGAGTGATTGGGAGTGTGAGAGAGAGAGATTGGGAGTGATAGAGAGAGCGAGATTGGGAGTTTGAGAGAGAGAGAGATTGGGAGTGTGAGAGAGAGAGATTGGGAGTGTGAGAGAGACTGGGAGTGAGAGCGAGAGAGATTGGGAGTGTGAGAGAGAGAGAGATTGGGAGTGTGAGAGAGAGAGAGATTTGGAATGTGAGAGGGAGAGAGATTGGGAGTGTGAGAGAGATTGGGAGTGTGAGAGAGAGAGAGATTGAAAGTGTGAGAGAGAGAGATTGGGAGTGTGAGAGAGAGAGAGATTGGGAGTATGAGAGAGAGAGAGAGACTGGGAGTGTGAGAGAGAGAGAGAGATTGGGAGTGTGAGAGAGAGAGAGATTGGGAGTGTGAGAGAGAGAGATTGCGAGTGAGTGAGATAGAGAGACTGGGGGTGTGAGAGAGATTGTGAGTGTGAGAGAGTGAGGGATTGGGAGTGTGAGAGAGAGAGAGACTGGGAGTGTGTGAGAGAGAGAGAGAGTGGGGGGTGAGAGAGAGAGAGAGAGAGAAAGTGGGAGTGTGAGAGAGAGAGAGAGAGACTGGGAGTGAGAGAGAGACTGGGAATGTGTGAGAGAGAGAGATTGGGAGTGTGAGAGAGAGAGAGAGATTGGGAGTGTGAGAGAGAGAGACTGGGAGTGTGTGAGAGAGAGAGACTGGGAGTGTGTGAGAGAGAGAGACTGGGAGTGTGAGAGAGAGATTGGCAGTGAGAGAGAGAGAGAGATTGGGAGTGAGAGAGAGACTGGGAGTGAGAGAGAGAGAGAAATGAAGTAGAAAGACTGTTTAAAATTAATATTGTTTAAAAGTAATATTGTATATACCCAACAAATGTCAAATCGATTGACACCTACAGAATGTTGGAAAACTGTACCTTTTTGCTATGTAAGCTTTGGCAATATGGTTCTCTGTAAACTTTCATGCCAATAAAGCATTTGAACTGAACTGAACTGAACTGAGTGTGAGAGAGAGAGATACTGGGAATGTGTGAGAGAGAGAGAGATTGGGAGTGTGAGAGAGAGAGATTGGGAGTGAGAGAGAGAGAGAGATTGGGAGCGTGAGAGAGAGAAAGATTGGGAGTGTGAGAGAGAGAGAGATTGGGAGTCTGAGAGAGAGAGACTGGGAGTGTGTGAGAGAGAGAGACTGGGAGTGAGAGTGAGAGAGAGATTGGGAGTGTGAGAGAGAGATTGGTAGTGTGAGGGGGAGAGAGTTTGGGAGTGTGAGAGAGTGAGAGATTGGGAGTGTGAGAGAGGTAGACTGGGAGTGTGAGAGAGAGAGAGATTGGGAGTGAGAGAGAGAGAGATTGCGAGTGTGAGAGAGAGAGAGACTGGGACTGTGAGAGGGAGAGAGACTGGGAGTGAGAGAGAGAGAGAGAGATTGGGAGTGTGAGAGAGAGAGAGATTGGGAGTGTGAGAGAGAGAGAGACTGGGAGTTTGAGAGTGAGAGAGAGATTGGGAGTGTGAGAGAGAGAGAGATTGGAAGTGTGAGAGAGAGAGATTGGGAGTGTGAGAGAGAGTGAGATTGGGTGTTTGAGGGAGAGAGAGAGATTGGGAGTGTGAGAGAGAGAGAGATTGGGAGTGTGAGAGAGAGAGACTGGGAGTGAGAGAGAGAGAGAGATTGGGAGTGTGAGAGAGAGAGAGATTGGGAGTGTGAGAGAGAGAGATTGCGAGTGAGTGAGATCGAGCGACTGGGAGCGTGAGAGAGATTGGGTGTGTGAGAGAGTGAGGGATTGGGAGTGTGAGAGAGAGAGAGACTGGGAGTGAGAGAGAGAGAGAGATTGGGAGTGTGAGAGAGAGAGACTGGGAGTGTGAGAAAGATTGGGAGTGTGAGAGTGTGAGGGATTGGGAGTGTGAGAGAGAGAGAGATTGGGAGTGTGAGAGAGAGAGAGATTTGGAATGTGAGAGGGAGAGAGATTGGGAGTGTGAGAGAGATTGGGAGTGTGAGAGAGAGAGAGATTGAAAGTGTGAGAGAGAGAGATTGGGAGTGTGAGAGAGAGAGAGATTGGGAGTATGAGAGAGAGAGAGAGACTGGGAGTGAGAGAGAGAGAGAGATTGGGAGTGTGAGAGAGAGAGAGACTGGGAGTGTGAGAGAGAGAGAGATTGGGAGTGTGAGAGAGAGAGAGAGATTGGGAGTGTGAGAGAGAGAGAGATTGAGAGTGAGTGAGAGAGAGATTGGGAGTGTGAGACAGAGAGATTGGGAGTGAGAGAGAGAGAGATTGGGAGTGTGAGAGAGAGGGAAAATATTCGCCTGTTTCATCGACTTCAAGAAAGCCTTTGACTCTATATGGCACGAAGGGCTCTATTATAAACTTCTTCAATGTGGAATAGGGGGCAAAGTCTATGACCTTATTAAATCAATGTATCTGAAAAACAAATGCGGGGTCAAAATTGGAGACAAACGCACCGATTTCTTCACCCAGAGAAGAGGCGTCCGGCAGGGCTGCAATTTGAGCCCGACCCTGTTCAACATATACATAAATGAATTAGCAGACATGCTGGAGCAAAGCGAGTCACCAGGTCTCCGTCTCCTAGATGGAGAAGTGAAATCCCTGTTCTATGCGGACGACCTGGTTCTGCTGTCTCCCACAGAACAGGGATTACAGCAACAACTAGACCTACTCGACAAATACTGCCAAAATTGGGCTCTAACAGTAAATCTAAAGAAAACCAACATCATGATTTTACAAAAAAGGCCCAGATGTCAGGAAAACAAATACCAGTTTACCCTCAGTGATACCACTATAGGACACACTATGAGCTACACCTACCTTGGTCTAACTATTACAGCATCAGGGAGCTTCAGCATAGCAGTGAATGCACTAAAAGAAAAAGCCCGAAGAGCCCTATATGCAATAAAAAGAAAATTCTACAACATCCAAATCCCAATCAAAATCTGGCTCAAAATATTTGACAGCATAATCCTGCCCATTGCACTGTACGGTAGTGAAGTATGGGGCCCGCTAAATCACCAAAGCTACACTAAATGGGAAAAACATACAATAGAAGCCCTACATGCAGAATTCTGCCGAAGCATCCTTCGCACCCAAAGGAAAACGCCAACAAATGCATGCAGAGCCGAACTAGGCAGATACCCACTGATAATAAACATCCAAAAACGAGCACTAAACTTCCTAAATCACCTCAAATCTAGCTCCCCAGACACCCTTCATTTCAAAGCCTTTCAGACCCAAGAGCTAAACCCAGAAAAGAGTCCCCTGAGTCAGCTGCTACGGAAACTAAGTACTCAGCCGGACCCTGACCAGCCCCAGACCAACACAGCCGCCCAAACACCAATCCGAGTGAACCAAATCATTAAAAAATGCAAAGAAACCTACCTGGAACATTGGAACAAAATAACCGAAAGCCAAAGCAGATTAGAATGTTACCGGGCCCTAAAAAGAGAATATAAACTGGCAGACTACCTCACGACCATCAGAGACACAAAACAGAGACAGACCCTCACCAGGTACAGACTAAGCGACCACCAACTGGAAATTGAAAAAGGCAGATACAAGAAATCCTGGCAGCCTAGAGAGAATAGAATATGCGATCAATGTCTGGCTGGCGAGGTTGAAACAGAAATGCATTTCCTCCTAAAATGCGAAAAATTCAACACATCAAGAAACATATTGTTCAACAAGCTAAGCCAAACAACCCCAGATTTCAAGGAATTGGATGATCTGTCAAAATTGAGATTAGTCCTAGGAGAAGGAGACAGACCATACCTTGGGGCCAAATATGTAACAACATGTCACAACCTGAGGACTGTTTAAAATTAAGACTGTTTAAAATTAATATTGAACGTACCAAATGAAGTACAAAGACTGTTTAAAATTAATATTGTTTAAAAGTAATATTGTATGTACCCAACAAATGTCAAATCGATTGACACCTACAGAATGTTGGAAAACTGTACCTTTTTGCTATGTAAGCTTTGGCAATATGGTTCTCTGTAAACTTTCATGCCAATAAAGCATTTTAATTGGAATTGGAATTGGAATTGGACTGGGAGTGAGAGAGAGAGAGAGATTGGGAGTGTGAGAGAGAGGGATTGGGAGTGTGAGAGAGAGCGAGTTTGGGAGTGTGAGAGAGTGAGAGATTGGGAGTGTGAGAGAGATAGACTGGGAGTATGAGAGAGAGAGAGAGAATGGGAGTGAGAGAGAGAGATTGCGAGTGTGAGAGAAAGAGAGAGACTGGGAGTGTGAGAGAGAGAGAGACTGGGAGTGAGAGAAAGAGAGAGATTGGGAGTGTGAGAGAGAGAGAGATTGGGAGTGTGAGAGAGAGAGAGAGTGGGAGTTTGAGAGAGAGAGAGGTTGGGAGTGTGAGAGAGAGAGAGATTTGGAGTGTGAGAGAGAGAGAGATTGGGAGTGTGAGAGAGAGAGAGATTGGGAGTTAGAGAGAGAGAGAGATTGGGAGCCTGAGAGAGAGAGAAATTGGGAGTGTGAGAGAGAGAGACTGGGAGTGAGAGAGAGAGATTGGGAGTGTGAGAGGGATTGGGAGTGTGAGAGAGTGTGGGATTGGGAGTGTGAGAGAGAGAGAGATTGGGAGTGTGAGAGAGAGAGAGATTGGGAGTGTGAGAGAGAGAGAGATTTGCAGTGTGAGAGAGAGAGTGATTGGGAGTGTGAGAGAGATTGGGTGTGTGAGAGAGAGAGAGATTGGGAGTGTGAGAGAGAGAGAGATTGGGAGTGTGAGAGAGAGAGAGATTGGGAGTGTGTGTGAGAGAGAGACTGGGAGTGAGAGAGAGAGAGATTGGGAGTGTGAGAGAGAGAGATTGGGAGTGTGAGAGAGAGAGAGTCAGATTGGGAATGTGAGAGAGAGAGTGATTGGGAGTGTGAGAGAGAGAGATTGGTAGTGTGAGAGAGAGAGATTGGAAGTGTGAGAGAGAGAGAGATTGGGAGTGTGAGAGAGAGAGAGAGATTGGGAGTGTGAGAGAGAGAAAGATTGGGAGTGTGAGAGAGAGAGAGATTGGGAGTGTGAGAGACAGAGAGATTGGGAGTGTGAGAGAGAGAGATTGGTAGTGTGAGAGAGAGAGATTGGAAGTGTGAGAGAGAGAGAGATTGGGAGTGTGAGAGAGAGAGAGAGATTGGGAGTGTGAGAGAGAGAGAGATTGGGAGTGTGAGAGACAGAGAGATTGCGAGTGTGAGAGAGAGAGAGATTGGGAGTGAGAGAGAGAGAGATTGGGAGTGTGAGAGAGAGAGAGATTGGGAGTGTGAGAGAGAGACTGGGAGTGAGAGAGAGAGATTGGGAGTGAGAGAGAGACAGATTGGGAGTGAGAGAGAGAGAGATTGGGAGTGTGAGAGAGAGAGAGACTGGGAGTGAGAGAGAGAGAGATTGGGAGTGAGAGAGAGAGAGAGACTGGGAGTGAGAGAGAGACAGATTGAGAGTGAGAGAGAGAGAGAGATTGGGAGTGTGAGAGAGAGAGAGATTGGGAGTGTGAGAGAGAGATTAGTCCTAGGAGAAGGAGACAGACCATACCTTGGGGCTAAATATGTAACAACATGTCACAACCTGAGGACTGTTTAAAAGTAAGACTGTTTAAAATTAATATTGAACGTACCAAATGAAGTAGAAAGACTGTTTAAAATTAATATTGTTTAAAAGTAATATTGTATATACCCAACAAATGTCAAATCGATTGACACCTACAGAATGTTGGAAAACTGTACCATTTTGCAATGTAAGCTTTGGCAATATGGTTCTCTGTAAACTTTCATGCCAATAAAGCATTTGAACTGAACTGAACTGAGAGAGAGATTGGGAGTGTGAGAGAGAGCGATTGAGAGTGAGAGAGAGAGAGAGATTGGGAGTGTGAGAGAGAGAGAGATTGGGAGTGTGAGAGAGAGAGAGATTGGGAGTGTGAGAGAGAGAGAGATTGGGAGTGTGAGAGAGAGAGAGATTGGGAGTGTGAGAGAGAGAGAGATTGGGAGTGTGAGAGAGAGAGACTGTGAGTGAGTGAAACGGAGAGACTGGGAGTGAGAGAGAGAGAGACTGGGAGTGTGAGAGAGAGAGACTGGGAGTGTGTGAGAGAGAGAGAGACTGGGAGTGTGTGAGAGGGAGAGACTGGGAGTGTGAGAGAGAGAGACTGGGAGTGTGAGAGAGAGAGACTGGGAGTGTGTGAGAGAGATAGAGACTGGGAGTGTGTGAGAGATAGAGATTGGTAGTGTGAGAGAGATTAGGTGTGTGAGAGAGAGAGAGATTGGGAGTGTGAGAGAGAGAGAGATTGGGAGTGTGAGAGAGATTGGGAGTGTGAGAGAGAGAGAGATTGGGAGTTTGACAGAGAGAGAGATTGGGAGTGTGAGAGAGAGAGAGACTGGGAGTGAGAGAGAGAGATTGGGAGTGTGAGAGAGAGAGAGATTGGGAGTGTGAGAGAGAGAGAGATTGGGAGTTTGAGAGAGAGAGATTGGGAGTGTGAGAGAGAGAGAGACTGGGAGTGAGAGAGAGAGATTGGGAGTGTGAGAGAGAGAGATTGGGAGTGTGAGAGAGAGAGAGACTGGGAGTGAGTGAGAGGGAGAGACTGGGAGTGTGAAAGAGAGAGACTGGGAGTGTGAGAGAGAGAGATTGGGTGTGAGAGAGGGAGAGAGATTGGGAGTGTGAGAGAGAGAGAGATTGGGAGTGTGAGAGACAGAGAGATTGCGAGTGTGAGAGAGAGAGAGATTGGGAGTGAGAGAGAGAGAGATTGGGAGTGTGAGAGAGAGAGAGATTGGGAGTGTGAGAGAGAGACTGGGAGTGAGAGAGAGAGATTGGGAGTGAGAGAGAGACAGATTGGGAGTGAGAGAGAGAGAGATTGGGAGTGTGAGAGAGAGAGAGACTGGGAGTGAGAGAGAGAGAGATTGGGAGTGAGAGAGAGAGAGAGACTGGGAGTGAGAGAGAGACAGATTGAGAGTGAGAGAGAGAGAGAGATTGGGAGTGTGAGAGAGAGAGAGATTGGGAGTGTGAGAGAGAGATTAGTCCTAGGAGAAGGAGACAGACCATACCTTGGGGCTAAATATGTAACAACATGTCACAACCTGAGGACTGTTTAAAAGTAAGACTGTTTAAAATTAATATTGAACGTACCAAATGAAGTAGAAAGACTGTTTAAAATTAATATTGTTTAAAAGTAATATTGTATATACCCAACAAATGTCAAATCGATTGACACCTACAGAATGTTGGAAAACTGTACCATTTTGCAATGTAAGCTTTGGCAATATGGTTCTCTGTAAACTTTCATGCCAATAAAGCATTTGAACTGAACTGAACTGAGAGAGAGATTGGGAGTGTGAGAGAGAGCGATTGAGAGTGAGAGAGAGAGAGAGATTGGGAGTGTGAGAGAGAGAGAGATTGGGAGTGTGAGAGAGAGAGAGATTGGGAGTGTGAGAGAGAGAGAGATTGGGAGTGTGAGAGAGAGAGAGATTGGGAGTGTGAGAGAGAGAGAGATTGGGAGTGTGAGAGAGAGAGACTGTGAGTGAGTGAAACGGAGAGACTGGGAGTGAGAGAGAGAGAGACTGGGAGTGTGAGAGAGAGAGACTGGGAGTGTGTGAGAGAGAGAGAGACTGGGAGTGTGTGAGAGGGAGAGACTGGGAGTGTGAGAGAGAGAGACTGGGAGTGTGAGAGAGAGAGACTGGGAGTGTGTGAGAGAGATAGAGACTGGGAGTGTGTGAGAGATAGAGATTGGTAGTGTGAGAGAGATTAGGTGTGTGAGAGAGAGAGATTGGGAGTGTGAGAGAGAGAGAGATTGGGAGTGTGAGAGAGATTGGGAGTGTGAGAGAGAGAGAGATTGGGAGTTTGACAGAGAGAGAGATTGGGAGTGTGAGAGAGAGAGAGACTGGGAGTGAGAGAGAGAGATTGGGAGTGTGAGAGAGAGAGAGATTGGGAGTGTGAGAGAGAGAGAGATTGGGAGTTTGAGAGAGAGAGATTGGGAGTGTGAGAGAGAGAGAATATAAACTGGCAGACTACCTCACGACCATCAGAGACACAAAACAGAGACAGACCCTCACCAGGTACAGACTAAGCGACCACCAACTGGAAATTGAAAAAGGCAGATACAAGAAATCCTGGCAGCCTAGAGAGAATAGAATATGCGATCAATGTCTGGCTGGCGAGGTTTAAACAGAAATGCATTTCCTCCTAAAATGCGAAAAATTCAACACATCAAGAAACATATTATTCAACAAGCTAAGCCAAACAACCCCAGATTTCAAGGAATTGGATGATCTGTCAAAATTGAGATTAGTCCTAGGAGAAGGAGACAGACCATACCTTGGGGCCAAATATGTAACAACATGTCACAACCTGAGGACTGTTTAAAATTAAGACTGTTTAAAATTAATATTGAACGTACCAAATGAAGTACAAAGACTGTTTAAAATTAATATTGTTTAAAAGTAATATTGTATGTACCCAACAAATGTCAAATCGATTGACACCTACAGAATGTTGGAAAACTGTACCTTTTTGCTATGTAAGCTTTGGCAATATGGTTCTCTGTAAACTTTCATGCCAATAAAGCATTTTAATTGGTAATTGGAATTGGAATTGGAGAGAGACTGGGAGTGAGAGAGAGAGAGATTGGGAGTGTGAGAGAGAGAGATTGGGAGTGTGAGAGAGAGAGAGACTGGGAGTGAGTGAGAGGGAGAGACTGGGAGTGTGAAAGAGAGAGACTGGGAGTGTGAGAGAGAGAGATTGGGTGTGAGAGAGGGAGAGAGATTGGGAGTGTGAGAGAGGGAGTGACTGGGGGTGAGAGAGAGAGTGATTGGTAGTGAGAGAGAGATAGAGACTGGGAGTGAGAGAGAGAGAGATTGGGAGTGAGAGAGAGAGAGAGAGATTGGGAGTGTGAGAGAGAGAGACACTGGGAGTGAGAGAGAGAGAGATTGGGAGTGTGAGAGAGAGAGAGATTGGGAGTGTGTGAGAGAGAGAGATTGGGGGTGTGAGAGAGAGATTGGGAGTGTGAGGGAGAGAGAGACTCGGAGTGTGAGAGAGAGAGAGATTGGGAGTGTGAGAGAGAGAGAGATTGGGAGTGTGAGAGAGAGAGAGAGATTGGGAGTTTGACAGAGAGAGAGATTGGGAGTGTGAGAGAGAGAGAGACTGGGAGTGAGAGAGAGAGATTGGGAGTGTGAGAGAGAGAGAGATTGGGAGTGTGAGAGAGAGAGAGATTGGGAGTTTGAGAGAGAGAGATTGCGAGTGTGAGAGAGAGAGAGATTGGGAGTTTGAGAGAGAGAGAGATTGGGACTGTGATAGAGAAAGAGATTGGGAGTTTTTGAGAGAGAGAGATTGGGAGTGTGAGAGAGACTGGGAGTGAGAGAGAGAGAGATTGGGAGTGTGAGAGAGAGAGAGACTGGGAGTGTGTGAGAGAGAGATTGGGAGTGAGAGAGAGAGAGATTGGAAGTGAGAGAGTTTGAGAGATTGGGAGTGTGAGAAATAGAGGGACTAGGAGTGAGAGAGAGAGAGATTGGGAGTGAGAGAGAGAGAGTGATTGGGAGTGTGAGAGAGAGAGAGATTGGGAGTGTGAGAGTGAGAGAGATTGGGAGTGTGAGAGAGAGAGACTGGGAGTGAGAGAGAGAGAGATTGGGAGTGAGAGAGAGAGAGATTGGGAGTGAGAGAGATTGAGAGATTGGGAGTGTGAGAGATAGAGAGACTGGGAGTGAGAGAGAGAGAGATTGGGAGTGAGAGAGAGAGACAGAATGGGAGTGAGAGAGAGAGAGATTGGGAGTGAGAGAGAGAGAGAGTTTGGGAGTGTGAGAGAGAGAGATTGGGAGTGAGAGAGAGAGAGAGAGAGATTGGGAGTGTGAGAGAGAGAGATTGGGAGTGTGAGAGAGAGAGATTGGGAGTGTGAGAGAGAGACAGATTGGGAGTGTGAGAGAGAGAGAGACTGGGAGTGAGAGAGAGAGAGAGATTGGGAGTGTGAGAGGGAGAGATTGGGAGTGTGAGAGAGAGAGAGAGATTGGGAGTGTGGGAGAGAGAGAGATTGGGAGTGTGAGAGAGAGAGAGATTGGGAGTGTGAGGGAGAGAGAGGCTGGGAGTGTGAGAGAGTGAGAGATTGGGAGTGTGAGAGAGAGAGAGACTGGGAGTGAGAGAGAGAGAGAGATTGGGAGTGAGAGAGAGAGAGAAAGAGAGGTAACTGCACCTAGAGAGAGAGAGACGGAGCGAGAGAGCGTGAGAGAGAGAGAGGAGAGGAAACAGCAGCTGGAGAGGAAAAGCTGGAGAGAGAGAGAAACAGAGGCCTGAACCGCGAGACCGGAGACCGGGAGGAGCAGCCCGAACCAGGACAGTAAATAAGAGGCCTGGGGAGGGTGAACCCGAGAACGCGAGGCCCAGAGACCGCGGGATCGGAGACCGGGAGGAGCGGCCCGAACCGGGAAAACGAGTAAGAGGCCTGGGGAGGGCGAACCCGAGACCGCGAGGTCGGAGAACGGGAGGAGCGGCCCGAACCGGGAAAACGAGTAAGAGGCCTGGGGAGGGTGAACCCGAGACCGCGAGGCCCAGAGATCGCGGGAACGGAGACCGGGAGACCAGGGCAGAAAACAGCCTGGTGAGTCAAAAAACCCGGGGGCCTGAGACCGACACGACGACGCGAGGAGATCCGCCCAGAGCGCGGAAAGCGAATGAGTCCGGGACACGGAGAGTGGACGAGTTTGGAACACGGAGAGAGAGAGCGAGTCCGAGACCCGGAGAGCGAGTGAGAGAGTCGGAAGAGAAAAAAAAAACGGAGAAATAAGTTTTACCTAATTCTACCTAAGTTTCATTTTACTTAAAGTTAGTTCGGAAAAAGTTTAATTTTATTTAAATTTAGTTCGAAAAAAAACCTGAAAAAAGAACAACAAACCCGCGAGGAAAAGGAATAGAAACCCGAGAGAAACGATAAACTACCCGAACCAAGAGCCTGTGAGAGAAAGAGAAAGATAAACCTTTTAGAACAGCTATATCAAAGATGAACCCCTGAAAAACTCCCAATTTTGGACCTAAAAGTGGGCTAAGGTGGAACACGACACAAAAAAGAGGAAAAAAAAAGATATCTATCTGAGACAAAAAACAAACAACTACAATGAGCAGGGAAATGATATATCCTGAGCAATGCACAAAAAATAAAGCAAAGGAAAAATACAAGTACACAACACTAAAAAATAACCCAGAGATCCTCTACGTTGACTATACCACACACAAAGGGACTAAGCTGAAGAACAACCTCATATTCTACACCGAATACGTCACCTCCTGGAAGGAGACTTTACAAAAACACTACGCATACGTCTCCAGTGAAGGTATTGGCAGTGGAGGCAGACTGAAAATATGTAAAGATGGAAACCTAGATAAAGATGACCCCCTGCTAACCATAAGCTACTACAACAAAAATAGAAAGATCAGGATACAGGGGAATGTGGAAAATCTGGACTCCTTCGAAAAGGAATTCCCCCAGTTGAAAACTAAGGCAGACACAAAGAGGACCAATGGACAGGAAGCAAAAGAGAGTCGAACAGAGGATGATGAGAGCCAAGTGGAGGAAGAAGAAGAGAGACCAGCAGAGGAAAACACCTCCCTGTCCATCTCCACCCCCCCCACACCTCTCAACGAAAACAAAATGATGAAAGAGAATCTGGCCAAACTAGAACTTGATTTCAACGAATACAGAGAAACACTGGCCAAGAATCTGAAGGAGGAATTCAAACAGCTAAAAACGGAACACGAGTCCACCATCCACAAGCTGAGAAAGACCATAGAGGAGCAAAGAAATGAGATCAAAGAACTCCGTACTCAACTAAACAAAACGAAGGAGACCGTAGAAAGGCTCAGCAGGCAACACAAACCTCTTAAGGTCCAAAAACCTGAGGACACAAAAACAACACACACAAGGACACAGAACCCGCCAGATGCCACCCCACACGAAGACACACCGAAAGCCACAAACCCCGCTCCAACCAGCCCTCAGTCGAATCATGCCCAGACTACTGCTACCCAGTCCTCACACACAGGAACACAAAAACCAACAGATACCCCCCCAAACGAGGACACACCGAAAGCCCCAAACCCCGCTCCTGCCACACAACATATCCCAGAAACCCAGCCAACAACCAGCCGCCAGGCGAGTCCTACCCAGACTACTGTTACCCAGTCTGAAAAACCAGCCCCTCAGGCGGTCCTGCTGACCGACTCCAATGGAAAGTTTCTGGACCCCCAGAGGCTGTTCCCAGACCATCAAGTCCTGAAAAAATGGTGCAGCAACACAGACCAAGCAATGAAGATCCTGAACAAAGAATCCCTTGGAAGCCCCAAATGGATTGTGATCCACACAGGCACGAACGACCTACGCACCCTACAGGAAGGCACTGCTAGGGCGGTGAGCAGGATGGCGGAAAAGGCCAGCAGGGAATTCCCCGAGGCGCGGATCGTGATCTCCACACTACTGCCCAGAAAGGACACCCCAGCCTATATAATCCACAACACCAACAGGGAGATCGACACGAGATGTTCTGTCCTCCCCAACGTCTCCCTGGCCCATCATCCAAACATCAACACAAGGGACCTCTATGACGAAATACATCTACTCAAACAGCGGATGTGGGTCTTCGCAAGAAACCTCATAAACACTGCCAAAAGACGCAGCCCTCCCACCCCCTCTACCATTGGGAGCCCAAACAGGACCACCAATGTCCCCCACCCCCCATTACAAAACCAACAACAGAACCGTGCTTTTATACCAGACCCAAGACCCCCCTCTAGACCACAGACTGTAGACCAAGAACTGAGAAAGATCATGACGATGCTGAACAGCCTGATAGAAAGCTGGAGAAATTATTAATATTGTTATTTATCATTATCATTATTGTTATCTTATCAGTATTATTACTATTATTAGATAGATATATGTGCATGCCTCATGAAATTTATACTAAATCATCATTTAGCATCATAGAAAATAGTGTTTCCACACTCATCCCACAAAATAGGTCCATTTTATTTCGTTTTATTGAACTATATAAATGCGTTCTTTCCACATAAGCTGCTGGAATATCCAGGGCCTCCGCTCCTCAACTTTTGGGATGAAGAGTACAGACCCTGAATTCCTAAAAGCTATAAAAGACATTGATATAATTGTGTTAACAGAAACATGGTGCCAAAAGGACGTGCCGACCCACTGTCCTCCAATGTACCATGAAATCATTGTGCCCTCAGTAAAGAACACTAAAACACGCAAGGGCAGAACCTCCGGGGGAATATTGGTGTGGTATAAGGGAGAACTGGACAAACACATCTCACCGGTAAAACAGGGAAAATCACACGTATGGCTAAAACTAGATAAAAATATAGGAATAGCAAAAAAAGACGTTTACTTATGTGCGATCTACATACCTCCAATAGAATCGCCATATTTTGAAGAGGAGTTATTTGATACTCTCCACATGGAAATCAGCCATTTCCAGGCCCAAGGAAAGGTGATAATATGTGGGGACCTAAATGCAAGGACCGGTTGTGAACCTGACTTCATAGACCCACAGGGAAACAACCATGTGTTTGGCCAGACCCCTTTAGATGTCACACCAGCCATCGCAAATCGGAACAACCTTGATCGTGAAATAAATAAAAGTGGTAGGGAGGTAGTGCAACTCTGCCGAGCCTTAGGCCTGTACATAGTTAACGGTAGGTTCAGAGGGGACTCCCTAGGGAGACTCACATACTCCTCAACTCTTGGGTCTAGTGTGGTGGACTATACAATCACTGACCTGGACCCCTGCGATATCAACTCATTCACTGTCAGGCAGCAATCCCCCCTCTCAGACCATAACCAAATAAATATGTACCTTAAACTTTCTGCCCAAACTACAGACACAAAAAAGGAACCCAGTAAGCTCCATAAAATAAACCAGACATACAGATGGGCCCCAGACAGTGGAGAAAAATTCATCACAGCACTAAAGTCACCTGATCTCACAAGTAAAATATCAAAATTTAAAGAAAACCCATACGAGATCACCAGAGATGGTGTAAACATGGCCATAGAGGATATAAATATGATCTTCCATGAGGCAGCTGTAAAAGCCGACCTTCTGAAACAGAAGAGGAAGCGTCACAAAAGACAAAATAAAAATAAGAAATGGTTTGACCACGAATGCAAAAATGCCAGAAAAGACCTGAGAAAAATATCAAACCAAAAGCATCACCAACCAAACAATCCGGACCTACGTACTAGATACAATGAAACCCTCAAAAGATATAAACACACCATTAGGAACAAAACACAAAACTATACCCACAAAATACTCGAAGAAATTGAAAACTCCACCAATCCAAAACAATTCTGGGAAATGTGGAATAACCTGAGTACAACACAATTGCAAGCATTACCAATCCAAGATGGCGACATCTGGAGAACACATTTTGAAAACCTCTACAAAGACATCCCAATAAACGAAACAAACCCAAGTCAACATCAGGTCACAGAAAAACTCCACACATTAGAAGCAACAATTAAAGACAACCAAAACCCTCTAGACTCCCCAATCACATGGAAAGAACTGGCCACAAAAACAAAATCTCTCCACCTAAAGAAAGCCTGTGGCCCAGACAACATCAAAAATGAAATGCTCAAGTTCAGCAATATGGAGATGCAGGGTGCGGTACTCAAATTATTCAACATCATATTACGCTCAGGCTGTTTTCCCGATATCTGGTGCCAAGGACTAATCTCCCCCATATATAAAAGTGGAAACAAATCAGACCCAAATAACTACCGCGGCATCTGTGTCAACAGTTGTCTAGGGAAGTTATTCTGCAGTATTCTAAATAGTAGATTACTTGATTTCCTTAACAAACATAATATCCTCAGAAAAAACCAAATAGGCTTTCTTCCAAAACACCGCACCGCCGACCATATCTATACCCTTCACACCCTCATTGAAAAACATATACACCAAACAAAAAATGGGAAAATATTCGCCTGTTTCATCGACTTCAAGAAAGCCTTTGACTCTATATGGCACGAAGGTCTCTATTATAAACTTCTTCAGTGTGGAATAGGGGGCAAAGTCTATGACCTTATTAAATCAATGTATCTGAAAAACAAATGCGGGGTCAAAATTGGAGACAAACGCACCGATTTCCTCACCCAGAGAAGAGGCGTCCGGCAGGGCTGCAATTTGAGCCCGACCCTGTTCAACATATACATAAATGAATTAGCAGACATGCTGGAGCAAAGCGAGTCACCAGGTCTCCGTCTCCTGGATGGAGAAGTGAAATCCCTGTTCTATGCGGACGACCTGGTTCTGCTGTCTCCCACAGAACAGGGATTACAGCAACAACTAGACCTACTCGACAAATACTGCCAAAATTGGGCTCTAACAGTAAATCTAAAGAAAACCAACATCATGATTTTTCAAAAAAGGCCCAGATGTCAGGAAAACAAATACCAGTTTACCCTCAGTGATACCACTATAGGACACACTATGAGCTACACCTACCTTGGTCTAACTATTACAGCATCAGGGAGCTTCAGCATAGCAGTGAATGCACTAAAAGAAAAAGCCCGAAGAGCCCTATATGCAATAAAAAGAAAATTCTACAACATCCAAATCCCAATCAAAATCTGGCTCAAAATATTTGACAGCATAATCCTGCCCATTGCACTGTACGGTAGTGAAGTATGGGGCCCGCTAAATCACCAACGCTACACTGAATGGGAAAAACACACAATAGAAGCCCTACATGCAGAATTCTGCCGAAGCATCCTTTGCACCCAAAGAAAAACGCCAACAAATGCATGCAGAGCCGAACTAGGCAGATACCCACTGATAATAAACATCCAAAAACGAGCACTAAACTTCCTAAATCACCTCAAATCTAGCTCCCCAGACACCCTTCATTTCAAAGCCTTTCAGACCCAAGAGCTAAACGCAGAAAAGAGTCCCCTGAGTCAGCTGCTACTGAAACTAAGTACTCAGCCGGACCCTGACCAGCCCCAGACCAACACAGCCGTCCAAACACCAATCCGAGTGAACCAAATCATTAAAAAATGCAAAGAAACCTACCTGGAACATTGGAACAAAATAACCGAAAGCCAAAGCAGATTAGAATGTTACCGGGACCTAAAAAGAGAATATAAACTGGCAGACTACCTCACGACCATCAGAGACACAAAACAGAGACAGACCCTCACCAGGTACAGACTACGCGACCACCAACTGGAAATTGCATAAGGCAGATACAAGAAATCCTGGCAGCCTAGAGAGAATAGAATATGCGATCAATGTCTGGCCGGCGAGGTTGAAACAGAGATGCATTTCCTCCTAAAATGCGAAAAATTCAACACATCAAGAAACATATTATTCAACAAGCTAAGCCAAACAACCCCAGATTTCAAGGAATTGGATGACCTGTCAAAATTGAGATTAGTCCGAGGAGAAGGAGACAGACCATACCTTGGGGCCAAATATGTAACAACATGTCACAACCTGAGTACTGTTTAAAATTAAGACTGTTTAAAATTAATATTTAACGTACCAAATGAAGTACAAAGACTGTTTAAAATTAATATTGTTTAAAAGTAATATTGTATGTACCCAACAAAAGTCAAATCGATTGACACCTACATAATGTCGGAAAACTGTAACTTTTTGCTATGTAAGCTTTGGCAATATGGTTCTCTGTAAACTTTCATGGCAATAAAGCATTTGAATTGAATTGAATTGAATTGAGTGGGAGTGTGAGAGAGAGAGACTGGGAGTGTGAGAGAGAGAGATTGGGACTGTGAGAGAGAGAGGCTGGGAGTGTGAGAGAGAGAGACTGGGAGTGAGTGAGAGGGAGAGACTGGGAGTGTGAGAGAGAGAGACTGGGAGTGTGAGAGAGAGAGACTGGGACTGTGTGAGAGAGAGAGGGACTGGGAGTGTGAGAGAGAGATTGGGAGTGAGAGAGAGAGAGATTGGGAGTGTGAGAGATACAGTAACTGGTAGTGAGAGTTAGCGAGATTGGGAGTGTTAGAGAGAGAGAGACTGGGAGTGAGAGAGAGAGAGAGGCTGGGAGTGTGAGAGAGAGAGATTGGGAGTGTGAGAGATAGAGAGACTGGGACTGTGAGAGAGAAAGAGATTGGGAGTGTGAGAGAGAGAGATTGGGAGTGTGAGAGAGACTGGAAGTGAGAGAGAGAGAGATTGGGAGTGTGAGAGAGAGAGGTTGCAAGTGTGAGAGAGAGAGAGATTGGGAGTGTGAGAGAGACTGGGAGTGAGAGAGAGAGAAATTGGGAGTGTGAGAGTGCGAGAGATTGGGAGTGTGAGAGAGAGAGAGATTCGGAGTGTGAGAGAGAGAGACAGAGAGTGAGTGAGAGGGAGAGACTGGGAGTGTGAGAGAGAGAGGCTGGGAGTGTGAGAGAGAGAGACTGGGAGTGTGTGAGAGAGAGAGAGACTGGGAGTGTGTGAAAGAGAGAGATTGGGAGTGAGAGAGAGAGAGATTGGGAGTGTGAGAGAGAGAGAGATTGGGAGTGTGAGAGAGAGAGAGACTGGGAATGAGAGAGAGAGAGATTGGGAGTGAGAGGGAGAGATTGGGAGTGAGAGAGATTGAGAGATTGGGAGTGTGAGATAGAGAGAGATTGGGAGTGTGAGAGAGAGAGAGAGATTGGGAGTGTGAGAGAGAGAGAGACTGGGAGTGAGAGAGAGAGTGGCAATATGGTTCTCTGTAAACTTTCATGCCAATAAAGCATTTGAACTGAACTGAACTGAACTGAGTGAGATTGGGACTGTGAGAGAGAGAGGGGCTGGGAGTGTGAGAGAGAGAGCGTGGGAGTGTGAGAGAGAGAGACTGGGAGTGTGAGAGAGAGAGGTGGGGACTGTGAGAGAGAGAGGCTGGGCGTGCGAGAGAGAGAAACTGGGAGTGTGTGAGAGGGAGAGACTGGGAGTGTGAGAGAGAGAGACTGGGAGTGTGAGAGAGAGAGACTGGGATTGTGTGAGAGAGAGAGAGACTGGGAGTGTGAGAGAGAGATTGGGAGTCAGAGAGAGAGAGATTGGGAGTGTGAGAGATAGAGTGACTGGGAGTGAGAGATAGAGAGATTGGGATTGTTAGAGAGAGAGAGACTGGGAGTGAGAGAGAGAGAGAGATAAGGAGTGTGAGAGAGAGAGAGATTGGGAGTGTGAGGGAGAGAGAGGCTGGGAGTGTGAGAGAGAGAGATTGGGAGTGTGAGAGAGAGAGAGACGGGGAGTGAGAGAGAAAGAGAGATTGGGAGTGTGAGAGAGAGAGAGATTGGGAGTTTGAGAGAGAGACTTGAAGTGAGTGAGAGGGAGAGACTGGGAGTGTGAGAGAGAGAGACTGGGAGTGTGAGAGAGAGAGACTGGGACTGTGTGAGAGAGAGAGAGACTGGGAGTGTGAGAGAGAGAGAGACTGGAAGTTTGAGAGAGAGTGATTGGGAGTGAGAGAGAGATTGATCGTGTGAGAGAGAGAGATTGGGAGTGTAAGAGAGAGACTGGGAGTGAGTGAGAGGGAGAGACTGGGAGTGTGAGAGAGAGAGACTGGGAGTGTGAGAGAGAGAGACTGGGAGTGTGTGAGAGAGAGAGAGACTGGGAGTGTGAGAGAGAGAGACTGGGAGTGTGAGAGAGAGAGACTGGGAGGGTGTGAGAGAGAGAGAGACTGGGAGTGAGAGAGAGAGAGATTGGGAGTGAGAGGGAGAGAGAGACTGGGAGTGTGAGAGAGAGAGACTGGGAGTGTGAGAGAGAGAGATTGGGAGTGTGAGAGAGAGAGAGACTGGGAGTCAGAGAGAGAGAGATTGGGAGTGAGAGAGAGAGAGAGACTGGGAGTGAGAGAGAGAGAGATTGGGAGCGTGAGAAGAGAGAGATTGGGAGTGTGAGGGAGAGAGAGGCTGGGAGAGTGAGAGAGAGGGACTGGGAGTGTGGGAGAGAGAGAGAGACTGGGAGTGTGTGAGAGAGAGAGATTGGTAGTGTGAGAGAGTGACTGGGAGTGTGAGAGAGAGTGATTGGGAGTGAGAGAGAGAGAGATTGGGAGTGTGAGAGAGAGAGATTGGGAGTGAGAGAGAGAGAGATTGGGAGTGTGAGAGAGAGAGAGATTGGGAGTGTGAGAGAGAGACTGGGAGTGAGAGAGAGAGATTGGGAGTGAGAGAGAGAGAGATTGGGAGTGAGAGAGAGAGAGATTGGGAGTGTGAGAGAGAGAGAGATTCGGAGTGTGAGAGAGAGAGACTGAGAGTGAGTGAGAGGGAGAGACTGGGAATGTGAGAGAGAGAGGCTGGGAGTGTGAGAGAGAGA
This sequence comes from Somniosus microcephalus, assembly GCF_052327205.1. Taxonomy (NCBI): domain Eukaryota; kingdom Metazoa; phylum Chordata; class Chondrichthyes; order Squaliformes; family Somniosidae; genus Somniosus; species Somniosus microcephalus. Next base: position 48,743,161 of record NC_140990.1, read on the forward strand.
GATTGGGAGTGAGAGAGAGAGAGATTGGGAGTGTGAGAGAGAGAGAGATTGGGAGTGTGAGAGAGAGAGAGACTGGGAATGAGAGAGAGGGAGATTGGGAGTGAGAGAGAGAGAGATTGGGAGTGAGAGAGATTGAGAGATTGGGAGTGTGAGAGAGAGAGAGATTGGGAGTGTGAGAGAGAGAGAGAGATTGGGAGTGTGAGAGAGAGAGAGACTGGGAGTGAGAGAGAGAGAGAGATTGGGAGTGTGAGAGAGAGAGGGGCTGGGAGTGTGAGAGAGAGAGCGTGGGAGTGTGAGAGAGAGAGACTGGGAGTGTGAGAGAGAGAGGTTGGGACTGTGAGAGAGAGAGGCTGTTCGTGTGAGAGAGAGAAACTGGGAGTGAGTGAGAGGGAGAGACTGGGAGTGTGAGAGAGAGAGACTGGGAGTGTGAGAGAGAGAGACTGGGACTGTGTGAGAGAGAGAGAGACTGGGAGGGTGAGAGCGAGATTGGGAGTCAGAGAGAGAGAGATTGGGAGTGTGAGAGAGAGAGAGATTGGGAGTGTGAGGGAGAGAGAGGCTGGGAGTGTGAGAGAGAGATTGGGATTTTGAGAGAGAGAGAGACTGGGAGTGAGAGAGAGAGAGATTGGGACTGTGACAGAGAGAGATTGGGAGTGTGAGAGAGACTGGGTGTGAGAGAGAGAGATTGGGAGTGTGAGAGAGAGAGATTGGGAGTGTGAGAGAGAGAGACTGGGAGTGTGAGAGAGAGAGATTGGGAGTGAGAGAGAGAGAGATTGGGAGTGTGAGAGAGAGAGTCACTGGGGTTGAGAGGGAGAGAGATTGGGAGTGTGAGAGAGAGAGAGATTGGGAGTGTGAGAGAGAGAGACTGGGAGTGTGAGAGCGAGAGATTGGGAGTGAGAGAGAGAGAGAGATTGGGAGTGTGAGAGAGCGAGTGACTGGGGGTGAGAGAGAGAGAGATTGGGAGTGAGAGAGAGACTGGGAGTGAGAGAGAGAGATTGGGAGTGTGAAAGAGAGAGAGATTGGGAGTGTGAGAGAGAGAGACTGGGAGTGTGAGAGAGAGAGATTGGGAGTGAGAGAGAGAGAGAGACTGGGAGTGAGAGAGAGAGAGATTGGGAGTGAGAGAGAGAGAGATTGGGCGTGTGAGAGAGAGAGAGACTGGGCGTGAGAGAGAGACTGGGAGTGAGAGAGAGAGAGATTGGGAGTGTGAGAGAGCGACAGATTGGGAGTGTGAGAGAGAGAGACTGGGAGTGAGTGAGAGGGAGAGACTGGGAGTGTGAGAGAGAGGGACTGGGAGTGAGAGAGAGAGAGACTGGGAGTGAGAGAGAGAGAGATTGGGAGTGAGAGGGAGAGAGAGACTGGGAGTGTGAGAGAGAGAGACTGGGAGTGTGAGAGAGAGAGATTGGGAGTGTGAGAGAGAGAGAGACTGGGAGTCAGAGAGAGAGAGATTGGGAGTGGGAGAGAGAGAGAGACTGGGAGTGAGAGAGAGAGAGATTGGGAGCGTGTGAAGAGAGAGATTGGGAGTGTGAGGGAGAGAGAGGCTGGGAGAGTGAGAGAGAGGGACTGGGAGTGTGGGAGAGACAGCATCAGGGAGCTTCAGCATAGCAGTGAATGCACTAAAAGAAAAAGCCCGAAGAGCCCTATATGCAATAAAAAGAAAATTCTACAACATCCAAATCCCAATCAAAATCTGGCTCAAAATATTTGACAGCATAATCCTGCCCATTGCACTGTACGGTAGTGAAGTATGGGGCCCGCTAAATCACCAAAGCTACACTAAATGGGAAAAACACACAATAGAAGCCCTACATGCAGAATTCTGCCGAAGCATCCTTCGCATCCAAAGAAAAACGCCAACAAATGCATGCAGAGCCGAACTAGGCAGATACCCACTGATAATAAACATCCAAAAACGAGCACTAAACTTCCTAAATCACCTCAAATCTAGCTCCCCAGACACCCTTCATTTCAAAGCCTTTCAGACCCAAGAGCTAAACCCAGAAAAGAGTCCCCTGAGTCAGCTGCTCCTGAAACTAAGTACTCAGCCAGACCCTGACCAGCCCCAGACCAACACAGCCGTCCAAACACCAATCCGAGTGAACCAAATCATTAAACAATTCAAAGAAACCTACCTGGAACATTGGAACAAAGTAACCGAAAGCCAAAGCAGATTAGAATGTTACCGGGCCCTAAAAAGAGGTTATAAACTGGCAGACTACCTCACGACCATCAGAGACACAAAACAGAGACAGACCCTCACCAGGTACAGACTAAGCGACCACCAACTGGAAATTGAAAAAGGCAGATACAAGAAATCCTGGCAGCCTAGAGAGAATAGAATATGCGATCAATGTCTGGCCGGCGAGGTTGAAACAGAAATGCATTTCCTCCTAAAATGCGAAAAATTCAACACATCAAGAAACATATTATTCAACAAGCTAAGCCAAACAACCCCAGATTTCAAGGAATTGGATGACCTGTCAAAATTGAGATTAGTCCTGGGAGAAGGAGACAGACCATACCTTGGGGCCAAATATGTAACAACATGTCACAACCTGAGGACTGTTTAAAAGTAAGACTGTTTAAAATTAATATTGTTAAAAGTAATATTGTATGTACCCAACAAATGTCAAATCGATTGACACCTACAGAATGGTGGAAAACTGTACCTTTTTGCGATGTAAGCTTTGGCAATATGGTTCTCTGTAAACTTTCATGCCAATAAAGCATTTGAATTGAATTGAATTGAATTGAAATTGAATTGAATTGAATTGACTGGGAGTGTGTGAGAGAGAGAGATTGGTAGTGTGAGAGAGTGACTGGGAGTGTGAGAGAGAGTGATTGGGAGTGAGAGAGAGAGAGATTGGGAGTGTGAGAGAGAGAGATTGGGAGTGAGAGAGAGAGAGATTGGGAGTGTGAGAGAGAGAGAGATTGGGAGTGTGAGAGAGAGACTGGGAGTGAGAGAGAGAGACTGGGAGTGAGAGAGATAGAGATTGGGAGTGAGAGAGAGAGAGATTGGGAGTGTGAGAGAGAGAGAGATTCGGAGTGTGAGAGAGAGAGACTGAGAGTGAGTGAGAGGGAGAGACTGGGAGTGTGAGAGAGAGAGGCTGGGTGTGTGAGAGAGAGAGATTGGGAGAGAGAGAGAGAGAGATTGGGAGTGTGAGAGAGAGAGAGATTGGGAGTGTGAGAGAGAGAGAGACTGGGAATGAGAGAGAGAGAGATTGGGAGTGAGAGAGAGAGAGATTGGGAGTGAGAGAGATTGAGAGATTGGGAGTGTGAGAGAGAGAGAGATTGGGAGTGTGAGAGAGAGAGAGAGATTGGGAGTGTGAGAGAGAGAGAGACTGGGAGTGAGAGAGACAGTGAGCTTGGGAGTGTGAGAGAGAGAGGGGCTGGGAGTGTGAGAGAGAGAGCGTGGGAGTGTGAGAGAGAGAGACTGGGAGTGTGAGAGAGAGAGGTTGGGACTGTGAGAGAGAGAGGCTGGGCGTGTGAGAGAGAGAAACTGGGAGTGTGTGAGAGGGAGAGACTGGGAGTGTGAGAGAGAGAGACTGGGAGTGTGAGAGAGAGAGACTGGGACTGTGTGAGAGAGAGAGAGACTGGGAGTGTGAGAGAGAGATTGGGAGTCAGAGAGAGAGAGATTGGGAGTGTGAGAGAGAGAGAGATTGGGAGTGTGAGGGAGAGAGAGGCTGGGAGTGTGAGAGAGAGATTGGGATTTTGAGAGAGAGAGAGACTGGGAGTGAGAGAGAGAGAGATTGGGACTGTGACAGAGAGAGATTGGGAGTGTGAGACAGACTGGGTGTGAGAGAGAGAGATTGGGAGTGTGAGAGAGAGAGATTGGGAGTGTGAGAGTGAGAGACTGGGAGTGTGAGAGAGAGAGATTGGGAGTGTGAGAGAGAGAGAGATTGGGAGTGTGAGAGAGAGAGACTGGGAGTGTGAGAGAGAGAGATTGGGAGTGAGAGAGAGAGAGAGATTGGGAGTGTGAGAGAGCGAGTGACTGGGGGTGAGAGAGAGAGAGATTGGGAGTGAGAGAGAGAGAGAGACTGGGAGTGAGAGAGAGAGATTGGGAGTGTGAAAGAGAGAGAGATTGGGAGTGTGAGAGAGAGAGACTGGGAGTGTGAGAGAGAGAGATTGGGAGTGAGAGAGAGAGAGATTGGGAGTGTGAGAGAGAGAGTGACTGGGGGTGAGAAAGAGAGAGATTGGGAGTGAGAGAGAGAGAGAGACTGGGAGTGAGAGAGAGAGAGATTGGGAGTGAGAGAGAGAGAGATTGGGTGTGTGAGAGAGAGAGAGACTGGGAGTGAGAGAGAGACTGGGAGTGAGAGAGAGAGAGATTGGGCGTGTGAGAGAGCGACAGATTGGGAGTGTGAGAGAGAGAGACTGGGAGTGAGTGAGAGGGAGAGACTGGGAGTGTGAGAGAGAGAGACTGGGAGTGTGAGAGAGAGAGATTGGGAGTGTGAGAGAGAGAGACTGGGAGTGTGAGAGAGAGAGATTGGGAGTGAGAGAGAGAGAGAGATTGGGAGTGTGAGCGAGAGAGTGACTGGGGGTGAGAGGGAGAGAGATTGGGAGTGTGAGAGAGAGAGAGATTGGGAGTGTGAGAGAGAGAGACTGGGAGTGTGAGAGAGAGAGATTGGGAGTGAGAGAGAGAGAGAGATTGGGAGTGTGAGAGAGAGAGTGACTGGGGGTGAGAGAGAGAGAGATTGGGAGTGAGAGAGAGAGAGAGACTGGGAGTGAGAGTGAGAGATTGGGAGTGTGAGAGAGAGAGAGATTGGGAGTGTGAGAGAGAGAGACTGGGAGTGAGAGAGAGAGAGAGATTGGGAGTGTGAGAGAGAGAGTGACTGGGGGTGAGAGAGAGAGAGATTGGGAGTGAGAGAGAGAGAGAGACTGGGAGTGTGAGAGAGAGAGATTGGGAGTGAGAGAGAGAGAGAGATTGGCAGTGTGAGAGAGAGAGTGACTGGGGGTGAGAGAGAGAGAGATTGGGAGTGAGAGAGAGAGAGACTGGGAGTGAGAGAGAGAGAGATTGGGAGTGAGAGAGAGAGAGATTGGGCGTGTGAGAGAGAGAGAGACTGGGAGTGAGAGAGAGAGAGAGATTAGGAGTGTGAGAGAGAGAAAGATTGGGAGTGTGAGGGAGAGAGAGACTGGGAGTGTGAGAGAGAGAGAGACTGGGAGTGAGAGAGAGAGCTTGGGAGTGTGAGAGAGAGAGAGATTGGGAGTGTGAGAGAGAGAGTGATTGGGAGTTTGAGAGAGAGAGAGATTGATAGTGTGAGAGAGAAAGAGATTGGGAGTGTGAGAGAGAGAGATTGGGAGTGTGAGAGAGACTGGGAGTGAGAGAGAGAGAGACTGGGAGTGTGAGAGAGAGAGACTGGGAGGGTGTGAGAGAGAGAGAGACTGGGAGTGAGAGAGAGAGACTGGGAGTGTGAGAGAGAGAGATTGGGAGTGTGAGAGAGAGAGAGGCTGGGAGTCAGAGAGAGAGAGATTGGGAGTGAGAGAGAGAGAGAGAGACTGGGAGTGAGAGAGAGAGAGATTGGGAGCGTGAGAAGAGAGAGATTGGGAGTGTGAGGGAGAGAGAGGCTGGGAGAGTGAGTGAGAGGGACTGGGAGTGTGGGAGAGAGGGAGAGACTGGGAGTGTGTGAGAGAGAGAGATTGGTAGTGTGAGAGAGTGACTGGGAGTGTGAGAGAGAGTGATTGGGAGTGAGAGAGAGAGAGATTGGGAGTGTGAGAGAGAGAGATTGGGAGTGTGAGAGAGAGAGATTGGGAGTGAGAGAGAGAGAGATTGGGAGTGTGAGAGAGAGAGAGATTGGGAGTGTGAGAGAGAGACTGGGAGTGAAAGAGAGAGATTGGGAGTGAGAGAGAGAGAGATTGGGAGTGAGAGAGAGGGAGAGACTGGGAGTGTGAGAGAGAGAGGCTGGGAGTGTGAGAGAGAGAGATTGGGAGTGAGAGAGAGAGAGACTGGGAGTGTGAGAGAGAGAGACTGGGAGGGTGTGAGAGAGAGAGAGACTGGGAGTGAGAGAGAGAGAGATTGGGAGTGAGAGGGAGAGAGAGACTGGGAGTGTGAGAGAGAGACTGGGAGTGTGAGAGAGAGAGATTGGGAGTGTGAGAGAGAGAGAGACTGGGAGTCAGAGAGAGAGAGATTGGGAGTGAGAGAGAGAGAGAGACTGGGAGTGAGAGAGAGAGAGATTGGGAGCGTGAGAAGAGAGAGATTGGGAGTGTGAGGGAGAGAGAGGCTGGGAGAGTGAGAGAGAGGGACTGGGAGTGTGGGAGAGAGAGAGAGACAGGGAGTGTGTGAGAGAGAGAGATTGGTAGTGTGAGAGAGTGACTGGGAGTGTGAGAGAGAGTGATTGGGAGTGAGAGAGAGAGAGATTGGGAGTGTGAGAGAGAGAGATTGCGAGTGAGAGAGAGAGAGATTGGGAGTGTGAGAGAGAGAGAGATTGGGAGTGTGAGAGAGAGACTGGGAGTGAGAGAGAGAGATTGGGAGTGAGAGAGATAGAGATTGGGAGTGAGAGAGAGAGAGATTGGGAGTGTGAGAGAGAGAGAGATTCGGAGTGTGAGAGAGAGAGACTGAGAGTGAGTGAGAGGGAGAGACTGGGAGTGTGAGAGAGAGAGGCTGGGAGTGTGAGAGAGAGAGATTGGGAGTGAGAGAGAGAGAGATTGGGAGTGTGAGAGAGAGAGAGATTGGGAGTGTGAGAGAGAGAGAGATTGGGAGTGAGAGAGATTGAGAGATTGGGAGTGTGAGTGAGAGAGAGATTGGGAGTGTGAGAGAGAGAGAGAGATTGGGAGTGTGAGAGAGAGAGAGACTGGGAGTGAGAGAGAGAGTGAGATTGGGAGTGTGAGAGAGAGAGGGGCTGGGAGTGTGAGAGAGAGAGTGTGGGAGTGTGAGAGAGAGAGACTGGGAGTGTGAGAGACAGAGGTTGGGACTGTGAGAGAGAGAGGCTGGGCGTGTGAGAGAGAGAAACTGGGAGTGAGTGAGAGGGAGAGACTGGGAGTGTGAGAGAGAGAGACTGGGAGTGTGAGAGAGAGAGACTGGGACTGTGTGAGAGAGAGAGAGACTGGGAGTGTGAGAGAGAGATTGGGAGTCAGAGAGAGAGAGATTGGGAGTGTGAGAGAGAGAGAGATTGGGAGTGTGAGGGAGAGAGAGGCTGGGAGTGTGAGAGAGAGATTGGGATTTTGAGAGAGAGAGAGACTGGGAGTGAGAGAGAGAGAGATTGGGACTGTGACAGAGAGAGATTGGGAGTGTGAGAGAGACTGGGTGTGAGAGAGAGAGATTGGGAGTGTGAGAGAGAGAGATTGGGAGTGTGAGAGAGAGAGACTGGGAGTGTGAGAGAGAGAGATTGGGAGTGAGAGAGAGAAAGATTGGGAGTGTGAGAGAGAGAGTCACTGGGGTTGAGAGGGAGAGAGATTGGGAGTGTGAGAGAGAGAGAGATTGGGAGTGTGAGAGAGAGAGACTGGGAGTGTGAGAGAGAGAGATTGGGAGTGAGAGAGAGAGAGAGATTGGGAGTGTGAGAGAGCGAGTGACTGGGGGTGAGAGAGAGAGATTGGGAGTGAGAGAGAGAGAGAGACTGGGAGTGAGAGAGAGAGATTGGGAGTGTGAAAGAGAGAGAGATTGGGAGTGTGAGAGAGAGAGACTGGGAGTGTGAGAGAGAGAGATTGGGAGTGAGAGAGAGAGAGAGAGATTGGGAGTGTGAGAGAGAGAGTGACGGGGGGTGAGAAAGAGAGAGATTGGGAGTGAGAGAGAGAGAGAGACTGGGAGTGAGAGAGAGAGAGATTGGGAGTGAGAGAGAGAGAGATTGGGCGTGTGAGAGAGAGAGAGACTGGGAGTGAGAGAGAGACTGGGAGTGAGAGAGAGAGAGATTGGGCGTGTGAGAGAGCGACAGATTGGGAGTGTGAGAGAGAGAGACTGGGAGTGAGTGAGAGGGAGAGACTGGGAGTGTGAGAGAGAGACACTGGGAGTGTGAGAGAGTGAGATTGGGAGTGTGAGAGAGAGAGACTGGGAGTGTGAGAGAGAGAGATTGGGAGTGAGAGAGAGAGAGAGATTGGGAGTGTGAGCGAGAGAGTGACTGGGGGTGAGAGGGAGAGAGATTGGGAGTGTGAGAGAGAGAGAGATTGAGAGTGTGAGAGAGAGAGACTGGGAGTGTGAGAGAGAGAGATTGGGAGTGAGAGAGAGAGAGAGATTGGGAGTGTGAGAGAGAGAGTGACTGGGGGTGAGAGAGAGAGAGATTGGGAGTGAGAGAGAGAGAGAGACTGGGAGTGAGAGTGAGAGATTGGGAGTGTGAGAGAGAGAGAGATTGGGAGTGTGAGAGAGAGAGACTGGGAGTGAGAGAGAGAGAGAGATTGGGAGTGTGAGAGAGAGAGTAAGCTACATAAAATAAACCAGACATACAGATGGGCCCCAGACAGTGGAGATAAATTCATCACAGCACTAAATTCACCTGATCTCACAAGTAAAATTTCAAAATTTAAAGAAAATCTATATGAGATCACCAGAGATGGTGTAAACACGGCCATAGAGGATATAAATATGATCTTCCATGAGGCAGCTGTAAAAGCCGACCTCGTGAAACAGAAGAGGAAGCATCACAAAAGACAAAATAAAAATATGAAATGGTTTGACCACGAATGCAAAAATGCCAGAAAAGACCTGAGAAAAATATGAAACCAAAAGCATCGGCAACCAAACAATCCGGACCTACGTACTAGATACAATGAAACCCTCAAAAGATATAAACACACCATTAGGAACAAAACACAAAACTATACCCACAAAATACTCGAAGAAATTGAAAACTCCACCAATCCAAAACAATTCTGGGAAATGTGGAATAACCTGAGTACAACACAATTGCAAGCATTACCAATCCAAGATGGCGACATCTGGAGAACACATTTTGAAAACCTCTACAAAGACATCCCAAAAAACAAAACAAACCCAAGTCAACATCAGGTCACAGAAAAACTCCACACATTAGAAGCAACAATTAAAGACAACCAAAACCCTCTAGACTCCCCAATCACATGGAAAGAACTGGCCACAAAAACAAAATCTCTCCACCTAAAGAAAGCCTGTGGCCCAGACAACATCAAAAATGAAATGCTAAAGTTCAGCAATATGGAGATGCAGGGTGCGATACTCAAACTATTCAACATCATATTACGCTCAGGCTGTTTTCCCGATATCTGGTGCCAAGGACTAATCTTCCCCATATATAAAAGTGGAAACAAATCAGACCCAAATAACTACCGCGGCATCTGTGTCAACAGTTGTCCAGGGAACTTATTCTGCAGTATTCTAAATAGTAGATTACTTGATTTTCTTAACAAACATAATATCCTCAGAAAGAACCAAATAGGCTTTCTTCCAAAACACCGCACCGCCGACCATATCTATACCCTTCACACCCTCATTGAAAAACATAAACACCAAACAAAAAATGGGAAAATATTCGCCTGTTTCATCGACTTCAAGAAAGCCTTTGACTCTATATGGCACGAAGGGCTCTATTATAAACTTCTTCAGTGTGGAATAGGGGGCAAAGTCTATGACCTTATTAAATCAATGTATCTGAAAAACAAATGCGGGGTCAAAATTGGAGACAAACGCTCCGATTTCTTCACCCAGAGAAGAGGCATCCGGCAGGGCTGCAATTTGAGCCCGACCCTGTTCAACATATACATAAATGAATTAGCAGACATGCTGGAGCAAAGCGAGTCACCAGGTCTCCGTCTCCTGGATGGAGAAGTGAAGTCCCTGTTCTATGCGGACGACCTGGTTCTGCTGTCTCCCACAGAACAGGGATTACAGCAACAACTAGACCTACTCGACAAATACTGCCAAAATTGGGCTCTAACAGTCAATCTAAAGAAAACCAACATCATGATTTTTCAGAAAAGACCCAGATGTCAGGAAAACAAATACCAGTTTACCCTCAGTGATACCACTATAGGACACACTATGAGCTACACCTACCTTGGTCTAACTATTACAGCATCAGGGAGCTTCAGCATAGCAGTGAATGCACTAAAAGAAAAAGCCCGAAGAGCCCTATATGCAATAAAAAGAAAATTCTACAACATCCAAATCCCAATCAAAATCTGGCTCAAAATTTTTGACAGCATAATCCTGCCCATTGCACTGTACGGTAGTGAAGTATGGGGCCCGCTAAATCACCAAAGCTACACTAAATGGGAAAAACACACAATAGAAGCCCTACATGCAGAATTCTGCCGAAGCATCCTTCGCACCCAAAGAAAAACACCAACAAATGCATGCAGAGCCGAACTAGGCAGATACCCACTGATAATAAACATCTAAAAACGAGCACTAAGCTTCCTAAATCACCTCAAATCTAGCTACCCAGACACCCTTCATTTCAAAGCCTTTCAGACCCAAGAGCTAAACCCAGAAAAGAGTCCCCTGAGTCAGCTGCTACTGAAACTAAGTACTCAGCCGGACCCTGACCAGCCCCAGACCAACACAGCCGTCCAAACACCAATCCGAGTGAACCAAATCATTAAAAAATGCAAAGAAACCTACCTGGAACATTGGAACAAAATAACCGAAAGCCAAAGCAGATTAGAATGTTACCGGGCCCTAAAAAGAGAATATAAACTGGCAGACTACCTCACGACCATCAGAGACACAAAACAGAGACAGACCCTCACCAGTTACAGACTAAGCGACCACCAACTAGAAATTGAAAAAGGCAGATACAAGAAATCCTGGCAGCCTAGAGAGAATAGAATATGCGATCAATGTCTGGCTGGCGAGGTTGAAACAGAAATGCATTTCCTCCTAAAATGCGAAAAATTCAACACATCAAGAAACATATTATTCAACAAGCTAAGCCAAACAACCCCAGATTTCAAGGAATTGGATGATCTGTCAAAATTGAGATTAGTCCTAGGAGAAGGAGACAGACCATACCTTGGGGCCAAATATGTAACAACATGTCACAACCTGAGGACTGTTTAAAAGTAAGACTGTTTAAAATTAATATTGAACGTACCAAATGAAGTACAAAGACTGTTTAAAATTAATATTGTTTAAAAGTAATATTGTACATACCCAACAAATGTCAAATCGATTGACACCTACAGAATGTTGGAAAACTGTACCTTTTTGCTATGTAAGCTTTGGCAATATGGTTCTCTGTAAACTTTCATGCCAATAAAGCATTTTAATTGGAATTGGAATTGACTGGGAGTGAGAGAGAGAGAGATTGGGAGCGTGAGAAGAGAGAGATTGGGAGTGTGAGGGAGAGAGAGGCTGGGAGAGTGAGTGAGAGGGACTGGGAGTGTGGGAGAGAGGGAGAGACTGGGAGTGTGTGAGAGAGAGAGATTGGTAGTGTGAGAGAGTGACTGGGAGTGTGAGAGAGAGTGATTGGGAGTGAGAGAGAGAGAGATTGGGAGTGTGAGAAAGAGAGATTGGGAGTGAGAGAGAGAGAGATTGGGAGTGTGAGAGAGAGAGAGATTGGGAGTGTGAGAGAGAGACTGGGAGTGAGAGAGAGAGATTGGGAGTGAGAGAGAGAGAGATTGGGAGTGAGAGAGAAGGAGAGACTGGGAGTGTGAGAGAGAGAGGCTGGGAGTGTGAGAGAGAGAGTTTGGGAGTGAGAGAGAGAGAGATTGGGAGTGTGAGAGAGAGAGAGATTGGGAGTGTGAGAGAGAGAGAGACTGGGAATGAGAGAGAGAGAGATTGGGAGTGAGAGAGAGAGAGATTGGGAGTGAGAGAGATTGAGAGATTGGGAGTGTAAGAGAGAGAGAGATTGGGAGTGTGAGAGAGAGAGAGAGATTGGGAGTGTGAGAGAGAGAGAGACTGGGAGTGAGAGAGAGAGTGAGATTGGGAGTGTGAGAGAGAGAGGGGCTGGGAGTGTGAGAGAGAGAGCGTGGGAGTGTGAGAGAGAGAGACTGGGATTGTGGGAAAGAGAGGTTGGGACTGTGAGAGAGAGAGGCTGGGCGTGTGAGAGAGAGAAACTGGGAGTGAGTGAGAGGGAGAGACTGGGAGTGTGAGAGAGAGAGACTGGGAGTGTGAGAGAGAGATACTGGGACTGTGTGAGAGAGAGAGAGACTGGGAGTGTGAGAGAGAGATTGGGAGTCAGAGAGAGAGAGATTGGGAGTGTGAGAGAGAGAGAGATTGGGAGTGTGAGGGAGAGAGAGGCTGGGAGTGTGAGAGAGAGATTGGGATTTTGAGAGAGAGAGAGACTGGGAGTGAGAGAGAGAGAGATTGGGACTGTTACAGAGAGAGATTGGGAGTGTGAGAGAGACTGGGTGTGAGAGAGAGAGATTGGGAGTGTGAGAGAGAGAGATTGGGAATGTGAGAGAGAGAGACTGGGAGTGTGAGAGAGAGAGATTGGGAGTGAGACAGAGAGAGATTGGGAGTGTGAGAGAGAGAGTCACGGGTTGAGAGGGAGAGAGATTGGGAGTGTGAGAGAGAGAGAGATTGGGAGTGTGAGAGAGAGAGATTGGAGTGTGAGAGAGCGAGTGACTGGGGGTGAGAGAGAGAGAGATTGGGAGTGAGAGAGAGAGAGAGACTGGGAGTGAGAGAGAGAGATTGGGAGTGTGAAAGAGAGAGAGATTGGGAGTGTGAGAGAGAGAGACTGGGAGCGTGAGAGAGAGAGATTGGGAGTGAGAGAGAGAGAGAGATTGGGAGTGTGAGAGAGAGAGTGACTGGGGGTGAGAAAGAGAGAGATTGGGATTGAGAGAGAGAGAGAGACTGGGAGTGAGAGAGAGAGAGATTGGGAGTGAGAGAGAGAGAGATTGGGCGTGTGAGAGAGAGAGAGACTGGGAGTGAGAGAGAGACTGGGAGTGAGAGAGAGAGAGATTGGGAGGGTGAGAGAGCGAGAGATTGGGAGTGTGAGAGAGAGAGACTGGGAGTGAGTGAGAGGGAGAGACTGGGAGTGTGAGAGAGAGAGACTGGGAGTGTGAGAGAGAGAGATTGGGAGTGTGAGAGAGAGAGACTGGGAGTGTGATAGAGAGAGATTGGGAGTGAGAGAGAGAGAGAGATTGGGAGTGTGAGCGAGAGAGTGACTGGGGGTGAGAGGGAGAGAGATTGGGAGTGTGAGAGACAGAGAGATTGGGAGTGTGAGAGAGAGAGACTGGGAGTGTGAGAGAGAGAGATTGGGAGTGAGAGAGTGAGAGAGATTGGGAGTGTGAGAGAGAGAGTGACTGGGGGTGAGAGAGAGAGAGATTGGGAGTGAGAGAGAGAGAGAGACTGGGAGTGAGAGTGAGAGATTGGGAGTGTGAGAGAGAGAGAGATTGGGAGTGTGAGAGAGAGAGACTGGGAGTGAGAGAGAGAGAGAGATTGGGAGTGTGAGAGAGAGAGTGACTGGGGGTGAGAGAGAGAGATTGGGAGTGAGAGAGAGAGAGACTGGGAGTGAGAGAGAGAGAGATTGGGAGTGAGAGAGAGAGAGATTGGGCGTGTGAGAGAGAGAGAGACTGGGAGTGAGAGAGAGAGAGAGATTAGGAGTGTGAGAGAGAGAAAGATTGGGAGTGTGAGGGAGAGAGAAACTGGGAGTGTGAGAGAGAGAGAGACTGGGAGAGAGAGAGAGAGAGAGATTGGGAGTGTGAGAGAGAGAGAGATTGGGAGTGTGAGAGAGAGAGAGTGATTGGGAGTTTGAGAGAGAGAGAGATATGTAGTGTGAGAGAGAAAGAGATTGGGAGTGTGAGAGAGAGAGATTGGGAGTGTGAGAGAGACTGGGAGTGAGAGAGAGAGAGATTGGGAGTGTGAGAGAGCGAGAGATTGGGAGTGTGAGAGAGAGAGACTGGGAGTGAGTGAGAGGTAGAGACTGGGAGTGTGAGAGAGAGACTGGGAGTGTGAGAGAGAGAGACTGGGAGTGTGTGAGAGAGAGAGAGACTGGGAGTGCGTGAGAGAGAGAGATTGGTAGTGTGAGAGAGAAACTGGGAGTGTGAGAGAGAGTGATTGGGAGTGAGAGAGAGAGAGATTGGGAGTGAGAGAGAGAGAGAGATTGGGAGTGTGAGAGAGAGAGTGACTGGTGGTGAGAAAGAGAGAGATTGGGAGTGAGAGAGAGAGAGAGACTGGGAGTGAGAGAGAGAGAGATTGGGAGTGAGAGAGAGAGAGATTGGGCGTGTGAGCGAGAGAGAGACTGGGAGTGAGAGAGAGACAGGGAGTGAGAGAGAGAGAGATTGGGAGTGTGAGAGAGCGACAGATTGGGAGTGTGAGAGAGAGAGACTGGGAGTGAGTGAGAGGGAGAGACTGGGAGTGTGAGAGAGAGAGACTGGGAGTGTGAGAGAGAGAGATTGGGAGTGAGAGAGTGAGAGAGATTGGGAGTGTGAGAGAGAGAGTGACTGGGGGTGAGAGAGAGAGAGATTGGGAGTGAGAGAGAGAGAGAGACTGGGAGTGAGAGTGAGAGATTGGGAGTGTGAGAGAGAGAGAGATTGGGAGTGTGAGAGAGAGTGATTGGGAGTGAGAGAGAGAGAGATTGGGAGTGTGAGAAAGAGAGATTGGGAGTGAGAGAGAGAGAGATTGGGAGTGTGAGAGAGAGAGAGATTGGGAGTGTGAGAGAGAGACTGGGAGTGAGAGAGAGAGATTGGGAGTGAGAGAGAGAGAGATTGGGAGTGAGAGAGAAGGAGAGACTGGGAGTGTGAGAGAGAGAGGCTGGGAGTGTGAGAGAGAGAGTTTGGGAGTGAGAGAGAGAGAGATTGGGAGTGTGAGAGAGAGAGAGATTGGGAGTGTGAGAGAGAGAGAGACTGGGAATGAGAGAGAGAGAGATTGGGAGTGAGAGAGAGAGAGATTGGGAGTGAGAGAGATTGAGAGATTGGGAGTGTAAGAGAGAGAGAGATTGGGAGTGTGAGAGAGAGAGAGAGATTGGGAGTGTGAGAGAGAGAGAGACTGGGAGTGAGAGAGAGAGTGAGATTGGGAGTGAGAGAGAGAGAGGGGCTGGGAGTGTGAGAGAGAGAGCGTGGGAGTGTGAGAGAGAGAGACTGGGATTGTGAGAGAGAGAGGTTGGGACTGTGAGAGAGAGAGGCTGGGCGTGTGAGAGAGAGAAACTGGGAGTGAGTGAGAGGGAGAGACTGGGAGTGTGAGAGAGAGAGACTGGGAGTGTGAGAGAGAGAGACTGGGACTGTGAGAGAGAGAGAGAGACTGGGAGTGTGAGAGAGAGATTGGGAGTCAGAGAGAGAGAGATTGGGAGTGTGAGAGAGAGAGAGATTGGGAGTGTGAGGGAGAGAGAGGCTGGGAGTGTGAGAGAGAGATTGGGATTTTGAGAGAGAGAGAGACTGGGAGTGAGAGAGAGAGAGATTGGGACTGTTACAGAGAGAGATTGGGAGTGTGAGAGAGACTGGGTGTGAGAGAGAGAGATTGGGAGTGTGAGAGAGAGAGATTGGGAATGTGAGAGAGAGAGACTGGGAGTGTGAGAGAGAGAGATTGGGAGTGAGACAGAGAGAGATTGGGAGTGTGAGAGAGAGAGTCACGGGTTGAGAGGGAGAGAGATTGGGAGTGTGAGAGAGAGAGAGATTGGAGTGTGAGAGAGAGAGATTGGGAGTGTGAGAGAGCGAGTGACTGGGGGTGAGAGAGAGAGAGATTGGGAGTGAGAGAGAGAGAGAGACTGGGAGTGAGAGAGAGAGATTGGGAGTGTGAAAGAGAGAGAGATTGGGAGTGTGAGAGAGAGAGACTGGGAGCGTGAGAGAGAGAGATTGGGAGTGAGAGAGAGAGAGAGATTGGGAGTGTGAGAGAGAGAGTGACTGGGGGTGAGAAAGAGAGAGATTGGGATTGAGAGAGAGAGAGAGACTGGGAGTGAGAGAGAGAGAGATTGGGAGTGAGAGAGAGAGAGATTGGGCGTGTGAGAGAGAGAGAGACTGGGAGTGAGAGAGAGACTGGGAGTGAGAGAGAGAGAGATTGGGAGGGTGAGAGAGCGAGAGATTGGGAGTGTGAGAGAGAGAGACTGGGAGTGAGTGAGAGGGAGAGACTGGGAGTGTGAGAGAGAGAGACTGGGAGTGTGAGAGAGAGAGATTGGGAGTGTGAGAGAGAGAGACTGGGAGTGTGATAGAGAGAGATTGGGAGTGAGAGAGTGAGAGAGATTGGGAGTGTGAGAGAGAGAGTGACTGGGGGTGAGAGAGAGAGAGATTGGGAGTGAGAGAGAGAGAGAGACTGGGAGTGTGAGAGAGAGAGATTGGGAGTGAGAGAGAGAGAGAGATTGGGAGTGTGAGAGAGAGAGTGACTGGGGGTGAGAGAGAGAGATTGGGAGTGAGAGAGAGAGAGACTGGGAGTGAGAGAGAGAGAGATTGGGAGTGAGAGAGAGAGAGATTGGGCGTGTGAGAGAGAGAGAGACTGGGAGTGAGAGAGAGAGAGAGATTAGGAGTGTGAGAGAGAGAAAGATTGGGAGTGTGAGGGAGAGAGAAACTGGGAGTGTGAGAGAGAGAGAGACTGGGAGTGAGAGAGAGAGAGAGATTGGGAGTGTGAGAGAGAGAGAGATTGGGAGTGTGAGAGAGAGAGAGTGATTGGGAGTTTGAGAGAGAGAGAGATATGTAGTGTGAGAGAGAAAGAGATTGGGAGTGTGAGAGAGAGAGATTGGGAGTGTGAGAGAGACTGGGAGTGAGAGAGAGAGAGATTGGGAGTGTGAGAGAGCGAGAGATTGGGAGTGTGAGAGAGAGAGACTGGGAGTGAGTGAGAGGTAGAGACTGGGAGTGTGAGAGAGAGACTGGGAGTGTGAGAGAGAGAGACTGGGAGTGTGTGAGAGAGAGAGAGACAGGGAGTGTGTGAGAGAGAGAGATTGGTAGTGTGAGAGAGAAACTGGGAGTGTGAGAGAGAGTGATTGGGAGTGAGAGAGAGAGATTGGTAGTGTGAGAGAGAAACTGGGAGTGTGAGAGAGAGTGATTGGGAGTGAGAGAGAGAGAGATTGGGAGTGAGAGAGAGAGAGAGATTGGGAGTGTGAGAGAGAGAGTGACTGGGGGTGAGAAAGAGAGAGATTGGGAGTGAGAGAGAGAGAGAGACTGGGAGTGAGAGAGAGAGAGATTGGGAGTGAGAGAGAGAGAGATTGGGCGTGTGAGCGAGAGAGAGACTGGGAGTGAGAGAGAGACAGGGAGTGAGAGAGAGAGAGATTGGGAGTGTGAGAGAGCGACAGATTGGGAGTGTGAGAGAGAGAGACTGGGAGTGAGTGAGAGGGAGAGACTGGGAGTGTGAGAGAGAGAGACTGGGAGTGTGAGAGAGAGAGATTGGGAGTGAGAGAGTGAGAGAGATTGGGAGTGTGAGAGAGAGAGTGACTGGGGGTGAGAGAGAGAGAGATTGGGAGTGAGAGAGAGAGAGAGACTGGGAGTGAGAGTGAGAGATTGGGAGTGTGAGAGAGAGAGAGATTGGGAGTGTGAGAGAGAGAGACTGGGAGTGAGAGAGAGAGAGAGATTGGGAGTGTGAGAGAGAGAGTGACTGGGGGTGAGAGAGAGAGAGATTGGGAGTGAGAGAGAGAGAGAGACTGGGAGTGAGAGAGAGAGATTGGGAGTGAGAGAGAGAGAGATTGGGAGTGAGAGAGAAGGAGAGACTGGGAGTGTGAGAGAGAGAGGCTGGGAGTGTGAGAGAGAGAGTTTGGGAGTGAGAGAGAGAGAGATTGGGAGTGTGAGAGAGAGAGAGATTGGGAGTGTGAGAGAGAGAGAGACTGGGAATGAGAGAGAGAGAGATTGGGAGTGAGAGAGAGAGAGATTGGGAGTGAGAGAGATTGAGAGATTGGGAGTGTAAGAGAGAGAGAGATTGGGAGTGTGAGAGAGAGAGAGAGATTGGGAGTGTGAGAGAGAGAGAGACTGGGAGTGAGAGAGAGAGTGAGATTGGGAGTGTGAGAGAGAGAGGGGCTGGGAGTGTGAGAGAGAGAGCGTGGGAGTGTGAGAGAGAGAGACTGGGATTGTGAGAGAGAGAGGTTGGGACTGTGAGAGAGAGAGGCTGGGCGTGTGAGAGAGAGAAACTGGGAGTGAGTGAGAGGGAGAGACTGGGAGTGTGAGAGAGAGAGACTGGGAGTGTGAGAGAGAGAGACTGGGACTGTGTGAGAGAGAGAGAGACTGGGAGTGTGAGAGAGAGATTGGGAGTCAGAGAGAGAGAGATTGGGAGTGTGAGAGAGAGAGAGATTGGGAGTGTGAGGGAGAGAGAGGCTGGGAGTGTGAGAGAGAGATTGGGATTTTGAGAGAGAGAGAGACTGGGAGTGAGAGAGAGAGAGATTGGGACTGTTACAGAGAGAGATTGGGAGTGTGAGAGAGACTGGGTGTGAGAGAGAGAGATTGGGAGTGTGAGAGAGAGAGATTGGGAATGTGAGAGAGAGAGACTGGGAGTGTGAGAGAGAGAGATTGGGAGTGAGACAGAGAGAGATTGGGAGTGTGAGAGAGAGAGTCACGGGTTGAGAGGGAGAGAGATTGGGAGTGTGAGAGAGAGAGAGATTGGGAGTGTGAGAGAGAGAGATTGGGAGTGTGAGAGAGCGAGTGACTGGGGGTGAGAGAGAGAGAGATTGGGAGTGAGAGAGAGAGAGAGACTGGGAGTGAGAGAGAGAGATTGGGAGTGTGAAAGAGAGAGAGATTGGGAGTGTGAGAGAGAGAGACTGGGAGCGTGAGAGAGAGAGATTGGGAGTGAGAGAGAGAGAGAGATTGGGAGTGTGAGAGAGAGAGTGACTGGGGGTGAGAAAGAGAGAGATTGGGATTCAGAGAGAGAGAGAGACTGGGAGTGAGAGAGAGAGAGATTGGGAGTGAGAGAGAGAGAGATTGGGCGTGTGAGAGAGAGAGAGACTGGGAGTGAGAGAGAGACTGGGAGTGAGAGAGAGAGAGATTGGGAGGGTGAGAGAGCGAGAGATTGGGAGTGTGAGAGAGAGAGCCTGGGAGTGAGTGAGAGGGAGAGACTGGGAGTGTGAGAGAGAGAGACTGGGAGTGTGAGAGAGAGAGATTGGGAGTGTGAGAGAGAGAGACTGGGAGTGTGATAGAGAGAGATTGGGAGTGAGAGAGAGAGAGAGATTGGGAGTGTGAGCGAGAGAGTGACTGGGGGTGAGAGGGAGAGAGATTGGGAGTGTGAGAGACAGAGAGATTGAGAGTGTGAGAGAGAGAGACTGGGAGTGTGAGAGAGAGAGATTGGGAGTGAGAGAGTGAGAGAGATTGGGAGTGTGAGAGAGAGAGTGACTGGGGGTGAGAGAGAGAGAGATTGGGAGTGAGAGAGAGAGAGAGACTGGGAGTGAGAGTGAGAGATTGGGAGTGTGAGAGAGAGAGAGATTGGGAGTGTGAGAGAGAGAGACTGGGAGTGAGAGAGAGAGAGAGATTGGGAGTGTGAGAGAGAGAGTGACTGGGGGTGAGAGAGAGAGAGATTGGGAGTGAGAGAGAGAGAGAGACTGGGAGTGTGAGAGAGAGAGATTGGGAGTGAGAGAGAGAGAGAGATTGGGAGTGTGAGAGAGAGAGTGACTGGGGGTGAGAGAGAGAGATTGGGAGTGAGAGAGAGAGAGACTGGGAGTGAGAGAGAGAGAGATTGGGAGTGAGAGAGAGAGAGATTGGGCGTGTGAGAGAGAGAGAGACTGGGAGTGAGAGAGAGAGAGAGATTAGGAGTGTGAGAGAGAGAAAGATTGGGAGTGTGAGGGAGAGAGAAACTGGGAGTGTGAGAGAGAGAGAGACTGGGAGTGAGAGAGAGAGAGAGATTGGGAGTGTGAGAGAGAGAGAGATTGGGATTGTGAGAGAGAGAGAGTGATTGGGAGTTTGAGAGAGAGAGAGATATGTAGTGTGAGAGAGAAAGAGATTGGGAGTGTGAGAGAGAGAGATTGGGAGTGTGAGAGAGACTGGGAGTGAGAGAGAGAGAGATTGGGAGTGTGAGAGAGCGAGAGATTGGGAGTGTGAGAGAGAGAGACTGGGAGTGAGTGAGAGGTAGAGACTGGGAGTGTGAGAGAGAGACTGGGAGTGTGAGAGAGAGAGACTGGGAGTGTGTGAGAGAGAGAGAGACTGGGAGTGTGTGAGAGAGAGAGATTGGTAGTGTGAGAGAGAAACTGGGAGTGTGAGAGAGAGTGATTGGGAGTGAGAGAGAGAGATTGGTAGTGTGAGAGAGAAACTGGGAGTGTGAGAGAGAGTGATTGGGAGTGAGAGAGAGAGAGATTGGGAGTGAGAGAGAGAGAGAGATTGGGAGTGTGAGAGAGAGAGTGACTGGGGGTGAGAAAGAGAGAGATTGGGAGTGAGAGAGAGAGAGAGACTGGGAGTGAGAGAGAGAGAGATTGGGAGTGAGAGAGAGAGAGATTGGGCGTGTGAGCGAGAGAGAGACTGGGAGTGAGAGAGAGACAGGGAGTGAGAGAGAGAGAGATTGGGAGTGTGAGAGAGCGACAGATTGGGAGTGTGAGAGAGAGAGACTAGGAGTGAGTGAGAGGGAGAGACTGGGAGTGTGAGAGAGAGAGACTGGGAGTGTGAGAGAGAGAGATTGGGAGTGAGAGAGTGAGAGAGATTGGGAGTGTGAGAGAGAGAGTGACTGGGGGTGAGAGAGAGAGAGATTGGGAGTGAGAGAGAGAGAGAGACTGGGAGTGAGAGTGAGAGATTGGGAGTGTGAGAGAGAGAGAGATTGGGAGTGTGAGAGAGAGAGACTGGGAGTGAGAGAGAGAGAGAGATTGGGAGTGTGAGAGAGAGAGTGACTGGGGGTGAGAGAGAGAGAGATTGGGAGTGAGAGAGAGAGAGAGACTGGGAGTGTGAGAGAGAGAGATTGGGAGTGAGAGAGAGAGAGAGATTGGGAGTGTGAGAGAGAGAGTGACTGGGGGTGAGAGAGAGAGAGATTGGGAGTGAGAGAGAGAGAGACTGGGAGTGAGAGAGAGAGAGATTGGGAGTGAGAGAGAGAGAGATTGGGCGTGTGAGAGAGAGAGAGACTGGGAGTGAGAGAGAGAGAGAGATTAGGAGTGTGAGAGAGAGAAAGATTGGGAGTGTGAGGCAGAGAGAAACTGGGAGTGTGAGAGAGAGAGAGACTGGGAGTGAGAGAGAGAGAGAGATTGGGAGTGTGAGAGAGAGAGAGATTGGGAGTGTGAGAGAGAGAGTGATTGGGAGTTTGAGAGAGAGAGAGATATGTAGTGTGAGAGAGAAAGAGATTGGGAGTGTGAGAGAGAGAGATTGGGAGTGTGAGAGAGACTGGGAGTGAGAGAGAGAGAGATTGGGAGTGTGAGAGAGCAAGAGATTGGGAGTGTGAGAGAGAGAGACTGGGACTGAGTGAGAGGTAGAGACTGGGAGTGTGAGAGAGAGACTGGGAGTGTGAGAGAGAGAGACTGGGAGTGTGTGAGAGAGAGAGAGATTGGGAGTGTGTGAGAGAGTGATTGGGAGTGAGAGAGAGAGATTGGTAGTGTGAGAGAGAAACTGGGAGTGTGAGAGAGAGTGATTGGGAGTGAGAGAGAGAGAGATTGGGAGTGAGAGAGAGAGAGAGATTGGGAGTGTGAGAGAGAGAGTGACTGGGGGTGAGAAAGAGAGAGATTGGGAGTGAGAGAGAGAGAGAGACTGGGAGTGAGAGAGAGAGAGATTGGGAGTGAGAGAGAGAGAGATTGGGCGTGTGAGCGAGAGAGAGACTGGGAGTGAGAGAGAGACAGGGAGTGAGAGAGAGAGAGATTGGGAGTGTGAGAGAGCGACAGATTGGGAGTGTGAGAGAGAGAGACTGGGAGTGAGTGAGAGGGAGAGACTGGGAGTGTGAGAGAGAGAGACTGGGAGTGTGAGAGAGAGAGATTGGGAGTGTGAGAGAGAGAGACTGGGAGTGTGAGAGAGAGAGATTGGGAGTGAGAGAGAGAGAGAGATTGGGAGTGTGAGCGAGAGAGTGACTGGGGGTGAGAGGGAGAGAGATTGGGAGTGTGAGAGAGAGAGAGATTGGGAGTGTGAGGGAGAGAGAGGCTGGGAGTGTGAGAGAGAGATTGGGATTTTGAGAGAGAGAGAGACTGGGAGTGAGAGAGAGAGAGATTGGGACTGTTACAGAGAGAGATTGGGAGTGTGAGAGAGACTGGGTGTGAGAGAGAGAGATTGGGAGTGTGAGAGAGAGAGATTGGGAATGTGAGAGAGAGAGACTGGGAGTGTGAGAGAGAGAGATTGGGAGTGAGACAGAGAGAGATTGGGAGTGTGAGAGAGAGAGTCACGGGTTGAGAGGGAGAGAGATTGGGAGTGTGAGAGAGAGAGAGATTGGGAGTGTGAGAGAGAGAGATTGGGAGTGTGAGAGAGCGAGTGACTGGGGGTGAGAGAGAGAGAGATTGGGAGTGAGAGAGAGAGAGAGACTGGGAGTGAGAGAGAGAGATTGGGAGTGTGAAAGAGAGAGAGATTGGGAGTGTGAGAGAGAGAGACTGGGAGCGTGAGAGAGAGAGATTGGGAGTGAGAGAGAGAGAGAGATTGGGAGTGTGAGAGAGAGAGTGACTGGGGGTGAGAAAGAGAGAGATTGGGATTGAGAGAGAGAGAGAGACTGGGAGTGAGAGAGAGAGAGATTGGGAGTGAGAGAGAGAGAGATTGGGCGTGTGAGAGAGAGAGAGACTGGGAGTGAGAGAGAGACTGGGAGTGAGAGAGAGAGAGATTGGGAGGGTGAGAGAGCGAGAGATTGGGAGTGTGAGAGAGAGAGACTGGGAGTGAGTGAGAGGGAGAGACTGGGAGTGTGAGAGAGAGAGACTGGGAGAGTGAGAGAGAGAGATTGGGAGTGTGAGAGAGAGAGACTGGGAGTGTGATAGAGAGAGATTGGGAGTGAGAGAGAGAGAGAGATTGGGAGTGTGAGCGAGAGAGTGACTGGGGGTGAGAGGGAGAGAGATTGGGAGTGTGAGAGACAGAGAGATTGGGAGTGTGAGAGAGAGAGACTGGGAGTGTGAGAGAGAGAGATTGGGAGTGAGAGAGTGAGAGAGATTGGGAGTGTGAGAGAGAGAGTGACTGGGGGTGAGAGAGAGAGAGATTGGGAGTGAGAGAGAGAGAGAGACTGGGAGTGAGAGTGAGAGAATGGGAGTGTGAGAGAGAGAGAGATTGGGAGTGTGAGAGAGAGAGGACTGGGAGTGAGAGAGAGAGAGAGATTGGGAGTGTGAGAGAGAGAGTGACTGGGGGTGAGAGAGAGAGAGATTGGGAGTGAGAGAGAGAGAGAGACTGGGAGTGTGAGAGAGAGAGATTGGGAGTGAGAGAGAGAGAGAGATTGGGAGTGTGAGAGAGAGAGTGACTGGGGGTGAGAGAGAGAGATTGGGAGTGAGAGAGAGAGAGACTGGGAGTGAGAGAGAGAGAGATTGGGAGTGAGAGAGAGAGAGATTGGGCGTGTGAGAGAGAGAGAGACTGGGAGTGAGAGAGAGAGAGAGATTAGGAGTGTGAGAGAGAGAAAGATTGGGAGTGTGAGGGAGAGAGAAACTGGGAGTGTGAGAGAGAGAGAGACTGGGAGAGAGAGAGAGAGAGAGATTGGGAGTGTGAGAGAGAGAGAGATTGGGAGTGTGAGAGAGAGAGAGTGATTGGGAGTTTGAGAGAGAGAGAGATATGTAGTGTGAGAGAGAAAGAGATTGGGAGTGTGAGAGAGAGAGATTGGGAGTGTGAGAGAGACTGGGAGTGAGAGAGAGAGAGATTGGGAGTGTGAGAGAGCGAGAGATTGGGAGTGTCAGAGAGAGACTGTGAGTGAGTGAGAGGTAGAGACTGGGAGTGTGAGAGAGAGACTGGGAGTGTGAGAGAGAGAGACTGGGAGTGTGTGAGAGAGAGAGAGACTGGGAGTGTGTGAGAGAGAGAGATTGGTAGTGTGAGAGAGAAACTGGGAGTGTGAGAGAGAGTGATTGGGAGTGAGAGAGAGAGATTGGTAGTGTGAGAGAGAAACTGGGAGTGTGAGAGAGAGTGATTGGGAGTGAGAGAGAGAGAGATTGGGAGTGAGAGAGAGAGAGAGATTGGGAGTGTGAGAGAGAGAGTGACTGGGGGTGAGAAAGAGAGAGATTGGGAGTGAGAGAGAGAGAGAGACTGGGAGTGAGAGAGAGAGAGATTGGGAGTGAGAGAGAGAGAGATTGGCCGTGTGAGCGAGAGAGAGACTGGGAGTGAGAGAGAGACAGGGAGTGAGAGAGAGAGAGATTGGGAGTGTGAGAGAGCGACAGATTGGGAGTGTGAGAGAGAGAGACTGGGAGTGAGTGAGAGGGAGAGACTGGGAGTGTGAGAGAGAGAGACTGGGAGTGTGAGAGAGAGAGATTGGGAGTGAGAGAGTGAGAGAGATTGGGAGTGTGAGAGAGAGAGTGACTTGGGGGTGAGAGAGAGAGAGATTGGGAGTGAGAGAGAGAGAGAGACTGGGAGTGAGAGTGAGAGATTGGGAGTGTGAGAGAGAGAGAGATTGGGAGTGTGAGAGAGAGAGACTGGGAGTGAGAGAGAGAGAGAGATTGGGAGTGTGAGAGAGAGAGTGACTGGGGGTGAGAGAGAGAGAGATTGGGAGTGAGAGAGAGAGAGAGACTGGGAGTGTGAGAGAGAGAGATTGGGAGTGAGAGAGAGAGAGAGATTGGGAGTGTGAGAGAGAGAGTGACTGGGGGTGAGAGAGAGAGAGATTGGGAGTGAGAGAGAGAGAGACTGGGAGTGAGAGAGAGAGAGATTGGGAGTGAGAGAGAGAGAGATTGGGCGTGTGAGAGAGAGAGAGACTGGGAGTGAGAGAGAGAGAGAGATTAGGAGTGTGAGAGAGAGAAAGATTGGGAGTGTGAGGCAGAGAGAAACTGGGAGTGTGAGAGAGAGAGAGACTGGGAGTGAGAGAGAGAGAGAGATTGGAGTGTGAGAGAGAGAGAGATTGGGAGTGTGAGAGAGAGAGTGATTGGGAGTTTGAGAGAGAGAGAGATATGTAGTGTGAGAGAGAAAGAGATTGGGAGTGTGAGAGAGAGAGATTGGGAGTGTGAGAGAGACTGG
The DNA here is from genome assembly GCF_052327205.1 of Somniosus microcephalus. Lineage (NCBI taxonomy): Eukaryota > Metazoa > Chordata > Chondrichthyes > Squaliformes > Somniosidae > Somniosus > Somniosus microcephalus. The sequence goes on from NC_140990.1 coordinate 48,767,911, forward strand.
GAGTGAGAGAGAGAGAGATTGGGAGTGTGAGAGAGCGAGAGATTGGGAGTGTGAGAGAGAGAGACTGGGACTGAGTGAGAGGTAGAGACTGGGAGTGTGAGAGAGAGACTGGGAGTGTGAGAGAGAGATTGGTAGTGTGAGAGAGAAACTGGGAGTGTGAGAGAGAGTGATTGGGAGTGAGAGAGAGAGAGATTGGGAGTGAGAGAGAGAGAGAGATTGGGAGTGTGAGAGAGAGAGTGACTGGGGGTGAGAAAGAGAGAGATTGGGAGTGAGAGAGAGAGAGAGACTGGGAGTGAGAGAGAGAGAGATTGGGAGTGAGAGAGAGAGAGATTGGGCGTGTGAGCGAGAGAGAGACTGGGAGTGAGAGAGAGACAGGGAGTGAGAGAGAGAGAGATTGGGAGTGTGAGAGAGCGACAGATTGGGAGTGTGAGAGAGAGAGACTGGGAGTGAGTGAGAGGGAGAGACTGGGAGTGTGAGAGAGAGAGACTGGGAGTGTGAGAGAGAGAGATTGGGAGTGTGAGAGAGAGAGACTGGGAGTGTGAGAGAGAGAGATTGGGAGTGAGAGAGAGAGAGAGATTGGGAGTGTGAGCGAGAGAGTGACTGGGGGTGAGAGGGAGAGAGATTGGGAGTGTGAGAGAGAGAGAGATTGGGAGTGTGAGAGAGAGAGACTGGGAGTGTGAGAGAGAGAGATTGGGAGTGAGAGAGAGAGAGAGATTGGGAGTGTGAGAGAGAGAGTGACTGGGGGTGAGAGAGAGAGAGATTGGGAGTGAGAGAGAGAGAGAGACTGGGAGTGAGAGTGAGAGATTGGTAGTGTGAGACAGAGAGAGATTGGGAGTGTGAGAGAGAGAGAGACTGGGAGTGAGAGAGAGAGAGAGATTGGGAGTGTGAGAGAGAGAGTGACTGGGGGTGAGAGAGAGAGAGATTGGGAGTGAGAGAGAGAGAGAGACTGGAGTGTGAGAGAGAGATTGGGAGTGAGAGAGAGAGAGAGATTGGGAGTGTGAGAGAGAGGGTGACTGGGGGTGAGAGAGAGAGAGATTGGGAGTGAGAGAGAGAGAGTCTGGGAGTGAGAGAGAGAGAGATTGGGAGTGAGAGAGAGAGAGATTGGGCGTGTGAGAGAGAGAGAGACTGGGAGTGAGAGAGAGAGAGAGATTAGGAGTGTGAGAGAGAGAAAGATTGGGAGTGTGAGGGAGAGAGAGACTGGGAGTGTGAGAGAGAGAGAGACTGGGAGTGAGAGAGAGAGA